>NC_056725.1:199998158-200313158 GCF_019279795.1 Protopterus annectens | reverse complement strand
TGCAAAACTATCCAACAGAAACGTAAAACATTACAGAGGGATACTGCAGATTTTAAAAAAGGCCATGTCTTTCATTGACCAGTAATAGCCACAGCTAATTCTAGTGGGATGAGAGCATCTAATGAAAAGAGAAATGAAGTTGAAATAGCTCCCAGGCCACGTCATAATTTTGTGGAGCAAGACACAGATAGAGTAACAATCAATAGTTCTGTGATTCTTAAGCCAAATGAAGTACAGCACTGTGTATCCGAGGGGCTATTAAGTCAAACAACAATGAATCACACAAATCTAGCTGGTGAAATAATCAATTTGGATAATGCTATTTCACAAGTGGAGAATGAAATACCACCAGGCCAACCAGTAGTTAGAAGGAAAGAGAGTGTACAAAGTACAACACAAACCTTCCCATTTTTTCCCCTACCTATACGCCAAAAGAGAGGAAGACAACCATACAGGTCCAACAGCAGAGGCAGGATGAAAACGTAGGAGCAGGCAGAGATGATGGAATATCCCACGTTGAAGAAAATGTGGAACCAGATTTGAAGCAGAACATTGTATGGAGTATATCGAGACAACATCTAACTAAAGATGAAATCTTAGTGCTACAAAAAGGTCTATCATTTATTCCTGCTCAGGCAGCAGACATTCTAGACACTATAGTTGATTTAAAAATATTTTTAAGAGATGTTATGTTAAAATTGAACTTTTCTAATGAAATGAAAAAGGAGTAACAACCTTTAGGAAACCTAGTAGTTACACGCCACCTAACCATCCTATCTTAGAGGCATTTGGTAGGATGCGTGAAGATGAGCTGTATAACACATTAAATACACATTCCAAGAATGACAAATATAAGAATTTAAGTTGGAAGGAGAAGAAGGCCCTATCAGGACTGATAAAAAATATACAAATTGTAGTTAGACCTGCAGACAAAGGGGGTATCATGGATAGAGAATACTATTATAGTTCATTACATAACATGCTTGTTGATGACAAAGTGTACAAGCCTGTTACTATCGATTATATCCAAGATAGGTATAGAGTTATTAGGATTATTACTGATGATTTTATGATTAATTATGGCATTTCAATGGAACTGGTTCAGTTCCTGATAGTTGAACATCCAGTTATACCCTCATTTCAAGGGCAACCTAACATACATAAGGGCCCTCAGTTTCCACCTTTTAGACCAATAGTTGCAGGCCAAGGCTTTATCACTGAACCATTTTCCATTTTTATAGAAAAGAAAATTAGACCTATCTTGGATAAATCTCAAGTAGTGTTGAAAGATTCCAAGCACTTCCTAGAGAGCCTATATAAATATAGTGAAACATCAACTATGAGTGGGGAACACTATTTAGTCACCTTTGATGTAACCTCCCTTTTTACATCAATACCGAATGGTGAAGGTATTGAATACTTACATAGATTTCTTCACCATAACAGTGACTATGGAGGACAGCTCATAGACATGATACGTAGGTTTATGGAAGTTGTGTTGGAAAATAATATGTTTGTTTTTTATAGCAAATACTACTTACAACTCGAAGGTGTAGCTATGGGCACATGCTGTGCTAATAGCTATGCCAACGCAGTTATGGCTCAATGGGAAGTGGAACAGTTGTTCCCCCTAGAAATGTATAAGAAGTTTTACCACAGATTTGTGGATGATATTTTTCTTGTGTGGGACAGTACCCTTCCAGCATTGAATAAATGTGCCAGTGATGCAGAAGTTACTACTAGCTTCCTAAAGTTTACAATGAATCATTCACTTGAAGGGCTGCCATTCTTGGAATTTTTGTAATGAAAGGAAATGAAGGTATGTTTGATACCAAGGTTTATAGAAAAGAGTGCTATTGTAACACATTATTATATAGGACAAGCAAGCACCCTAGAAAAACCTGTTCAAATATAGTTAAAGTGCAAGGAATGAGGGTTTCACGTTTGAGCAACCAGGAACCCACATTCGAAGAAGGATTGGTAACCCTGCAAAATAATTTATGTAACAGAGGTTATAAAAAGAAGGAAGTGACTGATAAGTTGGGAGAAGTAAAGACACTTAGGGAAGGAAGAGCAAGGCCATATTTTTCAAATAAGACAGATCAAGCATTAAATAGAACTGATATAATGATTGATAAGAATGTAGTTAATGTCTCTATATCATATACAAGTGATGTGAGGAAAGTAAGAGATGCCTTTAATAAACACTGTCCACTTCTTATGACAGAAGAATTAGGGAAGTGGTTGGAGAGTGTCCTAGTTTTATTTTTAAAACTAGGAAAAATCTTAAATGCATGTTATGCTACACCAAGAATTTACCTGAATGTAATCTTAATACATGGAAAGGTACCAGAGCATGTACCAGTTGCAGTATGTGTCAATATGTTAAAAATACTGATGAGTTTGTCCATCCGGTCACTGGTAATAAATATAAATTGAATGGAGCAGTCACCTGTAGCAGTATGAATATCATTTATGCAGCACAATGTGACTGCTGTTTACACTTCTATGTAGGCAAAAACAAACATGACATTCAGAGAACGTATAAAGGAACATAGTAGTATAAGGAATAGGGAGTCTATAAGTGCTTTGTCTAAATATATAGAGAGAAGTGGTATATACCATGATTTTAAATTTATAGCATTAGAAGAAGTTATTATTGGGTAAAGGCTGGGTAATATTAAGAATCTGACAGAAAGAAGTGAGCTCAGATGGATACTCAAATTCAGAGCAGATAAGGAGAAGGGGCTGAATGGTAACGTTTCTATTAAAAGTGCTTTAGAAGCATGAGGAATACCTAGAAAATAGTGACATATATTAGAAATATTTCCACTTAGTAAGAACGCAGTGGAATTCTAATTTGTCATAACATCATTCATCTAAATATGCTTGTAAATATGGGCTATAAGACTGCCAAAAACAAGACTTGAGAATTTTACCCTACTTCTTGAAATATCATATATTTAAACATATTTGAGGATAGAGTTTATCCATCACAAAGCAGTGATACTGTCTGTGTATAATACACTTATTACTCATTTAGTACTATGTGAGTAACTACTTGTATGTTGCATATATTTACAACTATGCATAACTTATTTGCTATATTAGAATCACCTTCTCATCCTATATATATCTATAAGTTTTTTATCATATAGATGTATTACTTAACTATAATTATACACATAGAGTTACCTCTATTTAATTTATATTGCAGGGTCAAGCATCCATCCATCCTTTAATGGCTGCTAGAAGACCTTATTTGTATAAAATACACTATATTTAAAGCACTATATAGTTGTGTATGAATGCCTTTGGTAAACAGCAATACACTGTTCTGGGTGTGCTATGAGGTTTATACTAGGGGCCTATAGTTAGGGCATGAATATGAAATAAGTCCTGTTTTTTATACAAACTGGTGATGTATATATTTGCACCTATTTGCCTATATATATATATATATATATATCTATATCTATATCTATATATATATATATATATATATATATATATATATATATGTATATATATATATATATATATATATATATATATATATATATTGAACTATTACTATCCATGGAATATATATTTTATGGCCTGAATGGGTTGCCCAGAGGTATAGAGTTAAAGTTATGTCTATTATATTTGTATAAAATTTTACCTGCATATATGCATATAATGTGCTGAGTGCTTTTATTACATATATTTGATTGACATATGAAAAACAGAAATGCAACAATATGATTTGCTTCTATGGGAAAAGCATAAACTTCCCTTGATTGAAACTGTCTACATATATAAATTTGTGACCTGGTGTACTGTAAATAATCTAGCAATAGTACATATTCTATGATACTTGGTTGTTTATCATAATTAAATGAAGAAAGTGGGAGGAAGTAACATGGAGCATTTGCCGAGTGTGATGACATCATTGCGCATGAGCAAATGCGCTGCAATCACGACGAATACAATGCTCTCATTTTTTTACATTTCTAACTTTTGGAAATGGAATATAACACAATGGGGGAGCAATATAAGTGTATCTTAAGTGGATTACACTCTCTGGATAAGTTTAAAAGTTGAAAATGTGATGGGAAGAAGTCGAGTTCTAAAATGGAATTTGAACACATGGTATGGGTAATTTGTTTGCATTTTAAACTATTAGAAGCAAGGGTACCTGCAGGCAGGTGCAAGGGGTGCACTTGCACCCCCCTGGATTTTCTTAAGCTATCGCACGATGATTTGACAGGACAACTTTTCAGCTTTTTTTTTTTTTCTGTATTTCTTAAGCTATCGCACGATGATTTGACAGAACAACTTTTCAGCTTTTTTTTTCTGTAAAGTCTGCATCATTCAGAGAGGAGATGTTATTGTAGGTGGTTGTCACATGATGCACAACTGACAAGCCTCAATTCCTCCTTAAACTGCATCTCTCAACCATTAGTTGTGTTTGTATGACTGTGGGTGGAAGTGGAAGATTCACGTATTCTGATTTGACACACACAGCGAAGGAAAGTATTGTCGTGTGGGAGGCTGGTGGTGTGTGCACTTAGTGTTGAAGGAAGTGGAAGGGAACTGAACTAAAGGTAGGTAAGAGGTGTCTGATGCTGGTTGATCAAAACTGGGTCAGAAGGAAGAACCAAGAAAGAAGCTCCTAGTGTGTGTCCAGTACTCCTCCTGACTCCTGAGGTAATTTTTTTTTTGTACACTGAATCATGGCTTCCAGCTTGGTGGTGGCGCACTTGAGATGGAGCATGGAGCGTCGAAGAGTCAAGTGTGTGTGTATCGAGTATCATATGTGTTTGAAATTGTGTGTCCAGTATTTTCCCCTTGTGTCACTCATTCACTGTCCAGGTATTTTTTTTTTTCTTTAAACTGACTGAATCATGGCTTCCAGCACGTCGTCTCGTCAAGTCAAGTAGTCACTTGTGTTTTGTGTCCAGAGTGAGTATTTTTCCCCTGGTGTCCAGTGCTCCTGCCCATCCCCATTCCCAATCCCATGCCACATTGGTTGCCCCATTTGCCTGTGCAGACAGAATCCAGTAACAGTAACAGCTTCTCCGACTCCGTCGTCGCATCCATGATGGGATGCCTGATAGTGGGGTCTGCGGCCTGCCCAAGAACTATGAAAAAAGCTACTCTTCCTCCTGACTCTGTTCTGTGTGTGTCCTGTCCTGACCTGAGGTAATTTTTTTTTTTACACTGTCGAGTTGAGAGTGTATTTGTGTCCAGTATTTTTCCCCTGGTGTCCAGTCCAGTGTGCCTTGCCCTCCCCATTCCCAATCTCATCCCATGCCAGTGCCTTGCCTGTACAGTGACTGAATCATGGCTTCCAGGCTAGCTTGGCGCCAAAACATGAAAGCGGCACACTTGAGACAGTCCAACAGAGAGTGTGTGTGTGTTTGTGTCCAGTATTTTCACATTCCCATGGTGTCCAGTAAGTGCCCTCTCCTGCCCCCCATTGACATTGCCTTAACTGCAGACAGAAACCTTCAGCTACTAGGCAACCCACCTAGGGTGCTGTACATCATCCCCATTCCCAATCACATAAAGGGCGCAATTTTAGTTATTTATTTAAATTATTTTTTTTTTATCCAGTCTGGGTTTGTGCAGAGCTGGAAAGTTGTCTAGTGCCAAGGAGATTTTGGGAGGATTCATAGCAGCCTTGTTATTATAAGTCATCTTGATTTCTCTGCAAGACTATTAAATATATTTAATGACATTTGTTTTTACACTAATGCATAACTGAATGAGTCAACCTAGCTTATGCAAATATATGATTATTGCTGCAGGATTTGTTATTACAAGAGATTATTGAGAATAAATTGTTTAGTTTTTTTTTAACTCAAATAAAACAAAAAGATGGCAGATTGGGTAAACTTCTTGCTTCAAACAAATTTAATGTAAGCTCTTTCGTTCATAAAAATGCAATGAACTTCTTCAGAACGAACAAAAGCACTTAAATTAAATTTGTTTGAAGCAAGAAGTTTACCCAGTCTGACGTCTTTTAGTTTTTTTAAATATGAATTATTCCAGTATTTATGCAAAAGAGACCTTTTCAAACTCACACTGACATTATTCCAGTTGCCATCTTGCACACCACAAATGTGGTTTAGCTAAAGGTCTGACGATTAGACTCTCTGGGTTAATCACAGATGATTAGACAGTTTTAGAAGAGATAGACAAACTTATATTGGATATATTTCTAAGTTATTGACTAATGCAGCAGCCTTTTGTTATTACTGATAGAGATGGATTATATAAACTTATTTTACATGATCCAGAAGTGGTCAACAAATAAAAGAACAGAGGATTTCTGTTTGTTTGATGCTTTTAGAACCACATTTTCCAAAGATGCTAATAGTATTAGAGATAAACCTCAAAAACAACTGGAATAAAGTGTTTTCTGGTTCCATCAATATGTTTACTGGTATGGAACCAAAAGCCATTTTTAGAAAACTTTTTAACATGAAACAATTGCTTGAGAGTGATATAAATATTTTTGGCAATGTTTAAGTAAAATGTCAAAATGTGGCAGGTGTAAGCAATGTAGATTTATTTTGGATACTGTGAAGTTCACTGTAAAAAAATGATAATAGAGTTATGACTTGTCCTGGTAGATATGATTGTAGCACTAAATCAGTGGTTTATTTAACACAGTGCTGTTCATGTCAAGCATTTTATGTTGAGAAGACTGAGTGAGCATTCAGGTCTGAATTTATGAACAGTGCACTGGCACAAATAATAAAAAAGATAGGAAGGCATTATTTAAACATTCACTAGTTTGTACCAACTTTAAGAAATTTGTATTGTTAGTTATTGACAAAATCAAAAAGGCTGAAAGAGGAGGGCCCTGTAAAGAAAAGTTAGAGAAAATGGAATTAATTTGTCCATTGAAATTGTGTGCTGATAAATCATTTGGGTTGAACAATCATTCGTCTTCAGTTCTATTTTAAAATTGAAATGATGAAACCGACGTATGATAATAGTTATTTATGATATGCAAAAAGTACAGTTTATGAGTTTATGATAATAGTTATTTATGATATGCAAAAATTACAGTTTTATTATATAAAATTCTGTTTGTAATTTTTAAAATAAGTTGTTCATTGTTTTGAACTTTTTGCATTGGTTTTGATTGGGAGGTTTAATCACACCACATATTAGCAATTCTTTATTTAAGGAATACATGTATGGAATCAAATCAGTTTTGATGAAGAATGAAAGTGCTTAAATGGATTGAAAAATAAATAAAAACAATTGGGTATATTTGTCCAGTAGCAGTTTTCTGGAGATTTTTTTTTTAATTTTAAATATTGGCCTAAAATTGTACAGCAGCTTGAGAAATTTCAAAATGAGTGGTATCATAGAGATATTCCAAAGTGCTGTTCCTGCAGTGCCAGATGGGAAAAATAACTGCTGTATTGTTTAGTAGCTGTGTATAAAGCGTGTGTGTGTGTGTGTGTGTGTGTGTGTGTGTGTGTGTGTGTGTGTGTGTGTGTGTGTGTGTGTGTGTGTGTGTGTCTGGAATGACCTACTTAGAGTTAGCAGGTAGAATTTAATTTCAAGGAACTGAGAGCTTCAAGGGAAGAGAAGTTTACTGCTGCTCATCATGCTAGGTTTGTAAAAATGTGCAACTGTTTTGTTTAGCAAATGGTATTATTGTAGTATAGAATTTTAAAGCAGTGTTAGTAGCACAGCAGTTAGCATACTTGCATCTTGATACAGATGGCTGTAGCTTCTACTCCCACAGCATGTAAATGTGTATTTTAAGGGGGTGGGGTACTGCAGTCCTGTCCTGAGTATGTCCTCCTTTGGTGCCTAGTAACTATGAACCTCTTTTTCAGCTTGTCACAGATTCCCTGTTGCAATATACCAGCTTATCATTTCTTTTAATGTAACATAGGTAATGTATTCTTCTAGGGCAATGGGCACTACATTTGTAGATGAAACACTGAAATATAAATATATGTTTTATAGCAACAATCTCTTCATTAGTTTCAGATCTTTTTCATGTGGAATTCAGATGACTTCTGCAGACTGCAGAGATTGTGCGTATTGATTAATATTGGTGGATTATTGTCAAAGGAAAAATATACTTTAAAAATGATCAAAACATGGTAGGTTCAGGTTAAGGCACTTTAATCTTGCAGCAAGGAGACAAAAACGTGCTAATACAGAGTTTGTCTAACTAGAATCAGGAAATTAGAGCATTTTTATACACTTTCTAATAAGACATTGCCTACCAAGCTGACATAGTGAATCACAAGTTTTGTCATCATTACTTCACAGTCATTGTTTTTACAATATTCTGCTGGTACCATCAATTTTTGTGAGAAACTTCCTAAGAAAAACAATGTGGCCTTGGCTACCACCGGTTAGATATATGCAATGTTACCATTCAAGGTACTATGGCTAATTCGAGCACAAAGCAAGTATAGATTGCAGTTAATTTCTCTAACAGTCCTTTGTCTATGTTATCTCTAAACCTCTGCAGCTGCGTATGTTCTCATACTTCGAACAGAGCTGATTGTTTAAAATCATTACATTTACAGAATATAGCATTGTTCATTCATTTTTCCTGACCTAGCAGATAATCACCTGCTTCTCAAGTACATTTCCAAAAGGCATAAACATGAATATTGCTGTGCTAGCAATTACTAGGTCAGAGGGCATCTTGCAAGTTTCAGAAAGCACACTGCAGTTTCAAAAAGCATCTTTTCAGTCTCATATGAAACTCAACTGTATATAAAACAGTGCATATAAAATAGAATGAAAAACGTGTTAACTTATTTAGTTTCTAATTAGCATTAAGCATACACACAATACATATTTTTCTGACATTCCCCCCCATTAATACTTTTTAATTCTATTTTCTAAAGAATAAACAGTTTGCTTCTTTTCTTAACCTCTTCCATTCAGGATTTGCAGTTAAGAAAGTCATTCAGTTTAAACTTATGAAAGTGTTTCACATTCTAACAATTCTTCAATTTCAGTACTTTGATATAAAGTCTCAGAAACTGATATATCTATAAATTCTTTGATTAACTTTTTCATGCAGGGAATACCACAACAAATACATGCTCCTAATAGGAGTAATCGCACACAAATGGCAATCAGGATGTTCATTAGGATGGAACCCCCCCCCCAAACAAATTCTGGAAGATGTCCGTCAGAGAGTTTGGGCCTGGTTTGGTCATGGCCGCACACTTGCTGTATCACCTCAAGGTGGTCGTTTATCTCGTGTTGATGATTTGGTATATACAAAGCACTCTTCTTTGATTAAAGCGCACGTACCACCTCTCGCCGCTAAGGTGAAGTCAAGAGCCATTCGGTTCTGGAACACTACAGTTCTCATAGCATTCAGTTCATCAGTTATCAATTCAAGAGCAGAAAAAGTTGCATTACTCATTACTTTGAGAAGTTTAGACAGTTTTTGCAGCTCCCAAATCGATTTCACTGTGCCATATGCAGGTAATATGCCTGTCCACGATATGACGGCATCACTCAAGTCCATGTGCGTCAGTTTGGTACCCACAGTATGATGGTATTTCCAGCCTGCCTCGATCTGTCCCACTGGATTTTCAGGCTTCATGACAGCTTTCTTGGCTACATCTCGGGTATTTCGAATATTTCCCTGAGGCAAAACTGTAGTGTGTCTTATGGCCGGGACCAGGTACCCAAAAAACAACTGCTGGACCAATTCTCAGGTAACTATTTATATGCTTTCTTACCACACACAAAATAACAATCCTCTACCTTAGTAGTTACTTTGTTACAAAATGACTGCCCTGCATGAAACATTTTCCTATCTATTACAGATAGTTGTTTAAAAAGTACAGGATTACATTGCACTTGATCTACAGTCTTATGCATGGACTCAAGAAATGAGTCATAATTTGAACTACAAGCTGTACCCATTTTGTTTGCTTTGGTATAACATTTGTAATGTACAGTCACAATGCACTTGCTCCAACCCACTTGAATTGTGTCATTCTTATAAAAACATACAATTCCCTTTTGTGTCACAGGCAAATACAGTGCTACCTTATCATATGCTTTAATAGCTACAGTGTCGTAAACTGAATTTTCCCAGGTCTCATTGACCCCTAGGGGGACTGCAGTCATTAATAACCCCCCGTATGCTGTTGGTATGGCTGTGCAAATCCAGCAGTTCGAAACATTAAAAGTCTCAGCATACACATGTGTAATAGTCTGATAAGTGTTAAAGTTTGGGTGCCAGTCTATGGTCGGCTCATCACATTTAATCAGTGCAACCTTTGTGGCTGGAAAAAGGAAAGGCCACAACAAAAAGATCAATGTTATCAGTATAGCTACCAGAATAATTATGCAAGTTTTCTGAGGTTGTTCTGCATCTCTATTTGCTCTATGCCTGTCATTTTGTTCTCGTTGTACAACAGTAACAAGGTTTTTGTCCAGTTCAAAGTTCTTAACCAGTTTACAGTGTGTCAAATGAATCCAGGACGCTTGCTCCATGATCTTGACTGCAGTGGGTGTCGACAGTAGTACCTGGTACGGCCCTTCCCACTTCGGAGAACTCCAGTTCTTTCTCTTCACCACCTTCACCCAGACCCATGAGCCTGGGGCTACTGCTGCCTCCGATGGTTTTGTTTGCTCTTTATCTGAAACAGAATTTAACTGCAAAAGTTTGTTATTCAAAAATCGCCTCATATACCCTGCAAGTGAACTGTCAGCCTCCTGCTCTGCAGGCATGAGAGGTTTCCATTGAGGTGTATAATATGCCCTCCCAAACAGAACTTCAAAAGGAGTTAACCCTTTTGCATTTGGAACAGTTCTCATGCTCAACAGTGCCAGAGGTAAACAGTGCACCCAGTTCTTTTGTGTCTCACTAATCAATTTTCTAAGCTTGTTTTTCAAAACCCCATTATGCCTCTCTACTAATCCTGTAGATTGGGGGTGGTATGCACAATGATATTTCAGAGAAATCCTGAAATAACGGCTAAGTTGTTGTATAGTTTGATTTACAAAGTGTGTGCCATTGTCACTATAAATCTTTTCCGGTATGCCAAATCTAGGAATAATTTCTTTAACGAGGACTTTTGCAACAGTAGCTGCATCTGGATTTTTAGTTGGAAAAGCTTCCACCCATTTGGAAAACATATCTATAATGATAAGGCAGTACTTCTTATTTTCGCATTTGTTCAGCTCTATAAAATCCATACAAATAGTATGGAATGGATACGGTGGTATAGGGAAACTCCCTTGCTTAGGTTTCAATGCCCCTTGTGCATGATGCTTGTTACAAACATGGCATGCTGCACAAAAATTTTTTGTGTAGTTTGTAAATCCATACGTCGTAAACACTTGATTCACTAACTGTACCATCCCCCCTGTTGAGACATGGCACTGCCCATGGCTCAACAAAGCTGCATATCTAAACAAGTTAGATGTTAAAATCGGTTTGTTTTCTTTGGAGATGTACAGTCCCTTCTCAAGGATTGCTCCTCGTTTTATCCACTTCCGTTTTTCTACATTTGTAGTAAGTGTCTGCATTGCTTTTAACATTTCTAAGTCTAAAATCTCAGATGGTTGTAATTCCTCACGTAAAAGAAAAACTTCTGAAGCTGAAGCTGCTTGTTTTGCAGCTGTATCAGCCCTCGCATTATCTTTTGAAATTCTATCCTGTTGCTTGGTATGAGCTACGCATTTACAAATAGCTACTTTCTGAGGTAACTGAATAGAGTCTAACAAGTCTAAAATAAATTGCGCATGGTTAATTGGTTTACCAGTAGATGTTATCATCCCTCTATTTTTCCACTGCTGTACAAAAACATGTACAGTAGAAAAAGCATACTGACTGTCAGTAAAAATGTTTACTTTTTTACCTTTTGCCAAGGTACATGCCCTTGTCAAGGTAATCAAGTCTGCTGCCTGTGCAGATAAATTGTGTGGTAAAGACTTTGCTTCTAAAATCTCAGTATCAGAAACTACTGCATACCCCACTAGATTCTGTCCTGTAGGACCCCTTCTGCACAAGCCGTCCACATAGTATGTCACCTCGGCATCATCCAAGGGAACATCTGCAAGGTCTTTTCTAAGTAGTGTCTTTTGCTCAATCTCCTGCAGGCAGCAGTATGGTTTGCCATCTGCAGGGGTTGGGAGCAAGGTTGACGGATTCAAAGTTGTGCATCGTTCAATTGTCATATGAGGTTGGCTCAACAGTATAGTCATACAGGAAAGATGTCTAGCAGGAGAAAGATATGCTACTTTTTCTTGCAGTAAAATAATCGCGACTGCATGAGGCACTCTCAATGTGAGAGGGTGGAACAATACTAGTGAGGCTGAAGCCTGCACTGCCATTGCAGCTGCGACTACTGCTTGTACACAGTGGGGCAAGGATCGCGCCACTGGGTCTAGCTGTGATGAATAGTAAGCTATGGGGCGTTGTTTGTCCCCATGCTGTTGTGTTAACACTGATGTCATATAACCTTGCTTACAGTCTACAGTTTGGAAAAATCGTTTATGATAGTTTGGTAATCCTAAAATTAAGGAAGAAGCTATCAGTTGTTTTAGTTTGCAGAAAGCTGATTCTGCTTCTGGTGTCCACTGTAACAAATCTTGTGCTGCCATCGGCTTTTTGAATATCAAGTTAGTCAGCGGAGCAGATTCCAAGGCATAGTTTGGAATCCAACTCCGACATCATTTCCTTCTTGGTAGTCGGTTTAGGTGCTTCTAATATTGCTGTTTTTCTGTCTTCATCTAATATTCTGCCTTCTTTGGATATTACATATCCCAGGTATTTGACCTGTTTTTTCCAAAGTTGCAGTTTGTTTTTGTTTACATTGTGTCCTTGGGTGGCTAAAAATTGTAATGATGCTATGGTATCCTCTCTGCATTCTTGCTGGGTGGGGGCTGCCAGCAGAATGTCATCTACATAAAGTAAAATCTGACTGCCTTTCGGTGGGACAAATCCTGCCAGGTTACTTGCCATTTCTTGTGCGAATATTGTTGGACTTTCACAATATCCCTGTGGTAGTCTCGTATATGTATACCGTTTCCCCTAAAATGTAAATGCAAACCAATGTTGGCTGTCTGGGTGTATCGGTATTGAGAAAAATGCATTGCTTATATCTACCACAGAAAAATACTTCTGTTGAGGTTTCAAATCATTCAATAAAGTGTGTGGATCTAGCACCATAGTTGCCCTGGGTATAACTGCATCATTTACAGCTTGTAAATCTTGGACCATATGCCATTCTCCATTTGCTTTCCTAACAGGAAATAAGGGTGTATTACAAGGTGAATCGGGAGATTCTATCAAGACTCCTTCCTTAAGTAAGGCTGCTATTATAGGTTTGATTCCAATTTCTGCATCCTTTCTTAAGGGATACTGTCTCTTTTGAGATCTAAATGCTGATTTTGGCGTGATAGTAACTGGTCCTGCTGTACGAATAAGTCCTACATCTGATTTCCCTGTTGACCAGAGAGTCTCTGGTATGTCTTGTAAGGCTTTTTCCTCTTCCTCTAGTAAGAGTGCTACTCAGCTATCCTCACTTGCCTGTGAGTGCACAGCTGGGTATGTCTGTGTTATCCAATTTAATTTCTGCTTTTGTACTCCTTGTTCAGAGAGTTCTAACTCTGTCTGTTTTTCCCACCTTGTGACTTTTTCTCCTAGGTCTGCCCACTTCAAATTTCTATTTTTAGTTAAACTTACATGTGGTAATCGATTAGATTTGTAAAGTGCTAGGAATTCCTGGGGCAATGAACAGCTTACTACACTGTTTCCTTCTGTGTCCCAGTACAAATTTCGTAATACTAACCTATTAGCATGGTTTCTAAACAGTTCTTGCTCATATTCTTTATCAGGTCCTGGTCTGTTACAGTAATATAGAGCGCAATGCAACAAATGCTGTTTATCAGTGTCAAGAGAGGGGGATTTACTGATGGCTACGTTCATCAGTTCTTCGGTTACTGCCCCTGGACCAGTCGTAACTAAGTCCTGGCTGTACCAATAAAATGTTTCACCCTCCGGTCGCACTACAAAAGTATCCATTTGTCACTGTGTCTCCATACCCTGCATAGCTGGAACTACAGCTATGCCAAATATCTGCATTAGGTCTCTGCCCAAGAGATTCACTGGCCATTTTGCAGAAACAACAATTTTGCTTTTCTGGGTCATCCCTGAAACTGGGTCAGTTATCGCTATGTTGTGGTAGAGTGACTCCCGATACAGCTGTCCATTAGCTGCTTTCACTAATATGTAGTCCAGTGATTCTGAATTTTCTGGTAGTTTGGAAGGATGTATCAGGGTCCGTGAAGCCCCTGAGTCACACAGGAATTTGACTTCCCTCCCCTCTACCAGAAGTGTAACTTCCGGTTTTGTGTCTGCCAAGTAGAGCTCTAAGCTCAATAATGCTAAGTCCAAAATTTCATTTTCTTCATTATCTATGAATTCATGTATATTCTCTATTTCTTCTGTCACATCCTCTACCCTTTCTATCACATTTGCATTTGTCTTTTCTTGTTTATT
Source organism: Protopterus annectens (assembly GCF_019279795.1). Lineage (NCBI taxonomy): Eukaryota > Metazoa > Chordata > Ceratodontiformes > Protopteridae > Protopterus > Protopterus annectens. The sequence goes on along the minus strand of NC_056725.1, from coordinate 200,298,643 downwards.
CCTATCCAGTGATTCCTGACTATCATATAGTCATTCCTCACCCTCCTTATCTTCCGTGGTTACCTTCTTATTTTGCCTGCAATCCCTTGCTAAATGTCCCTTTTTCCCGCATTTGAAACATTCACCCCTTTTCTTTCTTTCTTCAAAGTCTTCTGATCGCTTATCAGATTGTTTGTTTCCCTGGGTATTTTTCTTACCCTTCTTCCCAGTTTGTACTACAAAGACTTCTGATCCATCTTCTACTGCAAATACTTGAGTTTTCTTTTTCTTTTTGCTATTAAAATGCCTTTCGGCATGTCTTGCATATTCAAGTAATGACTGTAATCTACTTGTACGATGATCTACCATGTGCTTTGTAATAAAGCTGCTAATGGGCGCAATACTGCCTTTTAAAAATGCATTCTTTAGCTGTTGCTCATATGGGGAATCATGTGTTTGATCTTCAGATACCTGCATTCCACAATGGTTATTAAAACATTCTAATAATCTGGCATAATATCTATCAACAGTTTCACCTTCTTGTTGTATGCATTGATTAATGCAAGTCAAATCAGCCCTAGGCTTCCATTTCTCAGAGATTCGGTCTGTCAGACCTTTTACTCTGTTGTCCAGTTCTGCGTTACTATGTGGGAGTGGTCTAAGCTCTGCATCATGGGGATTCCAGTTGCCACTGATTATGTGCCAATCTGGACCTACGATTTGTCTAACTACTTTCTCTACTTCTTCTCCATTTAAATGGTAACTTAACCTCATGCCTTGTAAGTCTTCTAAGAATTTTCTAAAATTAACTTTTGGATGGGGAATTCCCTCTGTGGCTTTCCGGATGTCTTCCGGTGTCCATGGTCTATATACTAGAAGAGTTGGATCCTGTCCTGCCTGCAGATTTGGTACTTCTATGAGTGGACATATCTCTTCTTCACTCATAGCTTGTGAATTTTTATTCATTTCATACAATTCAATATCCCCTCTTAAGTTGCGTGTTCGAGACCTGGTCTCGATAGGATCTCTGGCAAACGGTTTTGATTTTGCAGGAACAGCTGTGTATAGCGGAGGTGGATCAGCTTGTCCACTCGCTTCATATTCTGGTAAGGGAAGCGGAGGGGGCGGAGGAGGGGCTGTTGCTATTACCAAGTTATTATCTTCTTTATCTAAGAACATTGCTTTTGAATTTTTAATCTTTTGCTCCCTGCGGTTTGCTTCCTCAAGCCACCTGTGTGCCTGAGGGACTCCTAATTGTCGTTGCTTTTTTAGCTGACCTTTCGCATCTGTTTTAAGTTGTCTAACAAGTTTAATAAGTGAAGGTTTATCTAATTTACCATCAAATTTGTATTTATCAATCCATTTTGTATAATACTTAACATTATCGGCACGCTGTAATTGCATATATTTCGCGTCTTCGGTTAGGGTCGGGTCTCGGGAATTTTTTGTGCACTGATTTCCCATGTTGCCTTAGCTAAGTTAAAAATTGTTACGTAACCCTTCTTATCACGTGGTACCATGATTTTACACCTTTTCACAGTTTATCTAGAATAACTGCCTACCTATTCTGTTTCCCTGATCTATGACAAGACAGCAATCTTTTTATCCCTGATCTGCACATGCAAATCTCCCTGACAAAACAATACTGTAACAAGTCCCTGATCTAAAACAGAAAAAAGGTAAATTCCTCCTTACCTGACCCTCCGTGCGTTGATCCACCGGAACATTGACTCGTCCTCCAATCCCAGATCAGAAACAGTGGCTGGCCTCTTTAAAACGACAATTCAGTCAGAGGTCTTTCAAAACAGAAGAGCCGATGTGGCCACTTCTCCATACGGGTACATGCCACCAGGCCCAATTCTGACCTGAGCCTAGAGTGAGAGGTACTTTCCGGTCCGAAGGACCAAAACTGTCAAAGGAAAAATATACTTTAAAAATGATCAAAACATGGTAGGTTCAGGTTAAGGCACTTTAATCTTGCAGCAAGGAGACAAAAACGTGCTAATACAGAGTTTGTCTAACTAGAATCAGGAAATGAGAGCGTTTTTATACACTTTCTAATAAGACATTGCCTACCAAGCTGACGTAGTGAATCACAAGTTTTGTCATCATTACTTCTGCTGGTACCATCAATTTTTGTGAGAAACTTCCTAAGAAAAACAATGTGGCCTTGGCTACCACCAGTTAGATATATGCAATGTTACCATTCAAGGTACTAAGGCTAATTCGAGCACAAAGCAAGTATAGATTGCAGTTAATTTCTCTAACAGTCCTTTGTCTATGTTATCTCTAAACCTCTGCAGCTGCGTATGTTCTCATACTTCGAACAGAGCTGATTGTTTAAAATCATTACATTTACAAAATATAGCATTGTTCATTCATTTTTCCTGACCTAGCAGATAATCACCTGCTTCTCAAGTACATTTCCAAAAGGCATAAACATGAATATTGCTGTGCTAGCAATTACTAGGTCAGAGGGCATCTTGCAAGTTTCAGAAAGCACACTGCAGTTTCAAAAAGCATCTTTTCAGTCTCATATAAAACTCAACTGTATATAAAACAGTGCATATAAAATAGAATGAAAAACGTGTTAACTTATTTAGTTTCTAATTAGCATTAAGCATACACACATTAACACATATTTTTCTGACAATTATAATGATAGAAGTTTGAGTGGCCTTTTATGGTTGAAATGTTCTGAACTAGGCAGATTGCCATTACTGGTTCATATGGTTTGAATTGTTTCACTGCTTACTGGAAAATGTTCAAAACTATAAATTTAAAATACACTGTAACAAGTGGTGCAGGTGCTGTATTATGCAAGGGATATAATTCAATTATTATCAGGAACATGAATCACCATACTTTTGCATGGGCCTAAAAATGTGTGCATTTGATATGCTTTGAAAACAGCCCAAAGGTAAACTTAATCCGCCACTGCCCAGATGCATTATAGATTCATAGGTTCATAGGTTTATACTAGGCTATCTGCCCTAGGGCATTTATAAGCCTAGTCTAAAAATGTGTTTGGCTCTCTCCACCCTTATAATTTAACTTCTAGAGCCTCTGTCCAGTAGCGCCACTGGAGTGATCCCAGGTGCAGACTTACGGTTTCCCATCCACTCATCAAGATTTCTCTTGAAGAGGGCCAGTGAGGGGCTTTGTCTTACGTGAATTGGGATTTTATTCCAGAGTGTGGGAAGCCTTTGGGATATGAATCTATCCCTCCAGCATGTCCTATTTAGTGCTGTGCTGAGGTTTAAGTCCAAGGAGCATGTGGCTCTAATGGATTTGTTTTTTTTAAGGTGGAGCATGTCCATTAATTCTGGGTTGGACATGGCCTTGTAAGTCAGGCAAAGGTCGCCTCTGAGCAGGCGGTAAGCAACTGAGTAGAGCTGTAGTTTCTTTAGCCTAGTTGCATAGGGAAACTGTTTGAGGCCCATGATCCTTTTCGTAAGGAAATTTTGGGGTCTCTCCAGCTGCTGCAGATGCCTAGTAAGGTACATCCGAAATGGGGCATTGTACTCAATTATGGGTCTGATGAGTGATGAGTATAGGGGCACAATGACCTCTCTAGATCTAGACGAGAACCCTTTAGTTATAAGATGGGTAATATAGAAGGGTTTTCTGACTATTTTGGCAATGTGATTGTCAAAGGAGAGGTTACTATTGACCTGGGTCCCCAGATCCCTAATTACTTCTTCTGTACTTAGTGGGTTACTTCCTATGTGGTAATTAGTGGGCACCTTGTTTTTCCCAAGGGGGATGACTATGCATTTTTTGGCGCTACGTTTGAGGCCATGGCTTTGACACCAGGCATCTGTCTCCGTAAGACTCTTTTGAAGGATGCTTGTATCAGCCGGGGAGTCTATTATGGCTTCCAGTTTGCAATCATCAGCGAACTTGGCAAGCCACAGTCCTTTTGTACTGGCTTGTACTTCAGAGAAGTATATACCGAACAAGAGGGGCCCCAAGACTGAGCCCTGTGGGACTTCACTTGTAACAGGTTTAGAGTCGGACATGGCATTTCCAACCCTGACCACGTGCGTTCTATCCGTAAGCCAGTTTGCAACCCATCTTGTGACATATGAGTTGATGTTTAAGCTGGTTAGTTTGTTTATGATTTCAGAGTGAGGTATTGTGTCAAAAGCCTTAGCGAGGTTCAGATAGGCAGTGTGGACAGCCTTTCCTTCATCTATGGCTTTGGTGACTGTTTCAAAAAAGTCAACCAGGTTTAGGAAGCAGGATCTGCCTTTAACAAAACCAAACTGGGTAGGGTCTGGTGTCTGGAGGTTCCCAATGTCTTTGTTTATGAAATCCATAATGATACGCTCCATAGCCTTGCAAATTAGGCTAGTCAGACTTATGGGCCGATAGTTCCCAGGATTCATTGTGGGGCCACCCTTGTGGAGAGGGATCACTGTTGCTGTACGCCATTCCTTGGGTACATAACCTGTTTTAAGGCTGAGTTGGAATAATGAATTTAAGTGGGGGTTTAGTTCTTCCTGGAGCTCATGCAGAACGCAGCCCGGTATTCCATCTGGTCCCCTAGACGCTGTGTTTTTAGCTTTGGAGAGGTGTGTCTGCGATATCTGGGGGACTACATTCATCCAGGATAGACACAGGCCCTTTTGGGGGGGGAGTGGGGGAAAGTTTGCACTGAACCTGTCAGCCAGAATGTTGGCAATGTCAGTCAGTTCCGTGTATTTTGTGCCATTTTGTACTAGCTCTGAGCAGATCTGGGCATTTCCTCCCAGGTTCCTGACGTAACTGAAGAATGCCTTATGATTACCTTTGGAGTCTTTGGCAATTTTTCTTTCGAAGTTTACCTTTGAAGCTTTTATGGTGGAGCGACGTTTCTTGCTAATACTGATCAGGGATGCCTTCCCTTTTAGGGTTTTGGCCCTGTCATGTAGTAGTCTCCTCCTTTTGTTGTATGGCTTGTTTATGGTTGGGGTCCACCAGACTGGTCTCCTATTTTTGGAGGAGTGAGCCTTAGTTTTACTTGGGATGGCACGATCCATGCATTCCTGTAGGTGCATATAGAGTGCGTTTGTATAGGATTCTGCAGTTTGGGTAACATTTTCCAATTTCTCAGGGGCTTTGAAGTTTTCTACTTCTGTCTTGAGGAGAGTGAAGTTTGTTTTTGAGAGGTTTTCCACTGTGGTTTCCTTGGCTGGGGGTGGGGTTGGGATGTGGATGTCTATTGTGATCAGTCTGTGGTCCGATCTCACCAACGAGGGATTTACCTCCGGTGTGGAACATTGATCCTTCATGTTTGTAATGACTACGTCTAATGTATTCTCTTTGAATGCTGTTTCAATGAATGTGAGTTTAAAAAGCAGAGAAGTTTTAATGCAAAGTCTGTTTTCATTGCAAGACTATTGCTTTGTTTAGCAAATGCGAAATGCGTGCCTTAGTGCTTGTGCTATAACATTTGAAATAAAAGTTGTAAATTAAATCCAAATATCTGTAATCACTGTAGAAGTAAAGCATAAAACAGTATGCACACTGAGAGATTTGAAAAGTGTCTATGGCAAATGGGGAGTAATAGCCTATAATGGGACACTGGAATGGCTGTGTGTGTGTGGGGGGGGGGGCTGCGTGGGGGGAGGGACACTACATGGGCAGGGCTCTGGGTTTTGCACCCCCCTGCAAAAAACTAGATTTGTTATAGTACTAATTTTTAAGTAGCAGCATATATCTGAAGCAAAGCATACAATATAGTGCAATATGATTTTAGCATTTGCTAACATTTAGCATGATTTGTTTGCATTTTAAACCACAGCTTTACTTACATTGTTGGAAGTAATAGGAATGTATAGAAGGTCAGACCTAGATTTGTTATTGTAATAATTTTTAAATAACAGCATATATCTGAAGCAAACCATACAACATAGTGCAATATGATTTTTGCAAAGTATATATAATGAATAGAGACTTTAGTATCATTGTAATAATGATGTTTAGCATAATATATAGCATGTGACATGCTGCTGATAGAAGCAATGCTTTGAAATGTTTCTAAATATTTAAATGCTTGTAGATGCCTATGAAAGCTTTGATTGATGAATAAGACTTTTAATGTGCTATAAAAATTGCCTTTGAAAGCAATACTATGCAAAATAGATGAAGGGAGTGATGTTTTTAAAAGAGGGTGTGCCTGTAGCAACTTGATTGACTGGGAGTGGTCTCTCAGGTTAATGAGGTACACAGGGTAGCTTTAAAAACCTTTCTGTGTGTGTTTCTACATTTGTATGTGGTCTGAAGAAGCCACGGACAGTGGTGAAAGCGCTTACCGAATATTAAAATTCTTGGTTTATTTTATGTGGTCTGGAGCTATACTTCGTACAACTGCTACCATATTTTTCTTTTCTGTTATGTAAAATATATATAATACACATAAAATAAATATATATTATATATATATATATATATATATATATATATATATATAATACAAATGCACACACACACACACACACACACACACACATATATATATATCTATATATATATATATATATATATATATATATACACATAAGGGAAGACACTACTTAGTTGAATATTCGGAATATGAAACATTTTTATACTGGCACAAGTAATCAAATAGTCAGGTGATCACAGTGTGCTGGCTTTCCTTTGTGTGACATTGAGAATATGCCCATTCCCTGCTGTTGTGTAATTTTGGAGTTGGTAAGTATATATAAGTAGCTGGGGTGCAGGGGAGCTTGCCACTGGAAAAAAATACATTTTACTTTTTTCTTTTAGATTTTTTTTAGTTTTGCTCTTCATAAATCAATATTTTTGCAACTGATATTGTGAGTGATTATATGTATCACACACACACACACATATATATATATATATATATATATATATATATATGTGTGTGTGTGTGTGTGTGTGTGTGTGTGTGTATATATATATATATATATATATATATATATATATATATATATATATATATATATATATATATAATGGCACCATTTCCAAATCATTTATCTTCTCTAGCAGTTCTGTGATCACCTCATCAGCTGAGTGTTCCTCAAAAAACTGTCCCTCAAAAAACTGTCCCTCAAAGAACAAAACCCTTTACCTGTCATTAATCACATTGCACTCCAATGAATTACCTTAGAAACCACAGTGGGAGTGCAGAAGTTAATCATCAGTCCAAGCAACAGATTTATTTCTCCAAATATATACTGTCAATATACTATCCCTAAAAAACAAAACACTTCACCTGCCATTATTCATGCTAGTACATGTGCCCATCTGTCAGCCATGATGACTGTAATGTACATGGAATACCTGCAGATTACCATTATCCCTCTAGGTGTTGCAGTATGCAATGACTGACAATGCTAGAGAAGGACACTGCCCTTGTGATGTTACCACACTGTCAGGCAAACAGATTTGACACACTAAACCAGGTTATACATTATGCAGGCCAGCATGTCACATTCATAGTTACTGAGAGCCTGACTTCACTTTTGTGTACAGTTAAAACCTACTACAGGTTCTATGTTCTACAGCTCATGTTTGGAATGCAAGACAATAATGGCATTAATATATGGCACCCTCACTGACAAGACCATGTTGAATATAGTGATATGGCAGCTACTGCTATAAATATAGAATATAGGTAAGGCAGTACAGTTTTCTACCATACAACAGTCCATACTGCAGATGTGACATGCAGATTAATGCATAACTTTACAGTCTTGTTCATCCAACTGTATTACATGGACATCGCAGAACAAAATCAGTCAAGTCACACTCAGCACCCCCTCCGCCACAAAAAAAAAATGTGTGTAGTGGTTTACCCATTGTGATGTGAAACTAGCCATGTATGCATATGGACATTTTATGGACATTTTATGTGGGTTATATATGTAAATATGTTTATGGTGATAATGGTTTGGTGACATTATGTATACATATCTCCATAATGCAATGCTCTGATTTCCTGCATGCAATGTTGACACATATATTTAATGGTAGAGGCAGACACTCCAGGACAATCGAAGCCAACCAATAAATCAATGCAGAAGATAAAGCAAAAAATCCTTTATTACTAATAGACAGTAAGCGCTTTCGCATTGCTCAGAACGCTTCTTCAGACTTCAATTAAAACTGATATTGTGAGTGATTATATGTATCACACACACACACACACACACACATATATATATATATATATATATGTGTGTGTGTGTTTGTGTATATATATATATATATATATATATATAATGGCACCATTTCCAAATCATTTATCTTCTCTAGCAGTTCTGTGATCACCTCATCAGCTGAGTGTTCCTCAAAAAACTGTCCCTCAAAGAACAAAACACTTTACCTGTCATTAATCACATTGCACTCCGATGAATTACCTTAGAAACCACAGTGGGAGTGCAGAAGTTAATCATCAGTCCAAGCAACAGATTTATTTCTCCAAATATATACTGTCAATATACTATTCCCTAAAAAACAAAACACTTCACCTGCCATTATTCATGCTAGTACATGTGCCCATCTGTCAGCCATGATGACTGTAATGTACATGGAATACCTGCAGATTACCATTATCCCTCTAGGTGTTGCAGTATGCAATGACTGACAATGCTAGAGAAGGACACTGCCCTTGTGATGTTACCACACTGTCAGGCAAACAGAGTTGACACACTAAACCAGGTTATACATTATGCAGGCCAGCATGTCACATTCATAGTTACTGAGAGCCTGACTTCACTTTTGTGTACAGTTAAAACCTACTACAGGTTCTATGTTCTACAGCTCATGTTTGGAATGCAAGACAATAATGGCATTAATATATGGCACCCTCACTGACAAGACCATGTTGAATATAGTGATATGGCAGCTACTGCTATAAATATAGAATATAGGTAAGGCAGTACAGTTTTCTACCATACAACAGTCCATACTGCAGATGTGACATGCAGATTAATGCATAACTTTACAGTCTTGTTCATCCAACTGTATTACATGGACATCGCAGAACAAAATCAGTCAAGTCACACTCAGCACCCCCTTCCCCACAAAAAAAAAATGTGTGTAGTGGTTTACCCATTGTGATGTGAAACTAGCCATGTATGCATATGGACATTTTATGGACATTTTATGTGGGTTACATATGTAAATATGTTTATGGTGATAATGGTTTGGTGACATTATGTATACATATCTCCATAATGCAATGCTCTGATTTCCTGCATGCAATGTTGACACATATATTTAATGCTTTTTGTAAATGCGATGAAAGTTCTTACATGTGTAACAAACATCACTAGTCTTACCATCAATTTCTGTGCATCTATATCATAGCATAATATGTAGCCAGCTTAAGCATAAAGCAATTCAGTTAATATTTATAGAGAATGCACTTACCATAAAGGCTACTTAAAGTACAGATGAGAAAACTGTGTGTTCTATGGGTATCTATTGTGTCTGATGACTGTCTCGTAGTGTTTGTGTACTTCTTGTGGGCTATTAACTCCAGCAGCAGTTATCCCAGAGTGCAGAGTTGCTGTTACATATCGTATACATACATGTTAATTTCTTGTGCTGGCAGTGCAATTTGGGGGATTCTGATTTCCATGATGCAAAGGTGGCATACTGCTGTTGGTGTTCATGGATGTAAATAATTCTCTAGAGGTGTACAAAACTATGTCCATTCTGGATTGCAGTGTTTTATGGCATTGTAGGTGATAGGTGCATATATGAGTCACTAAGCGTCATAGCATGTGAGGTGGAGAAAATCCCAACTCTATTAAATGGAATACAGTTTCTTACAAGTATTGTATATATGAGATATTTGCATATTTATTGTACAGGATGCATTACTAAAGTTTGCAGATAATCAGCAGGTAAAGAAAGAATAATCCTTTGATCTCAGTTGCATGTATCTCTAGGTAGCTTATCCATAATGCATATTTGAATAAAGATGGGAATTACGTGGCAGTGTTTGCCCTCTGCACAATACATTGGCAGTTGACCACATGGCACATGTGATGTATGTTAAACAGATGTTTCTTTCTGACATTCTGTGCACATCCATGCCTCTTGACATTGTGGTCAGCACATGTGAAATAGTCCATGGCTGACTATCTGCATTCCAAAAACATTGATCATGTGGTCAAGCACATAGATATTGTATAGGCTGTTCTGTGCGCTATGCTTCTAAAAGCCTGATTTGTTGAGCAGTATGGCCTTGTGCTAAATGTTGGTGTGTGCCTATGTATGCTTTATATTACAATGCTTATTGAGCAGTATTATGCAGTGTATTGGGTACTGTGTACTGTGTAATGGTAATCTGTAATCCCCTATAGTTAAATTTTCTGAACTGTAAGGCACAAATGTATCAACATCCCATACCATTAACGTATAAATTTCCTTTTCTTTTCCCTCTAACTTCACCTTTTATTAAGTTCTCCCCTCACCTAATTCACATCTTATTGTATTGTCTGCAAGCTATACACCCTTATATATTCAAAGCTCACTCATCCTTTGTCAACAATTCTTATCCCTTTATGTTTCCTTGACTTCACTGCATGCTACACTCATATTCCACTACATACTACTGCTAACACACTGTGCCATATTTTGAATGAATACCAGATTACATCTTATCTCACCATGGAAATTACTTGTGTATGAATGTATTCCTGAAGAGCAATAAGTAACCTTTTTATCAATGAACTAGGTAGTAATAATTTTATGTATTCTTTTTTAAGACTTAAACAATTTCACTTCTATGCACTACTGTAAACCTTTTTGTAATGAAATGAAATTGTGGCTGGTATGAAATGTTGTGCTATGAAATCAATTATTTGATTGCTATCTAATTTTATATGGTATGCACCAGGATGGTGGCTGAAAAGGGTCTAAGGTTCCGTCTACTTACTCAGTTAACAAAGACAAATAAAATAAAAATATACAGAGCAGATAGCCCTTTTATAGACATGTGGAAAATAAATGTTAACTGCTGATACCATAAAGACATTTGTAATTGTAGGGTGGGGGCAGTGTAAACTGATATGTAATATGGCAATACCCCATTAAAATATGTCTTGCCAAATAGTCACATGTATATGTATGCTTTACATATGGTACTCTCAGTAACACAGGTAAGTGTCGTACTATATATTGTCTTGCATGTGCAGCATACACCCGCACACTGTATCTGCACATAGGTGCAGTGAAAAGCAATGGTATGTTTTATGCAATTTCTCATGCTGCCATACCATTAGTGTATGGGGCAATTTTTTTATATGTATACAATATTGCCACTATATGCATATCAACTGATATTTGTTACCATTGGCAGATGTATGCAATGAATCCAGTACATAACATGATGTGCATTAATCTGTATATGCAAGCATTACTGGGAAAAGAGGCACCCAGTATGTGCTACAACTCTAACTGTTCTTTTTCACATGTGAATGAAACAGATTTCCTATGTAACTTGCTTCCATATGCAATCTGTACAGTTGCATGCAGCACACTATTCTGTTATTAATACACTGTATATCACCTTAACCACAGATTACCTCCCCATAGGTCTGTACCAGCAAACATTTATACATCACTTAATGATGTTTTGTATGACTTACTTAACTTTCATGGCCTCTTATGAAATGTTCAGCATTATGTACTCCACAGATATTTGACAAATGTGATGACAATAATATTTAACATACTTGCTTTTCCATACATCCATTTTACATTGGCTCACAACACTAGCATGCACACAAGGGAAGACATACCACAGCAGTACAGGAACACTGCACATGGTTTTACTATAACAACAGATTTCTGCAATGTGTGACATCCTTTCTCTGGACCAGTGATCAAGGAGCCTCAGTCCTCACCACGGGTACCAGTGGGGGAATGTTCACTTTGACAGAACTAGAGACACACAGTATTTTTAGATGCAGCTCTCTGCACCAAGCACAATTTCCCTTAAGAGCACACAGGGAACACACTTCAGTCCTAGGGCTAGACTCTCTCTCTCTCTCTCTCTCTCTTTCCAGGCCCCAAACAAAGCTCCTTAGGGATCCAGAGTGAGCTGGACCACTAAGGAGCTCTGTGTCCCTGTTTTAAGGAGCTGACACACACACTCTTTGAGAATTGATTTTCACACACACACACACACACACACACACACACACACACACACACACACACACACACACACACACACACCTGGGAAAGCCTGCAAAGATTACCCACTCTACCACCTCTGCCCAGGCTATAAAGTAGTTCCACTGCCACCATCCAGCTACTCTAAGGCTCTTAACAGGGTATCCAATTATACTGAATGAAATTAATACTAATACAAATTGTAATGTTAACCAAACAGTAAGACTTTCAGGAGCATGATGCCACAGTGTCAGTAAATAAATATAAGTACTCTCAAAGGTTAAATATTTTCTAAAAAGACCAGCAGCAATGAAAAGTTTAAATATACTTAATAATAAATAATAAAAAACATGAAAATACTGAATATCTATTTACAATAAACACCAGAGTTTCAATCACAGGAAATATTAAAAATAACACAGATGGAAGGATTCACACAGATACAGAAAAACAATACTTAATTAATCTCACTATATTTTTGACTGATCTAAAGAATTACTGTTTCCTACTTACTTAATAGAGCAAGGCAATTTTCACAAACAGACTGCCCTGAGACTTCTGTCACACCTAGTATTAAAGCATCATTTCAGTGCTGAATTACAGAATGACATCATATCTGGTGACCTGACTCTGTAGTTCCCACACTACCCCCTTTACTAGAAGCTGAACCAGGATCTTGCACATATGTGTCACAATAGACACACATAGAGCTTTTCTAAGATATGCTACAGCATCTGGAAGCTATAAAACCATTTAAACACTTCCACCCTTCAAGGATAGCAGTTAGTTCACCACTGAGGATATTACAGGAGGATTCGTAGTCCTTGTTGTCACAGATGTTGCCTCTCTGGCTGCATTCTGACCTGCGAGATACAATCTTTATGGCTTATGTGAGGATATCAGATATTGTTATCTGTGCTAGCATGTCTGGCTGCAGTTTTGTAAATACTTGTAAATAATTATAAATTACCCTGTGTTATAAATGCCAGCATGGCTAGCTATAATTTTGTAAATAAGTTTTTGTTTCTTGATTATTACTTTGGTTTATGTAAGATGTTAGACTCAAACGGTGTTTTTTGGTTGACCAAATGTACATCTCTTTTAAAAAGAATTCTGAGTGCAGGTTGTGCCAGTCAGCTGTCCTAGAGTGATGTCATCATGTGCTAGAGCTGAAAGGAATGGAATCTTCACAGCAGCTGTTTTTGTTTACTTTTCAAAAGTCTGAAATGAGAGAGTAGAATTCTCATAACAGCTTTATGTGACTTCTAAAAGACTGTGCTATAAAAAGCAGGTTCTGAGTCAGTTGAGTTCAGTATTGTTTAATTGCAGCAGTTGTTCAGTAGTCAGTGGTTGTTTTTCCAGATCAGTATTTATCACACAGATCCCGGATTCATGAATGAATATTTTCCATGCAGGAACAGTGTAGGAGCTCCTGCATGGAAAATGGCTGCCAAGCGATCCAGAAAAGTGACATTTTCACATGCACGAGCAGCCTTACACTGTTCTAGCATGGAAAACACCAAATATGAAAATCACCTAATTTGCTGGTGAAAACCATAAAAATGAGGTGATTTTGTGATCCAGCAAGCTGCCAGGTCTCTGTGCTAGAACAGTGTCAGTGCAGAAATGTATTCAGAAAATAACTGAGTACATTTCTGCAACTGACAAAACGGTGGCATGACAGCTAATGGAAAAGCATGTATTATGTACATTAGACATGCTAATGGACAAATATAAGGCCACTGGCATTGAAAAGTGATTAATTTGTATGAAAATGAAACTTTTTTTGGCCAATCTTGGCTGTTTAAGCATAGGGCAGTGGCACGCAAACAGGATCACGCCGAAACTAAAAAAAATGTGAAAACTCAATTTTAAGTTAATTCTGCATTTTGCCATTATAGTCAGTGACATGCATAATGTAAACAATACCAGGGTGCACTGGTTGTTAAGGGGAAAGGGTCTGTGTTAGTGCAGTAACTAATGACCTACACACTGGGGTATGCAAATGAGGGGAGTTATACTGAATCACAAATTTCTTCAGTGTCAACTTGTACCTAACCGTGTAGGTGCAGCAATACAACAGTGCAAGTGTAAGAGCTGAATGACCTCATAAGGGGATGTGTCATGCTTGCTGTAAGCTCATTGGAGCTCTGTGGCCCATGTTTGCTCTTAGCTAAGCACAGGTAAGGAAGGGTGTGTGTCAGATGTACTATGTACATAGCCTAAACGAGTGTGCATGCCACACACCAGATTTTAAACAAAAAAAAATGAAAAGAAAAAAGAGGAAATGGTAGCACTGTTTACATTTCAGTACTGGGTATGCGCGGTGTGCCTCTGGGCTTAAATAGGAAGGAACTGGAAGGGTATACAGCAGTAGGAAGGCAATCAAGGAGAACTAGTATAGCTAGCAGGTGGAATGTATCAGAGTCAACCAATTCCACATGCAGCAGCCCAGCACACTACTATAAACTATGCAAACACCCTAAAGACTGTTTTTTCCCACAAATACTACACCACCGGTGTACACAGATGGGGATTTTTAACTGGCAAAACTAACTAAAAATGTTAGAGGCTGCTGCTGCTTTACTCCCTCAATATATGCTAAAAACTGAGGGTGATAAGGAGGAGAATGTTGACAACCGACCCATAGTAAGGAGGAGAAGAATGTACAGACCCAGGGTAACCTACCAGGGCCTACATGAGCTGGAGATAATGGAGCACTATAGGGTGGACAGGGACATTCTACAGCAAATTGTTGAGCTGTGCCTGCCACACCTCACACAGAGAACTAATAGAGGGGAACTCATCCCAGTGGATACCAAGGTATGTCTAGGCTTAAGAGTACTAGCCACAGGTACCATCCAAAGACCAACTGGGGATATCATGGGGGTCTCACAGGCATCAGCATCCAGGGTACTCCACCAGTTCCTGGATGCCATGACACAACATGCCAATGAGCACATTTATTTCCCCACCACCTGTGAGGCATTGACCAGATGTATGCATCTTTTCCACTGTATAGCAGAATACCCTGAGGTAGTTGGTGCTATAGACTGCACCCACATCCACATCAAAGCACCACCCAGCGAGCGGGGTAGGGTCTACATAAATCACAAGGGCTTCCCCTCCATCAACTGCCAGGTCATGTGCGATGCCCAGAGCATTATCATGAATGTGTGTGCTGGCAGCCCTGGAAGCTATCATGACTCCCACATCTGATATTGCTCACAGCTGTATCAGGCATTTGCCAGGGGGATATCCCATATGGCCATCTAGTGGGGAATGCTGGCTATGCATTGGAGCTGTGGCTGATGACACCCATCAGAAATGCACACACACCCAAACAAGAACACCATAATGAGGCACACGCACAAACCAGGATCATTGTAGAGCATGTGTTTGGGATGCTCGTCATGGTTCCACTGCCTTGACATATCTGGTGGAGCCTTGCAGTACTCTCCAGCTGCATGTACACAAATGTTCATAGTATGTGCCATGCTACACAATATGATCTTCTGGAAATAGCTGCAGCAAGAACAGCACAGGGTAGGGCCACACAGCCCACCACCATTGCCAAGGTCAACATATGGACAGAGAGACTCAGACGAGGAACATCCTGAGTCTGCTCCTGTAGGCAGAAGGAGGCATGCCCAGAATACCCAGACCTTGGCAAAGAGGCAGCTTGTAGGGACCCACGGACTGATACCTCTCTCCGGCTTGCACATACACTAAAAGAGATGTTAAACATGACAATACCTGTGCTTTACCATGTATAGGGGGTGCACTACGTGCATCCGACATAGTCAGCCCTCCAGCACCATCCTCAATACTGGCCCAGCAACAAGATAAGTCATCCTTCCTATCAATTACTGAATGGAGTAGTATGTTCTCATAGTTGTATGTATGATATGGATGCAAGCATGCAAGGGAATTGGATGGTTGAATGGGATAGCAGCAGACAGCTTTATGGGACAGCAGGAAATTCACAACAAATACTGGTGTCAATATACTAGGCAGCACTACAGAAGATGACAACCCCCACCACAGTACATGTCATGGCCCAAATAACTGTGGGTGTCAATAGGTCACACACATAGATGTCAATGAGGGTCCCATACACACCACCAGCCTCACACAGCAGGACAGGTGTAGATGACCATAAATAAAGGCCGAGCTAAGGCCTCCAAATGATGGCAATGGTAAACAGCCCCCCACCAGACCTACACAGACATACAACAGGTCTGGCAGTTGCATTTTAGTTCTGAAGGGTAAGAAGTCTGAAACTGAAATTTATGCCACTAAGATCTAACATGTGTACTCTACTGATATGCCTCCTTTCTGCATGGTAGGTTACAATACAATATGAAATGGAAGCCAGCAGAGTAACCGAAATACCAGTACAGTCATTGCAAATGTTTAAAGTCTGCAGGTGTGCACCCCCCCCCCACAATCCCAAATAGAAATGCAGTAAAAGATGGCCTGCAGCCCTCTCAAATGGCCTACAGTCCTCTGGCAAAGGTCCATGCCTCACCCATAGTGCCAGTGTATGGAATGTCAGGGTGTCCCAACTAACAGTGACAATTAACACAGTAAATAAAAAAACAAAGGCTATGTTGACAAATGAAAGTAGCATGCCTCCCCATGTCATACTGCAAGGACTGTGGACCAGGCCATAAATACTACTGGAATAAAAGCCCAACTATAGGGATACCTCTGAGATATCGCTTACATAATGTTAGGAAGAGGAGAGAATAACAGATGTGGGGTGTAAAAGCATGGATGTCATGGAGTGTGTGAAGTCTGAAACTCTAATGTCCGCCCATAGTACTCCCTGACTGCAAACCCATGAATGAATAGCCACAAAACTGCTTGTAAACCACGGTGTGAGGGTAAACTGACCAGATATATAAGTTCTGCCTCTGTATAACCTGGGTGTATCTGTACAACTGAGAGGTATGGCCCCAGCAGGATATGGCCATTCCATGCAGTTGAGAAAAGCACAAGAAGGGGATCCCCAGCCAGCATAACAAGGTGCTGCACCATTTACACAGAACCAGCAGTCTATTGTCTGCAGCTACCCCTCCATAATGGCAGGAGTGTGCCAGAATGTGTAGTCTCTATGCCTCAGAATATTGGTCTCAGCTTCATTCATCTTGTATTTCCCTGGTAAATAACTGTGAGCAAAGAATGATAACTGTCAGTAGTTGGTGACATGACACATCACAGTGTAAAACAGTACATATGTCAGAATATCTATGCTATAACCAAATATGTCACACAAGCAGCACAGAAAGCAATAGTTACAGTATCCCCCATATGTTATGCCCATTGTGTTTCCATATTGGCAACCTATCTTCAGATATCCCACAGAAACAGTTTGCTATGTGTAGCTGTAGCACACAAAACCCTGAACTGGAGTCCAACCCTCTCTGGAATGGATGCACACACTCAATAATAGAAGGTCATCATGGGCATGCTCCTACACTTAGAGAAATGAAGCCCATGTCTCACAACAAAGTGGACTACAGATATCGGTTATTCACAGCTGTCTGTGCACACACACACCAAATTCTACACCATTGATACTTCGCACACACACTGGATAGGAATACTCACACGTATCTAAGGCCAACATAATATAATATGTCAAACATACATGCACAGAGATGTGGGGAAGAGAAAGACAGACAGCGACAGAGAGAATCCCATTATGAGGCCTTTCCCACCCAGTACACATCCCATTGGCCTATATCACATGATGTGCTGATGTCATTCACTGTAGAAATACCTTTGGTTAGCCCCCAGCCCTATAGTCTCAGTGGTGCTTGTGATAACTGTGTAACACTACAATCCAAATAAGTATCCATGTAGCAGTTGTAATCTCAGTCCTGTCAAATGTTAAGGTGTGTGTGTGTGTGTGTGTGTGTGTGTGTGTGTGTGTGTGTGTGTGTGTGTGTGTGTGTGTGTGTGTGTGTGTGTTTCTAGATGAATGTGGTTGAGGCCATTCACAGAGACTAAACTTCCTTTACCTCTCCTTCGGCACTGCTGCTGATGTTACTCACCTTCACAGATACCTTTGGATAGCTCTTCAACATATAAGCTCTGTGGTGCTTGCAATAACTGCATAATAGTATAGTGTACCAAACTAGTTAAGTAGGAGTTCTAGTTCTGATCCTGGCAACTGTGAAAATCTTTGTGCTTGTCTGTGTTTATTTGTAGACACCTGATTTTGTGGTCATTCACACTTATTACACTTCCTTTACCCCTCCTTTAGCACTGCTGCTGATGTCACTCACCTTAGAGGTATGTTTGGATAATGCTTGACCTATAATTTCTTTGGCGCGTGTCATGAATACAGAACTATGTAATAGCAATAACTACATAAGTAGGGAGTTGAATCTCATTCCTGCCAAGTGTTTGTGTGTGTACATATATATATGTCAATACCTTAAAGGTTTTGGCCCCATTTACACCCCCCATTTACACCCAGTACACTTCTCAGTGCCTGACTTTAGCAGTCCTGCAGATATTATTCACATTAGACGTACCTGTTGGAAATCCTAAACCCTGTGAGGTCAGTGGTGCATGTGGTAAATGTGTAAAATAATGGTCTGAAAACATAGTTAGATAAAGGTTTGAATCTCACTCCTGGCAAATGTAAATGTGTGTTTAGGACGAAATATTTTGTGAAATCTCTCACCCACTACATCACCCAATCCCAATATTTACAAGGGCTGGTGATGTTCCTCACCTGAGAAGTACCTTGGGACAATCTCCATCCTGTAAGCTCTGTGGTGACTGTGATAAATGTACAACACTGTAGTACCAATACATAGCTAGGTAGGGGTTGGAAACTCAGTACTGGCAAGTGTGTGTGCACGCATGTGTCTATATCCTGTGTGAGTTTTGGTGTGATTGTGTAATAACAGGATCCATTGGGGGGTGGATTTTGCTAAGTTATTATATTGAGGACCTAGTATATGTCCCAATGTCCACATTACAAGGCCAACAGTTGTCAAACACTGTAGAGGTTGGTGTAGACAATCCACAGCCCTAAATGTCTAGTGCCATGTGCAATGACTATGTGACAGTATGGATTAGTGAACAATACAGGCAACCCTTCTAATGCTCAGAGACCACTCTACGCCCATGGATCATACACAAACACACTTGGCTAGGCAGCAACTACTATATCGGTAGTTCTCCTGCAAATTGCTTCACAGATAGTACCCATGGTGTGATTGCAGTGGACTACATGCCTGTTGACCACAACAGTGCCACTGGCATCAGAAAGTACTTTGATGTGTTACATCTCCTGACTGAGTGTGTGTTATCTAGCAAGTAAAAGGAAATGACACCCTGTTCCATTCCCCTCAGTAGCCCAATCAATGTGTACAGTGGCCCTTTTGCCATGTTCCCCACTGGATGCCAGCAACAACTGTGGAGTCCACAAATATACCCCACAAAGGGAATACCATGTCTTATACACATGCCCTGTATAGACAGATGCCAATAACTCCAATGAATCCCCATATCATACTGTCTATGTAGGTGCCATCACTACCTCAGTTAGATAGCTAGGTCTCAACAAACAAGGTCAAGAATGCTACTTCTGAAGATAGCAATCTGTCCACACAACATGCCCCAGAGACCTCAAGCACACTTCCACACTTCAAAGAACATGCATGTGGGACATGTGCACAACCTAGACACTGTCCATGTTATGGAATATAATCTGGATGAGTGGATGGGGAATACAATACTCACCCCTGAGGACCACTCCAGTGACTATACTTTTGAGCCACACTGGGGACTATTTTCATGTGGCCTGATGCCAGAGTATTCCCTTGTGCTAGCCTTGTAGAGCTTTTGGGCCCATTCACCTACTACACACCTACGATGCAATGAACCTATGGATCTCATTACTGGCAAGTGTGTGTGTGTGTGTGTGTGTGTGTGTGTGTGTGTGTGTGTGTGTGTGTGTGTGTGTGTGTGTGTAGTAATCTCAGTGTGTTTGGTTGATGAATATACCCTGTGGCTGTAGTTATTAGCAATCAGGGGTGTGTCCAAACCACAACACGTATCATTCTCCATTCTACAACAGATGTTGTAAATCAATATATACCTATGTACAACCCTCAGCCCTATAATCTGCGAGGCATATGCAATCACTGTGTTATAGACCGGGGATTTCCGTGCACATACTGTACCCTCCCTATGACATGGTGTATGTATTACCACACTGCTATACCCTGTGGTCTTGCTGCAGGGACACATCATGGTAACACACAGATGCCGAGAATGGAAATGGGATACAGCATGTGAGAACACATTCACTCAGCACTTCACTTGTGGGGGAGAGAGGAATAAAGCTGGCACTGAATGGGTTGCCAAGACTGTGGCCAATATCTGTTGTCTCAGGATAGGTATTAGCATTGTGCAGTAACTCGAAGCACTTGTGTTTAATGCTGTGGAAGTTGTTGATGTAACTATCAAAGGCAGTTGTGACTGTCATCAGTGTCTGCTGCATGTCTGCCATCACAGATGTCCCTTGGCATGTGCCATATCCATGAGGAATCCATAGTTATGTTTGAGGCTAATAAGGGAGTTCAACAGTCATGGGACATCACCTTTCTCTGCAACAGTATCCCTATTCTGATGCACACTTTAGTAATGGCAGGGGACCATCACATTGTCTCCCAGTGTTTGGAGGACAGTGTCTGGGTTCTGTTGGCTCTGGCTAGTACCATGCATTCATATACCTGTTTGTACAGTCCCTATGTGTATGATTCCACAGTCATGCAGTTATTTCCCATTGCCATGAGTGCAGTGAAGACATCCACCCTGTTTTCATGGCTGCAAAGTCAGCTTTGGGGAGGTTTTGCAAGGTGGTTACCTTTGTGGGGGGTGTGGCTGACATGTTGAGTTCCATGTTGATTGCAGCCTGTGTGGATCTCACCATGCAGGGATTGACATTTGTGGATGAGCAACAGTCCCATATTTAAGCGGTCAACACAGGTCAAGGTTGTTGCATTCTCTGCCAGGAGTCAGTATGAGCTGGTCCATGGCAATGGAAATGATGAATCCCAGAAGAGTTGGGCCACTGTACTGGTGCTTGGCTACTCTCCTCAGGTGATGGAGGGGTAGTTGAAGACTCATATTACCTCAGTGTTGCGATGGACCATCATGGATGGCAGGGATTTGAGGAATGTGCATTGACAGTCTAGGGACATAGATGTGGACTCATAGCAGGCTATGGTCTGGGATGCACTATTACCCCAAGGCTGTTGTACTGAAAGTATCTCCAATGCATTATGATGGGATACTAGTCTGGAGGTATTCCTAGCCATGATGAATATGGAGATACCATCTGTGGAGGTGCGGTGTGGTCCATGTTTGGGGGCTGACAGCTGGGAAATGTGTCATAGCCTGATACTGCAGGTCTGCTGTCTGCTGCTGTGAACCACCTCTCCATTACAGCAGACGTGCGTCCTCCACTCCGACTGCTATGAGTGACTGCATCCTGACAGTTAGATGTCTACTGTTGAGCAGCATGACCCTCAGACTGCATATATGTGTAGCTGTTATGGTGGTAATAACATTAGGAACACTGCCTAATAAGGCACCATAGGGGTGGCAAGACACTTAGCCAGTACCTGGAAACCCAGCAGTGACAGATGTAGGAAAGCCATGGCAAGTCATTGGGTTCTGTCAATCATGTCATCCCAAGCAGAGAGGTACTGGATCCCCTGAAAATGACACATAACATGTAAGCCAATGTTGCAGTCAATCATCTGTTGATAGTAGCATCATTCTGGCTGACAGTAATACACTGCCCAGGGCTACTGTCACACCTACCTAGACCACATAATCAGAGAGTTCAACCATGTCTCTTGTCATGTAGTCCAGAGAGGTGTTTCCTAAGTCATTCACACCCACATGGATACAGAGTGATACTCATAGTTGTTGTGGAGTGCCATGACTGGCTGTGTCATGTGTTGGATGCCGTCATGTGATAGATATTTGGCTGTGACCTGCTCCATATTCACCTTAGTGAGTGAAGGTGGTTAGCCTTAGGAGCTTAGGTTGAGGGGCACGCTGTGTAGGTTAAATATGTGTCCCTTGACATGTGCCATATCACGGTGTCTGAGTGGGTGTCTGCCTTGCTGGTCTGTGCTTTTTGGATAAATGTCCATTGATTGCCTCTGGGAAGGTGAGTGTGTGGATTTTCACTGTATGTCATGGCTGTCAAAGTGGGTGCCATGGTGAGCTATGTGTTCCACATGGTGTGGTGCAGGTGTTGATCTTATCCTCTTGACCTGCTAGTTCAGTCTTTGCTGGAGAGTGCATATGAACACAGGGTGATATATGGGTAACCCTCACAGATCTGCGTGTGTGGAGTTTAGAGGGGACGGTTGTCTGTGTACATGAGGCAGTTGCAACAGTGCCTCAGAATGGACAAGTGCACCAGGTTAATGGGTGGAAGCACAGATAACTGCCCTTCAAACATGCTAGAAGGGGTGGACATAACTAGTAAGTACTGGGGCTATATCTATGATGAAAGAGTACTGCTGATGGCTCCCAGGTGTGCCACACTTCTTAATACAATAACCTGGTGAAGTGCCAAGCCATAATGCTAGATGAAGTGCAAGACAGAAAGAACTAGCATGATGTATGGGTGGAACAGATGACAGACTGTCTGCCACCTGCAATACTTTACCACAGCTGTGCAGTTATCAGCAGCTTTGGCTATGTGAAAGTTCAGTAATCTCTGTAGCACACGTGGTAACTGCGTAACACTATAGTAGACATACCTAGATAGGCAGGAGTTTTAATCCCAATACTGCCAAGTGTGTGTGTGTGTGTGTGTGTGTGTGTGTGTGTGTGTGTGTGTGTGTGTGTGTGTGTGTGTGTGATAATCATGCACTGTCTGGCTTAGTTAGTTACAGTTAACCCCAGCACAAGTGAACATGCACAACAAGCAATATAGCTATTACATAAAGCAATATAGCTATTACTGATGGTTGTGTGCATGGTAAATTGCATGCAATTCACATGAGCGGGGTATTGCCAGGCAACAACAGAACAATGTCATACTCACCAGCTTCAGGCTGCTCTCCCATATGCAGACCAGAGGGACCTAGGTAGTTGTGAGAGGGAGTTATTGTCAGCAGACACACAGGTGGCCTTCATATAGGATGGATGCAGCATGTCTGCACATCTACAGTACTAACTACAATAATACACAATGTCCTGTCCTCACCATAGATGTGCACCTCTGTGGATTAGAAAACCCCATCCACAACTGCAATCGGACCTGAAACATGCATGTAGATACAATACAGATACATATATGTCTGATACATTAGTGTACTAATCCCCACTGGGCCCTTACCTGCATGCTCCTCGTCCAGTGTGTGGGTGCAACCCACCTCCACAATGATTCCCTCAGCATCATGGCTTGTGCATTGCGCCAGTGGCCCAAGTTTGGCAAGGAGCTCCTCGGTGGGTGTCAGTGGGGACTGGATAGCTGGGCCCCCACATGTGGCTGGCCAGTCCCTCACTACAGCAGCAGCCCTTTGATAGGCATGGCAGTTGAGGTCAGAGGCCTGATGCTGCACATGCATATAAGTTCTGCTGTGCAGGTCAGCATCATTTACCCTGTGGACCACACTGTTACACAGGGCAGTCCTCTCCCACACATCTTCTGCTCTCCATCCAAATAACAGAGCATAATGTCCAATCACATATTGGGTGATTATGTCAGTTTTCCCAACAGAGAATGCTGGTATGCATGCACTCTGCATGTTACCTGGAAGACATAAACAGGAAAAAGGACACAGGACCTCATACAGTTGTCAAAATGCACATCAACAGTAGATATTACTTGCAAATAATCCAAACTACACCAAAACCCTCCAAGCTATCATGGCTATAGCAGCTTGCATTACATGCCTGTCCCAGAGCTATCTTAATCCCCCCACTGTTGGACACTTGATTGCATAACCCTCAATCCTCCATTCATTTCTGTGTTGTGGGTTGACAGTGGGAAACTTCTATGTGGATGGTGTGTGGATGGTGGCAGGTCTTTGTCTGACTGTGGTATGTGATGGAGCTATGAGCACATGGCTGAGTTCATGTAGGAGGTAGGCAGTGATGTTATTATACCTCATGGAGTTATGCTGTTGTTGCCATCAGTAGGCAATATGTACATGCTCATCATTGCTGAGGGGAGGAGTGTGGTTGATGTGCATATCCCCCTGTACAACTGGGATGGACAGGGTGGTGATGTTCCCACATAACCTGTGTAATGCAGATTGCCTATATCCACAGCATGTGTGTATGAGGTGTTAGTTACTCCCAGTACAGGGAGAATTGTGTTGTTTCCTCTGAGACATACAACATATGTGGAGACACTGTTGCAATTGTCCTTGGTGGTGTGGATATGTCTGGTTTGTAGTCATAGTCAGCCTTATAGGAAGTCACCTGTGAACCTACATGCTTGCTCAGATATAGGTGGACTTGTTTCTAAGTTGTTGCCTGCACCTATGTGTCCCTGTTTAGCCAATGTAGCAACCTATTATGTGGTTTGTGTATTGCTGCTGTCCACCAAAGAGGATTAGTCTACCTTGGTGGAGGCTGGATATACAGATCATGTACTGCTGTGTCCATATAGCTACAGTGGATATAAAGGGTACACACCCCTGATACACTGCCTAGTACTTGTGCAATTGGATCATGACACCACAATAACTCATTTCATAACAATTACCACCTGTAGTGTGATCTATAGCCTCTACAATTCAATTGAAAACATAACAATCTGGTCTGTGAAAACAAAAATAATACTCAGTATAATAAGCCAGTTGAATGAGTGCACACACCCTTAAACTGATATGTTGTGTGTGCACCTCTTGAGATGGTTACATCATTCACCCGTCTTGGTCTGGACTCTAACATCATGGCACATCCTCACTTGGCAATAATTGCTCACCTTCCTAGAAACAGCTTTGATTGTATTTCAATGGAATTGCACAGGTTAGGGGTCACATAAAGATGAGAAACATTATGAAATGATCTTTTGTGGTCTGATTGTCATACAGCACACATACCTGGCATTCAAACAGGAGTGCACACACTTGTGATATCCACTGTATATAGGTGTTGATATAGCTGGTAGTGGTAGGAATGGACAGAGGGTCATAACACAGGTGGACACTTCTCTGACTAATACCTGAATATCATGCCTATTCTAGTACCCATATCAGTGTCAGGGCAATGCAACAACCAGTAGCTGTACACATTTATGTCTGTTGTATGCACTGACACTGATATTACACACATGTGCAACATGTACAACCTATGTACCTGACTTCTTGAAACCCATGTTATTAGTTTTGTGCCTTCCAGCTGAACATACGCATACATACATGTGCTCAGAGATACCTGGCATACATTTCTGTTCTATGTTAGTATGGCACACTGTATTTACAGTCTTACTGCTCAATCATACTTCTTAACCTGTTACAGCAGGACATCTGGACAATGGCACACATAAATGGGTGACAAAAGGGACATCATTATTGATACTGTATTAATATAGCTGCACCATACATTAGTAAGTTGATTGCACAGTAGGCTTTGACATCACTGTGATAACCTGGAAGATGTCCAACAGTCAAAAGTAGGCTATTATGTTACATTGTCATTGCTCACAGACTTGACAATGGTTTGGCTGACATAACACAGGTATATGTGTACGTGACTACAGATATCAGTCACAAATGTGCTTATTGTCCAGCAGAACACTGTACAGTTGAATGTTATTAATTCAATATATCACATGCAGTTCAACACATATGTCTGCAACAGTACTTTACTATGCACATGCCCTATATAGGTCGCTTAGATTTACAAGTCAAACATGTATCATACTCATATTCACATGTATCATATGGATATGGACAACATCCCATTAACTGGCCTAGCAGTGGCACAGTCACAACTGTTTGACAGACACCCCAGCAGTTGTCATATGTGAGCTGTCCTTTCCCAGGGTGAGTCAGGCTCCTGAGTTGTGATCCTACTTCACAACCTCTCAGAGCATCACATCTAGACAAAGCCTAAAATGATGGGGGGATAAATAGGGACAAACTTTAAATATTCCTATTACAAACATAGGAAGTTCATAGAATGATACATTTTGCATTACGGTGAATATTCTTAAGGGTGTGGAGTCTTAAACTCAAGTATTTGTCATTACTTGATGACTTCAACCCTCAGCTATTTGCCAGAAAAGTACAGATCTCAGGAGGAACAGACAAAAATATACAATGGTAAAATGTGGACATTCTGTGAAGATCTGTACAGTTGAGAGGTATGTCCATGATATCTCCCACTGCAGAGACAGCCAGATGCTATGGCCATAGCAGCTGTTTAGCAGGACATTAGTACAAGATTTGTTGGGAGATATATTCCTCCAAATCATATTTCGCATTATTACAGGCCAAGTACTACATTCAGCTACTTGCTTACATGTTCCACTTACCTTGTTTCTTTCTTCTCTTTTCCACTTTATGTTTCATTTGTTATTTTTATCTCTCTCTCTGTGCACTACAGGGATAGAGCTGGTTTGAATAGGTGGCAGCATGGCTTTTGTATGTAAATGCTCATGACCAGGTGATGGCCTGTGCACCTATTGGGGTTCCCAACTTGCTAACTGCATGCAGAGCAGCTGTGTAGTTCATCCAATAGCCAATGTCATGGCAACACACTCCTATAAATGAGTACTCCATCTGGGTGTTGGCCCTTTCCCTTAGTTGTGAGGAAAACATCCTGGAGTTGTGTGAGCTACTACCTCTTACAACAAGAATTGTGGATACAAGCCAACTAAATGGTGGAGAAGGTTCAGGACTTAGGAGCAGAATGTGAGTATTGCTGTTATATGTTTGGAATACTGCTAGTTTAACAGGGTTTGTCTGCACATGCTACTTCTGCATGGGTTTCAGTCTGACAAAGTTTTGTCTCTGCATAGCTCTCAACTGTAGGGCCATCCACATAATGGCCACAGGTTAGCCTGTTAAATATGGGCTGTTCCCCAGACAGGTGTTGTCCTTGGCAAATCAGTAGCATACTCTGCTGATTGCATTATGTAAATGGCAACATCCAATTGTTTTTCTGACTTTATATCCCTCAGAAAAGATATGTTACAACAAACCCTGTAACACCAGCAACTTTCTCAGTGTATAACAGCAATATTTCAAGTATGGCCATGTATTTGGGCCTCTGTCCACCAATTATGTCAGGCTTTGTCCAGATGTCATACAGTAAGTAGTAGGTTGATGGGTATACTAGTCTATCAGTATTTAGTGCTGGACTTCCTGCTGAGGGGAAAGGCTAAAAAAAATGTTGAAGTCTGTACATTCAAGAGGATGGTGTATAAAGAATGCTCTTAGATGCCCTTGTAACATATTCTATGTGGGGGAAGTAACATATGTTTTAAAACTAGGCTGTTAGATCATATGAGACATATTACTGATAAGAAATATGACAGTTCTATAGCTGTACATTTGAATAAACCTCACTATGGGGACAGTAGTGGGTCCCAAGATACTGTTTCTGAAAACATTTGTTCCTCAGTTTGATGACACATTCATAAAAGGACAATTGTTATGTACAGACTCAATGTATTAATATTAACTGTGATACTTTATCCCATAGGGGGTTAAATGAGGACTGTAATTGGAGACTGTGTATTCAGTTATGTCATTAGGTGTTAATTGCTTCTTGTGATTAAAGCATGTATTTCTGGTAAGGATTTACACCTTGAAGGCTTTGGCCAAGACATCAGAGTATAATAAACATGTGTGAATTACTTACTGACTGTATTTTTCTTTGCTATGTTCAGATATTTTATTTATTTTGATAAGATGTTGTTGTATGTCTGGCCATTGTATATGGCCTATCATGATTTTGTAGCAGTGTATTGTTCACTTATTTATTTGGACTGTGTGTGTGTGGGAGCAGATGTGAGTGTCATGGCTGCTTTTGTATCCAACTGTACATGCTGTCCCATTTGTGCGTGGTCTATCAGCAGCATATGTTTGTAATGGCATTTTGGGACATGTATGCATATAATTCAAAAGCAATGTTTTTAGATAGGGAGGACAATAACTTAGCAATAGCATCAGCCCCTCCACCTCCCTTACCAGAATATGAGGCAAGTGAACAAGTTAGTCCACCCCTGCGATATCCTGTTGTCACTGTAAGTAGAGACACTACAAAAGCGAAACCATTTATTAGAGATCCCGTCGAGACCAGGTCTTGAACACGAGCAGGAAACTCAAAAGGGGACATTGAGTTATATCAAATGGGTAGAAATTCACGATTTATGAGTGAAGAAGAAATATGTCCACTTATAGAAGTGCCTAATCCTCAGGCAGGGCAAGAAGGTCAGGACCCAACTATTCTAGTGTATAGACCCTGGACTCCAGAAGACATCCGGAAAGCCACTGAGGGAATTTCCCCATCCAAAAGTTAATTTTAGAAAGTTCTTAGAAGATTTGCAAGGAATGAGGCTAAGTTATAATTTAAACAGAGAAGAGTTCGAAAAAGTAGTCAGACAAATTGTGGGACCAGATTGGCACATGATTAGTGGCGACTGGAATCCCCGTGACGCTGTGCTCAGGCCCCTCCCACATAGCAGTGCAGAATTAGACAACAGAGTGAAAGGTCTTACAGACCGAATCTCTGAGAAATGGAATCCTAGGGCAGACTGGACTTGCATTAATCAATGCATCCAACAGGAAGGTGAAACTATTGACAGATATTATGCCAGACTATTAGAATGTTTTAATAACCATTGTGGAATGCAGGTTCCTGAAGATCAGACACACGATTCCCCATATGAGCAGCAGTTAAAGAATGCATTTTTGAAAGGCAGTATTTCACCCATAAGCAGCTTTATTACAAAGCACATGGTAGATCATCGTACAAGCAGGTTACAGTCATTACTTGAATATGCTAGGCATGCCGAAAGGCATTTTAATAGCAAAAAGAAAAAGAAAGCCCAAGTATTTTCTGTAGAAGATGGAGCAGAAGTTTATGTAGTACAGTCCGATAAAAAGGGCAAGAGAAATGCCCAGGGAAACAAACAATCTGATCAGTGATCAGAGGACTTTGAAGGGCAAAAGAAAAGGGGTGAATGTTTTAAATGCGGTAAAAAGGGACACTTGGCAAGGGATTGCAAGAAAAATAAGAAAGCAACCACGGAAGATAAGGAGAGTGAGGACTGACTATATGATAATCAGGAATCACTAGAAGGGGATAGCAGAGAAGGGACAAATGAGAATGTAATAGAGGGAGTAGAGAATGTGACAGAAGAAATAGAGGAAGTGCAGGAAGTCATGGATAGTGAAGAAAATGAAATATTAGATTTGGCTTTATTGAGCTTAGAGCTCTATTTAACAGACATGAAACCAGAAGTTACACTCCTGGTAGAAGGGAGGGAAGTCAGATTCTTGTGTGACTCAGGGGCATCACGGACCCTGATACATCCCTCCAAACTGCCAGAGAACTCAGAGTAACCTGATTACATATTAGTGAAAGCAGCTAATGGACAGCCGTATCGGGAGCCCCTCTCCCATAATATTGTGATAACTGATCCTGTTTCAGGATTGACCCAGAAAAGCAAAATTGTTGTTTCTGCAAAATGCCCAGTAAACCTCTTGGGCAGAGACCTTATGCAGCTATTTGGTATAGCAGTAGTTCCAACTTTGCAGGGTATGGAAGCACAGCGACAAACTGATACCTTTGCAGTGCAAACCGAGGGTAAAATTTTTATTGGTACAGCCAGGACTTGGTTACGACTGGTCCAGGGGCAGTGACCGAAGAGTTGTTGAATGTAGGCATCAGCAAATTTCCCTCCCTTGACATTGATAAACAGCATTTGTTGCACTGTACTCTGTATTATTGTAACACACCAGGACCTGATAAGGAATATGAGCAAGAATTGTTTAGAAACCGTGCAAACAGATTGATATTATGTAATCTGTACTGGGACACAGAAGGGAACAGTGTAGTCAGCTGTTCATTGCCCCAGGAGTTCTTTGCACTCTATAAATCTAATCGATTACCACATGTTAGCTTAACTAAGGACAAGAATTTTAAATGGGTAGACTTGGGAGAAAAAGTCACGAGATGGGAAAAACAGACAGAGTTAGAACTGTCAGAACAGGGAATACAAATGCAGAAGTTGAACTGGATAACTCAGACCCACCCAGCTTTACAGTTGCAGTCTAGCAAGGACAGTTGATTAGCACTCCTATTGAAGGAGGAAGAGAATGCCTTACAGAATATACCAGAAACTCTCTGGTCAACAGGAAAATCAGATGTAGGACTTATTCGTACAGCGGGACCAGTTACTATTATGCCAAAGTTGGCATTTAGACCACAAAAAAGACAGTATCCCAGACGCTACACCACAAAACAATGATCAACTTAGAAAAAATTAAACTATGTTACTATTCAATGAACCCTAAAAACCAATGAAGAATAGCAAATAGGACTAAAAAGATTATTAAAACAAATCAAGTCAAGGAAATACATAATATAGAAACCAAAAAGAAAGTATATGATTTAGAAGGAATACTAGAAGCTTTTAGGCTATTTTTTCATAAACTTAATAATCAAAATGAGAAAACAGAAACACATTCAGTATTGAAAGCTTTTCTCAAAAACAATGTTAAAGTTAGGTTATTAGAGGAGCAGGTACAACTAATAGATAAACAAATAACAATGATAGAACTTAAAGCTGAAGTAAATAAGCTAAAATTAAATAAAGCTCCAGGTATAGATAATATCACCCCAGAAATGTTTAAATTGCTATCAAATGAGGCTTTGCTGTTGTTATTGAATGTCTTTACATCAGTTAAAAATGGTAAAGACATTCCTCCTTCTTGGAAGTACACATTAATATCACCAATTCTGAAACAAAATAAAGATCCCAGTGAATGTTCATCATACAGATCCATTTCACTTCTTAATATAGATTATAAAATGTTTATGGCAATACATGCTGCTCGAATAAAACAATTACTACCACTTTTGATACAGGAGGATCAAACAGGTTTTATAAAAGATAGGAACACTTATGACAACATTAAAAGAATTCTTTCCTTAATTGATTATATAAATGTCTCAAAAAACAAAATGAATTTTATTAGCTTAGACATAAATAGCGCATTTGATTCAGTGAACTGGGATTATCTGTGGTTAGTTTTAGAAGAATATGGCTTCTCAAACAACTTCACTTTGTTAATAAAATCATTATATAAAAAATCATTGGCTTATATAAAACTGGGATCTTGTCTGTCTAAATCTATTAAAATAACTAAGGGCACAAAACAAGGCTGCCCTCTTTCTCCGTTATTGTTTGCTAGTCATTGAACCCTTAGCAAATAATATATTATGAATAAAAATATTGAAGGAATACAACTAGACAACAGCCTAGAGCTTAAAATTCAACTTTTTGCTGATGATATTTTAATTACCTTAAAAAATAATAATAATAGCTGTTTAAAAGCATTATGGGACTCAATTCAAAACTTTCAAAACTTTTCAAGTCTTAAATTTAATGAGAACAAAACAAATGTATTGCTTATAATACTAATAAAAAGATCTAAATAAAAAATACCATAAATATATCTCTACCGATAATATAATTAAATACTTGGGAATTATAATAACTAACAACCTAGATACTACAATTGAAACAAATTATAAAGAGACCTTAAATAATATTAAAAATCTAATACAAAGATGGAATAAATTCTTCTTTTCAATGGAAGAAAGGCTTTATATAATTAAAATGATCATATTTCCAAAAAGTCTTTATGTCATACAAGCTTGTTCTTTGCCACCAGCTAAATCACACCTAAAACAATTAAATGATTTAATGGTAAGATTCCTATGGTATCCAAAAAAACCAAGGATAGCTATGAAGTATCATCTAGATGATTGGGATATAGGTGGCATAGGTTTACCAGACAAAAATATATTTGCATTCATCCATTATTAAAACAATATCATTATGGCTAAATACAAAATATACATCAAAATGAAAGCTAGTTCATGAGAAAATCTGGTTAAAATCAGGATTTGTAGTAGCAAATAAGTATACAGATTTTGTACCAAACAATTTTCTATGGCTGATGAAGGAATATATGATGATACATAAGAATAAAAATATAAGTTCCAAATACATTACCTATACATTAAAATTTTTCCAAAATCTTATTAATAGCAATCCTGATATTAAAGCATGGTCATTTCTTTTATATCCAGTAGCGTACACACAAGGTAATATAATAACATTTAATATGGAAGTAGTCAACATGCTTAAAGAAAAGGGATTAATATATTGGCATCAATTGCTAAACTTTGGAAAACCTCTGACAATAGACCAGATTAAACAGAAATTAAATATGGAAGATAGTTTGTGGTTACATGTACAATAATTAAGACAGTATATATTAAGCAAACAAGAAACAATGCAACCATCAATAAGACAAAATGTTCCTAACCTTATAGAACATATAATATTACTAACGAATCAACCCATTACTGGAAAGGGATACTTATCATCTATTTATAAAACAAACAAAAAAATAAAAATGCATAATAATGACAAAATATGGAATTATTATAGATCAGTTAATGGACATAGGCCAAATGACAGAGATAAAAAACTAATTCTCTCTCCAAAGCAGACATCACTTTCATTACATTGGAGACTTTTTACATGGCAATTCATACACAAATCTTATGTAACCCCTCATAAAATGGAACTTATGTTTAAGAAAAATATTGGCTGCTGGAGATGTGATTTATCAATAAAAGCAGACTGACAACATATGTTCTACGAATGCCATTTGATTAAATCATATTGGGATAAAATAAATTATTTTCTGCAAATGGTATTCAATGATAAATTCCAGATTTACAAATCTATTATTTTGTTTAATGCACCTGTACCCGACTGTGTGCCAAGAACAAAATATGTAATCTTATGGACTCTCCTAGCTATTGCAAGGAAGAACATTACATCAAACTGGAAATCCAAAGCTTCTCCAACTTTTAAGCAATTCATGAATATGGTGTCAGCAGTATCGCAATTGGAAATGAACACTATTAAAGGAAGAACTGAAAGAACTACATCATTATATGTAGCATGGCAAAAAGTAACTGAAATACTGGAGAATAATGACTGCAGCAGATTATAATCAGGAAACAATTGTATAGAAAGTCAATTATATGTCAACAATAGACACCCTTGTAAATACTTTATTTTGGTTTTAATGTTTGATATCTGTTTAGAGGTTTTAGCCTACCTTTTTAAATAATTTCTAAATACTTCATTGTCATAAATAACCTGCATTCATGTTTTCTTGTTTTTGGAAATTAATAAAAATATTTACAAAAAAAAAAAAAAAAAAGAAAAGATGCAGAGGTAAGAATCAAACCTATTATAGCAGCTTTACTTAAGGAAGGGGTGCTGGTGGAATCTCCTGATTCACCATGTAACACACCCTTATTTCCTGTTAAGAAAGCGAATGGAGAGTGGCGTATGGTCCAACATTTACAAGCTGTAAATGACGCAGTAATACCATGGGCACCTATGGTGCCAGACCCACACACCCTGTTGAATGATTTAAAACCTCAACAGAAATATTTTTCTGTGGTAGATATCAGCAATGCATTTTTCTCAATACCGATACACCCTGACAGCCAGTATTGGTTTGCATTCACATTTTAGGGGAAAAGGTATACATATACACGACTACCACAGGGGTATTGCAAAAGTCCAAAAATATTCTCACAAGAAATGGCAAGCAACTTGGTGGGATTTACCCCACCAAGAGGTAGCCAGATTTTGCTTTATGTTGATGATATCCTGCTGGTGTCCCCCATCCAGCAAGATTGTAAAGAAGACACCATAGCGCTATTACAATTTTTAGCCACTGAAGGACATAAAGTAAACAAAAATAAACTGCAGCTTTGGAAAAAACAAGTTAAATACCTAGGATATGTAATATCCAAGTAAAGTAGGACATTAGATGAGGACAGAAAAGTAGCGATTTTGCAAGCTCCAAAACCCACTACCAAGAAGGAAATTATGTCCTTCCTGGGTACAACTAATTTTTGTCGGAGTTGAATTCCAAACTATGCCTTGGAAACTGCACAGTTGACTAACCTGATTTATAAAAAGCCTATGGCAGCACAGGATTTGTTACAATGGACACCAGAAGCAGAATCTGCTTTCTGAAAACTGAAACAGTTAATAGCGTCCTCGTTAGTTTTGGGATTACCAAACTATAATAAACGTTTTTTCCAAACTGTAGATTGTAAGCAAGGTTATATGACATCAGTGTTAACACAGCAGCATGGGGACAAGCAACACCCTATTACTTATTATTCATCACAATTGGACCCAGTGGCACGGTCTTTACCTCACTGTATACAAGCAGTAGTTGCAGCTGCAATGGCAGTGCAGGCTTCGGCCTCAGTAGTTTTGTTCCACCCTCTCACATTGAGAGTGCCTCATGCAGTCACAATTATTTTACTGCAAGAGAAGGTAGCATATCTTTCCCTTGCTAGGCATCTTTCCTGTATGACTATATTGTTGAGCCAAACTCATATGACAATTGAACGATGTACGACTTTGAACCCTTCTACCTTGCTCCCAACCCCTGCAGATGGCACACCACACAGCTGCCTGCAGGTGATTGAGCAAAAAACACTGCCTAGAAAAGACCTTACGGATGTTCCCTTGGATGATGCCGAGGTGACATACTACGTGGATGGCTCATGCAAAAGGGGTCCTGCAGGACATAACCTAGTAGGATATCCAGTAGTTTCTGATATTGAGATTATAGAAGAGAAATCTTTACCACACAATTTATCTGCACAGGCAGCAGAATTGATTGCCTTGACATGGGCATGTACCTTAGCAAAGGGTAAATGTGTGAACATTTTTACTGACAGCCAGTATGCTTTTTTCTACTGTACATGTTTTTGCTCAACAGTGGAAAAATCGAGGAATGATAACATCTACTGGCAAACCAATCAATCATGCACAGTTTATTTTGGATGTTTTAGAATCTATTCAGTTACCTCAGAAAGTAGCTATTTGTAAATGCA
This sequence comes from Protopterus annectens, assembly GCF_019279795.1. Taxonomy (NCBI): domain Eukaryota; kingdom Metazoa; phylum Chordata; order Ceratodontiformes; family Protopteridae; genus Protopterus; species Protopterus annectens. The sequence goes on along the minus strand of NC_056725.1, from coordinate 200,263,297 downwards.
CAGCTCATACCAAGCAACAGGACAGGATTTCAAAAGGTAATGTGAGAGCTGATACAGCTGCAAAGCAGGCAGCTTCAGAAGTATTTCTTTTGAATGAGGAATTACAACCCTCTGAGATTTTAAACTTAGAAATGTTAAAGACAATGCAGACACTTACTATGCAAGTTGAAAAACAAAGATGGGTAAAACGAGGAGCAATTCTCGAAAAGGGGCTCTAAAGAAGGAAAACCGATATTGCCGTCTAATTCATTTAGATATGCAGCTTTGTTGAGCCATGGGCAGTGCCATGTCTCAACAGGGGGGATGATACAGCTGGTGAACCAAGTGTTTACGACATATGAATTCTTAAATTACCCTAAAAAATTCTGTTCGATGTGCCATGTTTGTAATAAACATCATGCACAAGGGGCGTTAAAGCCCAAGCAAGGGTGTTTCCCTACACCACCGTATCCATTTCATACTATCTGTATGGATTTCATAGAGTTGAATAAATGTGAAAATAAGAAGTATTGTCTTGTCATTGTAGATATGTTTTCCAGATGGGTGGAAGCCTTTCCGACTAAAAATCCAGACGCGGCAACTGTGGCCAAAGTCCTTGTTAAAGAAATCATCCCTAGATTCGGCATTCCGGAAAGGATCTACAATGACAACTGCACACACTTTGTAAACCAGACCATACAACAGTTAAGTAGACATTTTGGTATTTCTTTAAAAAATCATTGTGCGTATCACCCACAATCTGCAGGGCTAGTAGAGAGGCATAATGGGATTTTAAAGAATAAGCTAAGAAAGTTAATAGTAGAAATGCAGAGAAATTGGGTGTACTGTCTGCCCTTGGCACTGTTGAGCATGAGAACTGTTCCGAATGCAAAAGGATTGACTCCTTTTGAAAAATTATTTGGAAGGGCTTATTATATACCTCAGTGGAAATCTCTCATGCCCACAGACCAGGAAGCTGACAGTACACTAGCTGAGTACATGCGAAACTTGTTAAATTCTAAACATTTGTTGCAGTCAAATTCTGTTTCAGATAAAGAACGAACCAAACCATCAGAAGTGGCAGTGTCCCCTGGAACTTGGATCTGGGTGAAGACAGTAAAGAAAAAGAATTGGGCATCACCAAAGTGGAAAGGTCCATATCAAGTGCTTCTGTCGACACCCACTGCAGTCAAGATAGCGGAGCGTGCCTCCTGGATCCACCTGACCCACTGTAAATTAGTCAAAAACTTTGAAATGGACAAAAATCTTGCCACATGCCAAGTGTAAAAATGATAGAGTCCAGAAGAAACAGGAATGCAGAACAACCCTTTCCTCAGAAGTATTGCATAATCATCCTGTTAACTGTACTAGTGACAATAATCTTTTTGTTGTGGCCTTTCCTTTTCCCAGTCACACAGACTGAACTGAATAAACGTGAAGCGTTACTCATAGGCTGGCATCCAAACTTTAACACTTACCAGGCAATTAAATATGTGTATGCTGAGACTTTCAGTGTTTCGAATTGCTGGATTTGCACAGCTTTGCCGACAGCATACGGGGGATTATTAATGATTACAGTCCCCATAGGGGTCAATGAGACCTGGAAGAACTTGATTTATGATACCTCAACCATTACATCACAAGATAAAATAGCATTGCACTTGTCTGTTCCACAAAAGGGAACTGTGTGTTTTTATAAAAATGATACTGTTCAGGTGGGTTGGAGCAATTGCAATGTGACTGTTCTTTATAAATGTTACACTAAAGGTAACAATGTAGATCTTTATTGTAATACAAACTATGATTCATTTCTTGGGTTGATGCACAAAACACTTGATGAAGTAAAACTTAATTCTGTTCTTTATAAACAACTGTCTATAATAGATAGAAAAATGTTTCATGCAGGGCGAGTGTATATTCATTGCAAGGTTACTACTAAAGTAGAGGATTGTTATTTTGTGTGTGGCAGAAAGGCATACAAATGGTTACCTGAGAATTGGTCCGGCAGTTGTTTTTTGGGTTACCTGGTTCTGGCCATACGACACACTGCAGTTTTGCCTCGAGGAAAAATTTGAAATGTCAGAGAGGTCGTCAAGAAACCTGTAAATCCAGTGGGACAAATCGATGAATGTTGTTAAGACCATCATTCCATAGGCAAAGGACTGACACATATGGACTTGAGTGATAGCGTTATATCGTGGGCAGGTATATTACCAGCATATGGAGCAGTGAAATCGATCTGGGAGCTGAGAAAACTGTCGAAACTTCTTGAAGTAATGAGTAATGCAACTTTTTCGGCTCTTGAATTGGTGACTGATGAACTGAATGCTATGAGAACTGTAGTGCTTCAAAACTGCATGGCTCTTGGCTTCACCCTAGCGGTGAGAGGTGGTACTTGTGCTTTAATCCAAGAAGAATGCTGTTCGTATATTCCTGACCATAAACACGAGATAGAAAATCATCTTGAGGTAATTCAGCAAGTGTCGGCCATGACCAAACCAGGCCCAAACCCACTGACAGACTTTTTCCAGAAATGGTTTGGGGGGTGGGGTACCATCCTAATGAACATCCTGATTGCCATTTGTGTAGGAATGCTCCTACTGGGAGTATGTGTTTGTTGTGGCATCCCCTGCATGAAAAGACTGATTAAAGATTTTATAGACATGTCAGTTTCTGAAACCTTATATCAAAGTACTGAGTTTGAAGAACTGTTAAAAGATTGAAAATGTTTTCATAAGTTTAAACTGAATAACTCTCTTGACTGCAAATCCTGAGTGGATGAGGTTAAGAGAAGAAAAAAACTGTTTATGCTTATTTTGAAAGTAGAATAAAAGTATTAAAAGGTGGGGAAATGTCAGAAAAATATGTATTAATGTGTGTATTAGTAATATGCTTAGTGCATTTAGAGTTTGAAAAGGGTTAACACATTTATTCTATTTCATACTGCATAAATCTGTACAAACTGCAGATGCTTTCTGACCTTGTATTGTTAGCTAAAACCTTGCTTGTGCCTTGGAAATTTACTGAGAAGCAGATGATTTCTGCTTATGTTAGGAAAATAATGAATAGAACAATACTACTTGTATGAAGCTTAGACAAGAAGTTCAGTTTGTGCTGTGAGAAAATACACAGCTGTAGAAGCTATAGATAATTAGGACAAAGCCTGTTTGAAAATATGAACTGCAATCAGCATTTGCTTGTATCTGAATTAGAAGAGTACCTTGAAATGTAACACTGTACACTGGAAACTTGTAAACGAATTAGTGCCCACCAATGCCAGGTTGTTTTTCTCAAAAAGTTTCTCACAAATCTAGTCATGTCAGCAGAAAATCTGAGTAACATCTGCAGTAGAACAATACTGAAAGTTGTGTTTGATTACGTCAGCCATAGAAGGCCATGTCTTGTAAAATAGTATAAGAATAAGCATACTTCCTGTTAGTAGTTAGACAAATCCTTGTATTTGCATGTTTTTGTCTCCTTGCGGCAAGTAAATAAATATGCCTTAACTGAACCTTACGTATATTGGTCTTTGAAGTTTTTTCCTTTGACAATATATATATATATATATATATATATATATATATATATATATATAGATATATATATATATATATATATATATATATAATATATGGATATATAGATATATATATATGAATACTGAAATCTCGAATTTCAGTATTTCGAACTTACAAAGTCACAGACTCACATTTCCGAAACTGGCAGAAGCGTGAAATTCAAAATACTGAAGCACGTATATTTTGAATTTCTGCTTCCGTTGGTATGGTATGTGGATGTTTAGGTTTAATTTTGGTAAGTTTGTGTATGTAAGTATGTTGGTTAGGGGTTTAGTGTGCGTAAGTGTGTGTTGTGACTGTTATGTGTATGTTTGAGGGACTGTAAGATGTGTGTGTGTGAGTTTCATTTGTGTTTCTGCTTGTGCAATCTCAGAGTTAGAATATATAGGTAGGGGGGTGCAGGGGGGCTTGCCCCCCTGCTTATATGTAGTTTAGATGAGTTTGTTTGATTGTTAGGTGGAGTTGTGTGTATGTTTATGTGTGTACTGTAACTGTAGCATAATTACGGGATTTTGAATTTCGCGGTTGTGTTTTTGTGGTTGGGTTTTCAGCTTTTTGGTTTCGAAATACTGAATTTCGAGATTTTAGTATTTCGAAATTACAAAGTGGACCCATATATATATAGACATCTAGATATATATATAGATGTGTGTATATATATATATATATATATATATATATATATATATATATATATATATATGTGTGTGTGTGTGTGTGTGTGTATACACCTCAGTATTTATTGGTAATATATCTATATATTGTTGTACACATATATGGATCTCCCTACATATCTATCTCTCTCTCTATGTATGTTTCTATTCAGATATATATTTATAGATACCAATCCTACCTAATTGCACATTGTCTCTTCCCTATTGTAAACTGGCTGTAAAGAAGGGTATGTTTGAGAAAACATCCTAAAACCATACAGCTGAGGTGGCTCACTGGTAAATTGCATTGGTTATGGTGTGTAGGGTTCTGGAATCAAGATCTGCAAGGGCTGTTTATTTTGTTGCTAGTCAGAACAAAGACTGTTGGATACAGAGTGGTTAAGGCAGTTTTGAGTGTGTTTGCATGGGGTTGCATGAACGTAAGTGGTGCTAACGTACGGTTAAAGAAATAGGTGCTAACATCGTGTAGGCTTCGCTTACCAGTGCACAGATCTGCTTAGCATTTCCATTTAAGCAATGCTTAAACCTGCTAAGCATAGCTTAGCCCTGGTAACCACTGATCACATTCCAGTCTGATAAAATATTAGGGTAATGACATCTTTAATACGTGTATTTAATTCCCTGTACATAACATGCTTCTATGTGCTGTCATTACAGTAGCAAAGGGTGGGAGTATATTGTATGGGACACCTGAGTATACATGGGTAGTACCACATTCTTTTCTCTTTGTATTTGTTTCATACATGGATAGCATCCCAGGTTATATGCAGTCACACTTGCACGTTACACCAGCTACAGTGCACTGGCTGACTAAAATAGTTTAACACATATTTTATCTTTACCTTAGTACTTTTAACAGTACTTTTTCAAGTAAGAGTAGATTGCAGATTGAAGTCATGGAACCATACACCCTTGCATACAAACCTGGACTCTGAGCACTGACAATCCTGTTCTTGGTGTTTGAGCTGTATGTTTATATGTATTTCATATTGGATATTGATCTGATATGTTGATATTAATTGTAGACTACTATGTTTTTTGGACATGTCATTGAGGACTGCTGCCATGTAGTAATGGCATACCTTTCAGTTTCAGATGTGTAACTTTCAAAACATTCATCATAATGCATAACCTGTTGGCTATCTACTTTCTGTCTGTCCTCTATACAGATGTGCAGATGTCAGGTATTGCTACGGCTATACCACTATGTAGGTGCCCACATTGTATTGTGCTGTGGGCCTGGACACTGCTGCTAGTTCTGACATATGGGACATTCCTTAATGTGGGCCTTGCCCCTTTTACTTGCCTGTGTGAGGGACATTACAGAGGTGGTGGCCTACAGATTCGCATACAGTAGGTGGCAATACATCATAGGACAGGATATGTGGAGACAGCCAACCAGCATGGGGGACATATCCCCAGATTTGTGAACAGATTCTATGTCATCAGTGCTGTTATACAAATGGTGGATTGATAGATTGACTGGGTTTGTGTGGACATGCATTTAGTGTGTGACATCATGACTCACAGTGATATGTCTCTGACATACCTCTCCACTGGCACACTACACACAGACTTGACACATGTCTGCCTGTTATGTTTTGTCTCTACCCCAGACAGTTGGTGTCCTTGGTAAATCAGTCATGCACTCTGGGGAATGCAGTCAGTAAATACTCACATCTACTGGTATTACCAATGTCATATTCCTCATAAAGGATGTTGCAATTGTCTCAATGTATGACAGCAGTATGTCCAATCTACCCCTGTGTTTGTGCCTCTGTTCCTACCTAGTGATATAGTGGTTGATGCTTAGTTTAGTGAATGGGGAATGTTGAAAGTTTGACTGCTGAGTCCTACACTAAGGCACTGTATGAGCACATCCACTCATGCATGAATTGTGCCATCCCAAATAGAACCAAGATGCTCTCCTCCAAAAAAAGGAAGCCAATCTGGTGGTCCACTGCCATAAACAAACTTTACAACAAAAGGAAAAAAAACTGTTGCAGAAAAGAGGAAAATCACAGGATGCAAAAAACTCCCTTACCAGCCTCAGTAAGAATCTGAGATCCCTCATAAATTCCTCCAAAGCTAGTTATGAAAATAAACTTGCCAAAGCTTTGAAAGACAACCACAAGGCATTCTATAACTATGTCAAGAATCTAAATGGCAATGCTCAGATCTGCTCTGAGCTACAACAGAATGGCATTAAATATACTGATCCCAAGGATATTGCCAATATCCTGGCAGATTGATTCATTGCCAACTTCACCCCCTAAATGGCCCATCTCAATCCTGGAAGATTGTCAAATTCCAGTAATAACGGCCACACAGGTAGAAAATGCACTCTCCAAAGCTAAAAATACAGCATCCATGGGACCAGATGACATCCCGGGCTGTGTACTACATGAACTACAAAATGAACTGGCACCTCACCTAAGTGTCATGTTTAATCATACCCTCACCTCAGGCTTCATGCCCACTGAGTGGCACACAGCTACAGTTATCCCACTCCACAAGGGGAGGGGTCCACCTTGGATCCAGGGAACTACCGCCCCATCAGTCTGACAAGCCTGATCTGCAAGGCCATGGAACTTATTATCATGGAACTTATAAACAAAGACATTGGCAACCTTCATACACTGGACCCCACCCAGTTTGGGTTTGTGAAGGGCCGATCTTGTCTCCTGAACCTTACTGACTTCTTTGAATCAGTCTCCAGAGCTGTGGGTGAGGGTAAGGCAGTCCACACAGTCTATCTGGACCTCACCAAGGCCTTTGACACCATCCCCCACTCTGGAATCATAGATAAACTTACTAAGCTGGGCATTAATCCCTACGTCACTCGATGGGTTGCCATTTGGCTTACTGACAGAACCCACAGTGTAAAAGTAGCTGACTCCAAATCCAGCTCTAGACAAGTGACAAGTGGAGTACCTCAGGGTTCAGTCCTGGGACCTCTCTTGTTTGGCATCTACTTCTCTGAAGTACAGGCCAACATTAAGGGACTCTGGCTAACAAAGTTTGCAGATGACTGCAAACTGGGAGCCATTATTGAATCCCCAAATTATGTGGATACTCTTCAAAAGGGCCTTACAGAAACAGATGCTTGGTGCCAGAGCCATGGGCTCAAGCTCAATGCCAAGAAATATATAGTATCCCCTTTCGGAAAAAACATGTACCCATGAATTACATAGGTGGCAGTACACTAAACACCGAAAGTGTGATAAGAGACTTAGGGACACAGGTAGACAGTGGTCTCACCTTCAATAACCACCTCGCCACAACAGTCAGGAAATCCTGCTATGTGACACACCTCATCACTAGGGTTTTTCATCCAGAAAAAAGGAAGTCATTGTCCCACTGTACTCATCCCTCATTAGACCCATTATAGAGTACAATGCCCCATTAGGTATGTACCTCTCAGGACATCTGCAACAACTGCAAAGGCCGCAGAAATACCTCACTAAATGAATCACAGGCCTAAAGCAGATGCCCTATGCTGACTGCCTTAAAAAACTCCAGCTATACTCTGTCGCATATCGTCTACTCCAAGGTGATCTCTGCTTAACATACAAGGACATGTCAATCCCAGAGCTCTTGGACATGCTACACTTAAAGAAATCCCAATCCCTCAGAGCCACATGCTCCAGGGATCTAAATGTTGTCATCACAATAAATAAACCATGCTAGAGGAATAGGTTCCTGACCCAGAGACTCCCCAGACTCTGGAATAGACTGCCCATACATATCAAACAGAGCACATCTTTGACCCTCTTCAAAAGGAACCTTGATGATTGGATGGGAGAAAGGAAATTCACCCCGGGGATCATGTCAGTCACCCTGCTAGACAAGGGTCCAGGGAAGTAAATAGTGTGGGAAGAAATAGCCAGAGAATTGTTATGGCTAGTCTTGTATAGGCCCTAGGGCCGATAGCCTAGTACCAACCTATGAACCTATGAATCAAAGGCTTTGGCCAGATCAAGGTAGACTGTATGTGTCACCTTGCCTTCATCCACAGCTCAGGTGACTGATGCCAAGATGTTGACCAGGTTGAATGAGCAGGTATGACATACCCTTCACAAAAGTAAACTGTGTGGGATCCTGAGTCTGCAGATTCCCATATCCTTGTTTATTAGATGCATGATGATGCATTCCATAACTTTGCATAACAGACTTGTCAGGCAGTTGGGGCCATATTTCCCAGGGTCTGTACTCACACCTCATTTGTGGAGAGGGGTGACTGTAGCAGTGCACAATTCAGTAGGGACAAAGACTGAGGTGAGGCTGTGCTTGAACAGGACACACAGGTGAGGTGCCAGGTCACTCTGTAGATCATGTAGAACACAGCCAAGGATATTGTGAGGTCCCATAGAAACTGTATTATTGGCCTTAGACAGTAGTGTTTTAACCTGTGCTGCAGTAATACTATGCCTGGCAGTGTACTGGTATTGTAATTGGTCCTTTGGTGGAAGAGAGAGGGGTAAAGTTTGCACTCAAAATGCCAGCCAGTATATTGGCATTATTTATTGGCTCAGTCTGGGAGGTACCATTGCCCAGTAGCTCAGAACAAATCTTGCTATTGCCATGGAGATTCTTTAAATAACTGTATGAGGCCTTGTGGCTGTCTTTACTATGTGCTCCAATTCTGTTCTCACAGCTAACTTTGTAGTATTTGATGAGGGATCTCAACTTTTAATTGAGGCCGATAAGGGTTTATTTCCAGTCTTGGGACTTCACCTTATTCCATATCAGTTCCCTCCTTCTGTTGTACAGTTTCTTTATGTCAGGGGACCACCAGCTCAGCTTCCTTTTTTTGGAGGCGAGGGTCCTGGATGTATTGGGTATGGCGGTATCCTTGCATTTGTGTACATGTTCATAGTGCTTTGTTGTTTGATTCAACTGTCATGCAACTAGTCTCCATTTGCATGGCTGTCTTGAGGTTAGCCACCTCTGTTTTTATGAGGCCATACTTAGCTTTGGAAAGGCTTTTCATGGTGGTTACCGGTGCAGGGGGGTGGGAGGTCTGTAGATTTCCAAAGATGATTAATTTGTGTTCAGATATAACAAGGGAGGAGTTGACTATTGGTGTAGAGCAGCAGTCGCCCATGTTAGCAAGGACCAGGTCAATGTGATGGGCATGTGCATTGGTACATGGGTAGCTTTCCCAGTTAATGGTGGGGTAGTTGAAGTCAACCAGTATGAGATTGTTAGGTTGGACACTAATATTCTCTAGTGTGTTTATGGACATGGAGTGTGAGTCTTGGGACATGTTTAGGGACCTATAGCAGGCTACAACCTGAACCACTGTCTTACCCAATGTTAGCTACGCCTGCAGGATTTGTACTGCATAATGTTGGTTTACCACTCTGGAGGTGTGTGCATCCTTAATGAATATGAAAATACCAACACCTTTGGAGCATCAGTCCAGGTTCTGCAGCCAAAGGTTGTGGAATAAATTATAGGCTGGTACTGCAGGGGTGCATCCTGCTGCCTTTAACCAGATGTCATTGTTCCCCAATTTAAGGAATACCTGTAGTGAGTGCATTTTCAGATTTAGAATTTGAGTGTGCAGCAGCATGACCCTCTGATTGCATGTCTTTGTAGCTGTAATATATTTCTGTATATATATATATATATATATATATATATATATATATATATATATATATATATATATATATATATATATACATATATATATATACACATATATATATATATATAATTGGAACCACCCCAAACAAACGATGAACCGAGAGGCATTTACACCTGTGGGCAATGCATAATATGCCCACACATGCGAACAGGGAATGAATACACTTTCAGACATTGTAAACTGACAGTCAAATTCTACAAACATTTTGACTGTCACTCGACGTTCGTAGTATATGCCGCTATTTGCAACTCCTGCACGGCGTTTTATGTGGGTAAAACAATCAGAAGATTGTCAGAGTGAAGGAGCATTTGTCAGCTATAAGACATTCAGACTGCAGTAATGCACTGGGAAAACATAGCATGCTATGTAATAATTTTACAGGTTTTAAGTTTATTATTTTAGAGCAAGTGGGACAATTTTTTGGTGATTGTGAAACATTATTGGAGCTAAAAGAACTTAGATGGCAATTACTGCTGAACTCAGAAACATTTCCAGGTCTGAATGACTCTTTAAATATAAAATGTGCTTTACGCTGGGCAAACAAATGATTCATCTGAATGGTGGAAGTAGTAGTCACTGTGAATATTATTCGCAATTCTCTACTGTATGAATATGTATTTGCTTTAACAGGGTATTGGCTTGCATGGAGCTTAGACATGACATCATTGGTTTAAACATTATTGAGTCTTATTCATTACATACAGCTTTCTATAGGCTATTCAACAAAAGTTAGTATACCATTGGTTGTTTTATTCTGTTTAAGTAGTAATTGTTTAGTTAATGAGAATGACATCATGACTAATTTAAATTATTTCTGTGAGCACTCTATTTATACTGAATGTATTAAACAAGTAGTATGAGTTCTGAAGAAGTTCCTGACAGCATTAAAGGAATGAAAGCGCTAAACCACAGTCCGGTCTCGGTGTTTTATTTTTTATGTTAGTAGTTTTTAATAGTTTTTATTGGAGCAAAAAGTTTTTATTTATAATATATATATATATATATATATATATATATATATATATATATATGTGTGTGTGTGTGTGTGTATATATATATATATATATATATATATATATATATAAATATACATGCATATATATATATATATATATATATATATATATATACATACATATATATATATATATATATATATATATATATATATACATATATGTATTTATTCACCTTTCTATATATATGTATGTATGCATATATGTGGATATAAATGTGGCTGTATCTCTTTCTCTCTCTCTCGATAAATATGTATTATGTATAGATTTGCCCACATATATGCATCCCCATATATACATATATATATATATATATATATATATATATATATATATATATATATATGTATATACATGTATATATAGAGTACCGGATTCTACAGACTCCTTTCCCTACTGTTGGATGACTGTACTAACTGATATGTTTGGAATATCATCAGTATTTTGTGGGGCTCAGATGGTGAAATGGTACATTGCTTTGATCATAGTTTACAAGGCCCTTGGTCCAAGCCTTGGCAGGCCTTATTATTTTGTTGCAAGGCAGAATAATTCTGCTGGGGAGGAAGGGATAAGGGCAATAATTAAAATAGGTCCCTGGTTTGGGCCCCTTCACCCCCATTTAGACAGTCTTTGGTCAGATTTGTTGCAGTAAGAGGTTCAGAGTGTGGATCCGATGTCCGACTGCACTCTATATATATATATATATATATATATATATATATATATATATATATATATATATATATATATACACACACACACACACACACACACACACACACACACACACACACACATACATATATAAATACATTTTCCATAATGTTGAATTACTATGCTGCATGATGTTTTTCAAAAAAACATCAGACCAATATACAGCTCAGATGGCGTAGTGGTAAATTGGCATGGCTATGGTATGCAGAGTCCTGGTTCAAGTCTTGCAAGGGCTGATTATTTTGTTGCTGGGCAAAACAAGGGCTGTTGGCTACAGAGTGATTAAGGCACTTTTAAGCATTTGTAAGCGGGTTTGTGGGGAGGGTTGCGCTGTGGTAAGCAATGCTAACTTCCAGTAAAATATGCTTACAGACAGTTAGCTCTAAAAGGGCTTAATCTGTGTATGCATCACTTAGCACCATGCAAACAGGCTTAGTCCCGCTTACTACTGCTTACTCCCGCTTACCCCATGCTAATTTCTTTAAAAGAAAAGAAAAAGGGGTGATAGGAAAGTGGTGAAAAAGGGGGCATGAAGAGGGTAAAACAATATGAAAGATAGCTAGGGATGTGCAGGATTGGTATAGGGAAGGTCCATAGCTGTCAATTTCTTCTACAGCAACAGCTATGCATATATACTGAATTTGGAGGTAAATTTGGACACTAAAACCCCTGCGAGAGGGGGGTGAGGATAACAATAATGTGTTGTGAAGCCAATTAGACAGGATTACATGTGTCCAGTGAGCACATGTGTGAAATGGACAGCTATGTATGGGGCAACATTTTTTGGGGGTTGGACAGATTGCCCTTTTTTTAAGGTGAGAATGGGATGTTGGCGAAGGATAGTAGGTATATTTCTGGGGGTAGGTTGGGTAGGAAGACAGACAAGTCAGACAAGACAGCATACAGGGGAGGTATATGACACATATGCGGGGTAAACACCTTGGACGGGGCAGAGAGATATCAGTTAAATGTAGATTCTTGCAGTGGTCTCAGCTTTAATGATCATTGTTCTACTCATTACTCTACAGGTATTATTACAACAATTATAGCGTTGGGTTGGGCAGTGGTGTGTTTGTACACAGTATAATTACAGCCTTCTTATAGCCACTTTATACTTTCTCTTACCTGGAAGACCTGTGGAGGGGATGTCTGTTAATACAGCATGAATGTTTCTACCCATATTCACATAGTCAGGGTTACATATGTGCACTCATACTGTGTGTGTGTGTGTGTGTGTGTGTGTGTGTGTGTGTGTGTGTGTGTGTGTGTGTGTGCTACTGCTATACTCTGCCTTGATTTCTATCGAGTCACCCTGATTGTTGATAGCAGGGACCAGTAGCTGTGACAGCATGACACTTTTGAACATTTCTTGGGGGAGACCACTTGGTGTATGTACATATCTTGCTGTCATTTGCAGCCTTGGGGTTGGACTGTGGGTGTTAGATACAGTATTACTGCTGGTTTCTTATAGCTACTTTATACCTTCTTTCACCTGGAAGATCTGTGGAAGGAATTTATGTTGACACTACCTGGCTGTTCTACACATATTCACAAAATCCTACTTGAAATTATGCATACAACTTACTACCACTTCTGAGGGTCATACCGTGGCTGTTTCTGCTAAAAATACAACATGTTTGTGTTTCATCACAACAAGCTATTGAGAAACTGCTGTCTCTTCCTTGAATGTTTTCTTTCTAATTCTGTCTTGGTTGGACAATCTGACCTTGTGATTACAACATTCTTTTATATACATTCCTGTACATACCTTTTGACATAGCACAGTGTGGAAAACAGTGGTTAACACAACATTACTATTCGGATATCAGATCTTGGTGCATGAAACTTTCCAGTCATACAATACCACAGTAAACACAACCAGTCTGGGGTTTTCACTTTTACTGAGAGGTAATTAAACTTTTATTGATATATGACCTGTATGTCACTATTACTCTCCTACTGGCTTCTTCAGTCAGTAAAAATCATACCCGTTTTTAAATACTGCAAGGTGACATAAGTACCTTTCCTAGGCTAACTGTGTTCACCAACATGCTAATCCCAGTACCTAGGTATTCTCTTCATTATGCAGTGTGGTGGAGACTACCTGCTGATTACTGCACTGATTTATGAGCACAGGCTTCAGTAATGCCTAATGCACTTTTATAAGGTGCTGGTGCATTACCTTCATATAAAACATCAAATGGTTCAGATATACATTTGTTTGGTATATGAAATCCTTGCATCTACAGCAAGCATTCATTTTTTGCAACAAGGATATTTTTATGTATACTTATGGCTGTGGATTACCATTGAAACAATTCATAAACCACTCTTTTTGATGTTTAATGAAATATAGGTTACATCACAAATGTTCCATGAATTCTGAGATAGTAAATACAGTTGCACCCATATGAATATAAGAAGGAAGGTCTTGTATTACTTTTTAGAATAGGGAGGGGCATTTCACGTGTATATTTATGGTTATGATTTACCCTTCAAACAGATCATAAACCACTCATTTTGATGCTTAATTAGATGGAAGCTGTACCACAAATGCTCCCAGGAATTCTGAGAAAGTAAATACTTTTGAGGTCATATGACTATAAAATAGTTCATTTTTAAGGCACAGAGTATAGTAACTCAGACTCTAAACAAAGTTCATAGATTAGTACTAGGCTGACCGCCCTTGTGAGCCATTTTAAGTCTAACCATTTATCCCCTGTGAGATTCAAACCCTGTACCTTATGTTTGTAATGCAAACACCTTAACCATTAGGCCACCCTCGCAACCAGTACCATCCTTCTATATAATAATGATTTTATTTTAGAACAAAAATAATTATCTTGGATCATCTGGGTATTTTTGCAATGATCACTGTACAAATGAAATCATGGAAATTTAAGACCTAGTGATGTACAGGGTACAAGAATATAGTAAGAGATGTTTTCTGGACTGTGTGTGTGTGTGTGTGTGTGTGTGTGTGTGTGTGTGTGTGTGTGTGAGAGAGAGAGAGAGAGAGAGAGAGAGAGACTAATTCATGGTGATTCCATGAACAGATGTCCAAACCACCCACAAAGGAGTATGTGTTTAAGGTTTTCTCACACCCACCTAACCCTTACCAGCAACCCCATGTTAGTCTTAAATTCTGGTCAATAAACCCACAGATGGACATTAGGCAACCTTATTTCACACATTTCCTTATGGAAGCATGTTTGGAGATTGTCATTGAATCAGCTATGTCTAGTGTGCCAGACTGCTAAAAGCATCTGCTAGTCATACATCAACCATTTTTGCATGTTGTCCGCTAAACCAGTGAAGGGAGTCACATGGTTAATAGCAATGTACTGTTACCAGTGTGGGTATAGATATGCTATGGTGCCAATTAAACTCACTTGTGCACTAGACTGATAGGGCTACAGCACTTAATATTAGGTGAACAAAGTGGGTAAATGTATACAAGGGGTGTGCAGGGCCGTGGGGGTAAACTTTATTTTTTGTCAAAACTTATAAATGCAGGAGGATACTTTCTGGCTATCTGATGCTTGCAGCAGCTATAATTTATACTTACAATCAATTGTCCTCATAAATTCAAGTCTTTATGATTTGTAAGAATGGAAACAAGCTTATACTTGCTTGGCAACAATACTCTCCTTTTTGGCACATGTGCCTCACAGGATTGTCTCATGCCTTTTGTTGCTGTACTTTTGTTGTCTGTTTATACAGCTATAGCTACAGCTGGACTGCCCAACAGCAGTGTTAGGTGGTGATGCCATGCATATACTAGACTTTCAGTTGGTGACATCTGCTATTCATTCAGCTCCAACACACATTCCAAAAATGCACAGGATAAAATGAATACAGACATTTAATCTCTTTAGTATGAGCCATTACTTCCTGGGTCTCTGTGTACATAGTAGAGGACAAAAAAGGTGACCAAGTCTTTTCAAGTACCTGGCAGCTGCCAAACAAGGTCCTTGAAGGATGGAATAATATCTGTTTCAGGTAAAAAGGCAAGGGTAATAAGGAGCATTTGAAGAGGAAAGGTAACATTTGTACCTCAAAGGAAGCACAAGATGGTGCTTTTAGAGCTGGTGCCACATGATCTACCCAAAGTGAAAAGGACATCCTTTGGTTGTTGCTTTTAGATTTTTTTCTGTAAGATTTTAAACTGAAACATTGAGACCTGTAACTTAGCATTGAAAAAAGCAGTTTAATATGCAACTTGAAATAAAAGTAAGCCAAACACTTTAGAAACTGCAGTAATCAGAAGCATGGCTAGGATGGGGCAAAGGGGGACAATTGCCTCAGGGGCAAAGTGTTAGGTATCAATTTCCAATCGCTCTTTTGTGCATACTGGCTTTTAAAAGCCAGTATTGCATTCACTGCAGCACTCCATACGTGGTCTAAACTGCAGCAACCTACAGTTTAAAACAAATAAAAATAATTTTTTTTTTCTTTCTTTTCTTTAATGTAAAAATCAGCATGCTGATGCACTCCATGTGCGGTCTAAACTGTAGCAACTGTTTGTATTGTTGCAAGCAGCTTGCTACAGTTTAAATGTTAAGACAATTGTTTTTAACTAAAACCAAAGTGCTGTTGCCCCCTGTATGAGGTATAAATTGTGGCAACTGCTTGCTCTAATGTAGTGTCTGCTTCGCTCTTTGGCTACTGGTTACTGTTTGAATAGCTGGCAGGATTGGGCACTGCTTTGTGGGATTGGAACGGGGAGTTAAATGAACCAGCCAAACCTCTGACTATAATACATGAAATCAGATAGACTTGCAGCTACTATTAGCTGAAATGAAATAGTCAGTTAGGGTTAGATTCTAACAAATATGTTCTACAGAGTCAAAGTTTATACAGGGTTTTAGTCCTTGCAGCTTTGGTATATCCATAAACCAGTCAAATCACTGATGTCTGTTCTGAGTACATTCTTATGTCAAATGTTTTAGCTTGTTGAATATACTTCCTGCTTGTCAAGGATGTGGCCCCTATCCAGCGGTCATGCTTGTCATTTTTGACAGAGGTCAGGTTAAGAATCCTTATCGTTTTGCCAGTGATAAATCTGAAATTTTGTCTTTGTCCTTGACAAGTGTTAACTTGTCAAAAACAACCTGCAGCTATACACAAACACAAACTGTTTTTAAACCTGATGACTCCAGCACATTTGCTTTTATCATAACTTGGAACTTTATATCACACAAAATAAAAGTCTACATAATTCAAGATGGAAGCCTGTACAGTAGAAATGGGTAAGGCTTAAGCCTTAAAAAGTTTTATGGGTGGATCATATGGCAGCCATCTCAAAATCATTGATGCTGCAAGGGTGACTGAAATCCAAGCATATCTGCCACTTCCTTTAACTCATGACTGCTGTATGGTTGACATCTGTTTTCCTAATCATCATGTATACAAAAGAAACAATACACTGGGTACTGGCTGGTCCAATCATTCCATGCACACAATACTGCTGCCTGTAAATATAGTCTTTGTGCATGGTGTCTCAACACCCAGAAGCAACTGTGATCTTCACAGGTCCTCTAGGTGACCCATTGTTGTTGCTAGCAGAAGTACGATGGTATGCATCTCTAGGACATTGTGCAGTCTGTCACTGAATTAGCCGCACTTCAGAGGACAGTGCTTGGTCTTCATGTCTACCAATGTTACTAGTGCATCCCTGCACACCCTCTGTACCTTTGGCTTAGTCTGTGCTATTGTACTACTTACACATTTCCTGCTGGGCCTGTTCTGAAGCATGCTATTCTCCGTTTTGTCCAGAATCTCCTAGACATTCATGCTTACACATCTCTGCCCTGTTCCTGATTTTATTTACTCTGCATGCAAGCAGGACTTCACTGGCATCAGGAGAATGTTGCCAAGCAGATGTTTTCAGCAGCGCTTTTCCATCTGGCTGTGGTGCTGTGATTACTTTGCTGGGACATGTATTGTGTCATGTCAGTATATAGGACCAACAGTGAAGTGCATCTCTGGGTCTTTCTAGATTGAAATATATCCTTCCACTAAAGATCAGAGCTTTCAATGTTGTAAACAGATTGTCAGCTACCTGTTGCCCAGCTTATCAAGCAAATACTGAATGCCACTGTATACTTACTACCGGTTGATGGCAGCTCCATTATGTCTGCATTTAATGGATGTTTTTACAGTGGGCTCATATGTTCACTGTTGCTAAGCAACACCTATAGGAACTGTGTATTTGAGAAGCCAACGTGTTTTCACTGGCCTTCTCCCTAGGTTGCCAGCAATAGTTACATGCTTTGGCCAGATCAGTTGGAGCCCTGATATATTCACACTTTGAGATTTGGCTAGTATGGACTCTGCCACACAGCAAGCAGCCATATCTTTTCTATCTAAAAAAAATGGCTATAACTTGTAGGGAGTGAAAGTCATAATACCTCTGCAAGCTAAGTAACTGATGTTGTTACGATTATCTGTCCCCTTGTATAACACAGATAAAAGGTTAAACAGTAGTGAGGTACGTGTGATGTCCAGTCCTGGTTTCTGATGCTGAAAAGGTAGTACCCAGTAGTGCTACTATTACTACTACTAAAATGTTGTTTGTCTTTTCGGTGTTAGGGATCACCACAGCAGAACTCTGGTCTGTTAGTGATTGGCAGTAGATGATTTTTATGGTGCCAGCCCGATACTCATCCTTCAGCGAAGGCACAGCCATTCATGCATGTCTTTCAGAGGCCACTCAACCTTGGGGAGGACAAGCAGACTCCACACAGAAGGCACTCCAGCCATGAATCGAACAGGAGAACCTCTTGCTGTGAGGCAACAACGCTACCGCTGTACCACCGCGGCTTCTACTACTACTACTCCAACGTAAGAAAAGGAATATGTAGAGAAATTGCAAAAAATACTTCATATTACTTGTTCATGTCTATATCTTGAAAAATGTTTATGCCAATTATGAACACTTATTCAAAGTGGCAGGATGTTTATTTTGTAACAACTTCGATTGTAGGTACAGTTATGTAAAACTCAAGGGCAAATTTAAGTAAACATGCAATATATAAAATGATAATATCGGACAATACAGCATTCTTCATGAGTGGAAAATCTGCAGAATTATTAAGGAAAGGGAAGTACTCACATTACTTTTATTCTTAGTATTCTTCACTGAATGGATTATCAGAATGAGAAGAACAAAGAGCATGTAAAATGTAGCTGATTGTGGCTTGAAATCAGAATACAGTTTTATCATGGCACTTGATAGCCAAAGCGCCACAGTGTTTTATTCCCTACTTTGTGTCATTTTTAATGTAGATCATGTCTTAATAAAAGCATTGTAAACATTTTAGTAAGACACACCCACATAATTCTGCTTTTGCTGGAGGGTTAGCATTCAAGAATGTCCGTAGACTTTAATGAACATGACCCTAAGTAAGTAGAGTGGCATATCCTTTAAAGTCTATGGATGTCATTCACAAACTAACCCTCCAGTGAAATCACCAATGGGTAAAGTAAAACTGTGACTTCCAGATCATTACTGTTACAAATGTGAATTTTACAGAGTAATTACTTAAAGCATCAGCAGGATATATTTCTATTGATGATGGAAGGAGTGTCTTGTAGTGCAGGATGCACAATACTGTGGAGCAAAAGTTAAGCAAAAAATTGTGACTAGACTTAGCATTTTAACAGGGGTGTGTATACTTTTTTACATCCACTGCATATATATATATATACATACATACATATATATATATATATATGTATATATATATATATATATATATATATATATATATATATGGGTCTACTTCAAAACATCTAAAACCCATAACATCTAATTTCATAACACTGAGACCAGAACATCTAAAACCCATAACATCGAATTTCATAACATGTAACACTACAAATCACAAGAAAATAACATCCCCTCCACATATAACGACATCAAACTACCAAACACACTTTTTACTATGCTTTTTATGTCGAGTTACATTTGCAGTTTGGCACCCTTATCCTCTTACCATTACATATCATGTTAGAGTATTATGCACAATAATGACAACCTTTAATTCACTCACAAAAGGGCACAGTTATATTGGGAAAGAAAGAACAGTGAGAATTTTGGACTATTCCATTTAACACCCGCAACCAGGTCTATAAGTAGACATTAAATAGCCTGTGGAATGCAGAATCATTTGCTGCCTACCTGTATGTGACAAGCTATATAGTGATACTACTTGTAATATGACTGTAAAATATAAGCATAATTGGCTACTGAATATACCATTTTAATGTTTAGTAGTAACAAGGTCAGAGACATTCCCTGCTGAGCCACTTCTGCAGCTTTCTTGTTTAACCCTCACACAAATGTTTTATTGTTGCTGTGGTATGCACTATCTGATGTTTGTAATAGCCTCCCAAAGAGTCAGAGATATATTAGCCAAAAATTTACAAGTACACACTCAGATGACTTTTGACCACAATCCCCATCTTCCTATTAAAATCTATATTTCTACATACATATTTACCTTGGTAAGTGTAACAAGTGTAACATTCTCACTGGTCAAGTTGGACCATAGAGCAGTCTCCTTCAACTTAAAAATAAAATCTCAGACATGAGGTAAACCTTAACCCTTTAGGAATTATTACAAGGCAAACTTCCTACTTTTACATGACACCTTGGCAGAATTTAAAGCCCCCCCCCCCAATCCCAGGGAACACTACTGTATATGCAGAGTCATTCACGAAAACCCCATTATAATCATGTATACAGCTGCACAGAGGCAGTGGTACCTGCCCAAAATAAGCACAGGACAAACTCAAAAAACAAGTCACCCTGGTCGAATTCAACATCAGTAGGTTGCATAACAAAAGGAAGAAAATCATGGCCAAAATAGAATGTGCAATGCCCAGCAAGTTAAGAGTTCCCTCCTCAAACTAATTAAAAACTCAGGAAACTAATTAAGCTAAATGGAGGCTCTTTCAAGCCTCCTGTCCAGAAATTTTTACTTCAGCATCTTTACCTTTCTAGTTGTCTCCCAATTAGCTTGGGGTTTACTGTAAATTTCCAAAAATCATTGCTGACTCCTTCTGAGGATCATGCTTTCATTGGGTGCAGGCTCCATACTGTTCCAATGCTGGCATCCTTGCTTCTTCCCAAGGCTTTAACTCTGATTGCTTTCTTTCAATCCCTTCTTTCTTTGATTACAGCCAGGGAGTTTTTAAGGGCTCTGCATTACATGGTTTCTGGACATTATCCACCAGTGGGGTACTCCTCAAGTAGATCTATTTGCCTTCCCTCTGAACAGACAACCTCCTCTCTTTTGCACCAGAGTCCTATGTCCTCTGGCCTGGAAGGTAGACGCCCTCTCTTTTTCTTGGAATGGGGTGTTTCTTTATGCCTTCCATTCCCTTCCTCTCATTCTGAAGGCCCTGTTTAAGATAAAACAGGATGCTCCCAAAATCCTGCTGGTGACTCTCTTATGCCCATGTAGCAATGGTGCCTTCTTCTGCATTTAACCAAGGGCAGTCATCACAAGTTACCTCTCAGGGTGGACCTAATCACACAATACAAGGGATCTCTCATCTATCTATCTGCACCTACTCACTCTTCAACTGACATTTGTGAGTGATAGGGTTTTGATCACCTTTAGACACCTTTTTTATGAAGATGTGCTTCAGGTCCTGCAGGAGGCCAGAAAACCCAGAACTAGAAAATCTTATTTGTCCAAATGGAAGAGATTTTCTGTCTGGTGTCTTCCCGTAACCTGGATCCACTTACCGTGGATGTTCCTTTGGTCCTCTCTTATTTGTGTGAATTGCTCAATGCTGGGTAGGTATAGTCTTCCTTTAAGGCCCACCTGTCAGCTATTCTTGCTTGTCTGCCTTTGACTCTCCCTTTGGCCTGTAAACTTGAGGCCAAACAGTTTTTTAAAGGCAACATTCACATTAGGTCTCCCAAAAAGCCTGTCCATCCCTCCTCTGACCTTAATTTTGTTTTAGAAAAATTGACTCTGGCTCCTTCTGAGCCTGCTGCTTCAGTTTCCTTACAGCACTGTTCTTGGAAGACTGTTATTCTTTTGGCCCTTATCTTTGCCAAACTGGTCTCTGAGCTGTAAACCCTTATGACTGTTCCTCTGTTTTTGTTTTTTCATATGGACAGGGATTATTTTCATAATAATCCTTCTTTTACACCCAAGGTGGTTAATGAGTTGTGTCATAGTCTAGTCATTTGCCGACTTTTTACATTCTCCACAATGTGCTAGTGAGAGGATTCTTCACACCTTGGATTTGCATAGACAACTAAGATATTATTTGGATAAAACTAAACATTCATACATTTGAACATTTTGTTTCCTTTCATTCTAGATCTTTACATTTCGCTGTTTCCAGGCAAACCATTTCTTCTTGGATATTTAAAGCCATGTCTTTTTGTTAATATTTTAATGGAAAGAGCCTTCCTTATTCTGTTACGGATCACTCTACTATAGCTGTAGCCTCTTCTGTTGCTTTTTTTCAAAGATTTGGATACTAGTTCTATTCTTGAGGCAGCTACCTGGACTTCTGCGCACACCTTTACCAAGCACTATAAGTTGGATGTGATCTCTAGGGCTAGAGCTGGTTTTGCCAGGGCCATCCTTCACGGTTTTCTTGAGGGCTCTGCTGGACCTTCCTCCTCACAATCTACTTCCTGAGCTATTGCACTCTCCCTATTGCACAGAATACTGCAACAGTGATATGGAAGGACATAGTACAGTTGTGTAAAATCTTACCATAAAAGTACATGTCCTTCTCTTCACTGTTGCACTATTCACCCCCCCCCCCCATTCCTTTTCTCTTCTGGATGTGCTTGTTATTGAGGACTGTACTGTTTGACGTATGAATCTGTTTTGTATGTAGGCATGCCAGACACTTATTTATTTGACATTCTTGTGTATTGCACACTGCCAGCTAGACATCACCCTACAGAGGTAGCTTCAGATGAGTGCATACCAGGTATACTAGCATGTTGTTAAGAGAGCTTGCAACCTTGCATACTGATGACCTTTTTTCTTATGCAGGACCTTTCCATAGGGAAAGTACAAAATCTCAGGAAGAAGGTTGGGAGGAGGAAGGGCCAGCAGAGCCCTCAAGAAAACCATGATGAATGGCCATAGCAAAACCAGCTCTAGCCCTAAAAATCACATCCAACTTATAGTGCTTGGTAAAGGTATGCACAGACGTCCATGTAGCTACCTCAAGAATAGAATTAGTATCCAGACCTTTGAAAAAAGCACCACAAGAGGCTAAGGCCCTTGACAGGAACACTAGGTACATGTTGCCTTTGCTTACTATTGATGAGTGTACTGTGACCCTAATCTTAAAACCTATCCATAACTCTAAAACACACTGTGTCCCTAATCCTAAAACTCTGTTCTTGAGCCTAATGTATGTATCGTTTCTTTCAAGAATGTATCTTATGGTTTGTATTGTTTCATTTTTCTCAAGTACGTTTCCTTATGCTATGTACTGTTTTCTTATTTCCAGCTTTTCTTCCTGTACCTCCGCTGAAAAGGGGCTTTTACCCAGCCAAACCATCCCAAGCAAACACCTGTAAATAAATAAACAATAAAGTCTAAAACCTCATCCATAACCCTAAAACTCCATTCATGACCCTAACTGTGTAATCCAGTCCGTGCATCTAAAATCCTCTTCGTAATCGTAAAACTTCCTCAATAATCCTACCTGTGCTGCTGTGGTAACTCTTTAAATGGGTGGCAACAGCTGGGCATCTGTACCCACATCATAGCAACAACAGGCGGCACTTGCTACCGTGCATTCCAGTATGCCCTATTCTACAAAAATCAAAGTCACAAGGTTACACGAACTTTACAGTGTGAGACCAAATATGCCACCGGAGTTGGGAAGGTGGCTAAATGGTTAAGGTGTTTGCCTTATAAACAAAAGGTGCAGGGTTTGACACTCATAAGGAATAATTGGCTAGGCTTAAAATGGCTTGCAAGAGCAGTTAGTTTAGTACGAACCTATAAGGTCCCCCTGACCTATAAGGTAGGAAATAAGAAAGCGTGGTGAAAATGACATACAATATTTAAATCGTTCTTTCAGTCTGGCTTCAGCTCCTAGAGAAGTTATGTTAACTTTTTTTTCCTGAAGTAAAATACGTCTTAAACTATAACAATCATCGTTATTTACTGACTGTAATTCACTAGCTTTACTCCAAAGCGTCCAGTTTTAGGAGGGAAATTGCAATTTTTAACCAATATTTGAGAAGCCCCATGATGATATCTTTGAGGTATGTCTGATATTTTTTCTTCTTCCGACATCATAGTAAATCTTCCAATATTTTAAAACAGATATTTATGAATTGTATATTTACCGCGGTAGTACACTGACCATTTGCAGGCGCAGCCCGGGTGAAGAAATTCACAAAAACTGGAACAAATTCACATAGACGCAGTAATCACAATCACAAGTAAGCGAATATCTACAAAGCAAAGACTATCATCGCTTTTAATATTCGCGTTTTTTAACCAGAGCTACATCAGGTCACATACAGCACTTATGTAACTGCATTTCCACGTCTGGTGTTGTATGAGGTTAAAAAAACTATAAAAACGTGGGAACAGCGTATCTAACCAAAAGTTCCTAGACAGCATGACGTTCTTAAAAAAATAAATGGAAAAACATGTCTGAATGTTAACATTTTTAATACATTCAATCACAATTCCATTCAGAAGTGAAATAAAATAATTCAGTCAGAAATCGCTCCTTGGCCAACATGAAGGCTGCTTTACGGGACTCTCCTCTGTAGTGAGAATCCATTATGCAGAAACCGCATTCCGCAACAAACCAGCACAATCCCACAACATCCAGCCTGTATTCCAAGAAAACCTCGACGTCATCAACACAAATGGATTTTATAATGCGGGTCTACACATAGTCTGACTGACAAGACTCACATCCAATCATGCCAATAGAATAAACTGAACAAAACAAAAGAAATTGATAATATCAACCAATCAAATACAAGGAACTCTAGGAAGAAGGTTGGGCTATAATGTACATAATAAAAAACTAAATGACAACAGATAAGGCGGATCTATGGCGAGATTTAGCCAATGAAAGACTCGTTAGACGAAGTCCCTAGAAAAGCTGACCAATGGCTGAAGGATACTCACAGCCAGTCGCTAGAGTCTAGGTCTCCTGTTCAGTAGTGCTTTACATAGTTCATCAAGAAGCATATCGGTTAAAGTAATGTAGGGAGAAATGGTGTCTGTGGAGGAACCTAGAAGGTAAAGACAATTTTGTTAAATAAACTGTTGCAACTGTCGATGCTGATTGTGTAGTCGAAGAACAGTTTACGTGAACTGGGATCGAGTAGCGGGATTTCTACGAAATAAAATGCTGCACGAGGCTCAGAATTGGTCTATGTTATTGCAAATTTTCTTTGAAGGAGTGTGTTGTGTGTCCAACCTACAGAAAGAGAAAGGGACTAGATGTTATATGGGGGATGGGGACGGGGGTGCGGGGTGGTTGACATGTAGCCTGATCGTGGAGGCAACGCTTTTCTCTGGAATAAGTAAAGACCTTGCTAGTAAACAGCAGTATCACTTTTCTTGCTGCACTGACTGTCGATTTCTTGGAATTTCACATGCCACTAGAATGTATTTGTGCAATTGTTTTATGCATATAGTCTGAACTACTCTGTTAATGCTTACATTTCTGTGTTTTTTTTTTTAAACAAATGCTTTCTATTTCAGCCAGGCTAAGCCTGAATTTGGTCAATATTGATCAGTGCACTACCATGGTAAACAAATATAAATAATAAGTTAAGTGTAAACAAGAGGTGTGGCATATTTGTAGATTGCATTGTGTCTGGTGTAGTCTTAGAATATGGTTGGGCAGTCGAGCAGTGTACGGTGAGGTAGTATGGATATTGGGTAGGGGTGCAGATTAGGTGATGAGTGAATGCCAAGGAACCCGTGGCTGGGGATAGTAGCTGTAACTGTTGTAGTGACACGTTTATTTTTTTTATTCATTTTTGTCTTGTGACAGTTTAGTGTGTCTATATTTCTGATTTCTGGTTGCACATGTCTCATGTACACTTGAGTCTGAAAGTTGATTTGGTCAAGATTTATGTTGGTAACAAGATTCATCCAGAAGTTATGGGTTTGACTCCCACCACTGCCTGCCTACACATGAAAGAGGCATGTGTGTATATCTTAGTGGATCTACCTCGGTTAAAAAAATAATAATTATAAATTCATTATGGATATGACTAATGTTGATGTTGTTTCTTCCCAATCTTGGTATTCTCATAAACATCATAATGCATAGAAGTCATCTAGATTCATTTTGCCATTTGTTGGTGAAGGACAAAAAGTTATGCTTTATTTACTTGTCTGCTTAGTTCGTTTTGTCACCTTGGTTCATAGGTTAATATATTCACACTAGCTTGTTGATCAGGTAGATCATTTGTAGCATAGCCTCAAGGTCCCATGTTGTTGATACCTTACAACCCAAATTAAGTGCTGTGTAATTAATTAGTGGGCTTGTGTACTAATCTCTGTTTACCACTTGAGACATAACGTGTTCTTGTACTAGTGAAATGAATTTTGTTGTGGGAGGTAGACATGTTAGTTTTATGTTGAATGCTTTTTATATCTCCTTATTAGCCAATCATGCTATTTAGTTTTTAGAGCACATTTCACACAGACACACACACATGTGCAGAACAAATAGCAACCCTCAGTGACCATCCTTGTTTTCCCTAGTCCATTTGTGATAAGGACAAGCACATAGCAAAATGAAAGTAATAAAATTTAAAAAAAATGTTTGTTACAACTAACAGAAGAAAGAAAATGAGTTTTTAGTTATTTGTGTGCAATTTATTGCAAATGCGTAAGTGCATAGAGCATGCTTAATTTATTTATTTTGTGTTACGAATACCAACCTGCATGTGGTTTTATCAAGTTTACATGATGCCAGTCTCCTTTTCTAATGTTTATTTCTTACAAAGGTGTGTATGAATGGGGGGGGGGGGTAATCACTCCCAAGTTATTCAGCCTTAGAAGTCTTTGGTCTTGTACATTGTTCTTGACTGTTCTTTCTAAACTTCATATGCTTCACATTTATACAGTTCCATGCAAGGGAATTTGACATTACTGTTCAGACCTAGTGTAGAACAAATTGTTTCTGAAATGATGGAGGTTGGGTTGGCCTTGTGAGCACTTAAATGTGTTATAGACAATGAAATGCTTTCCCGTGTGAAAACATTGTAAAGAGGGTTGTGGATGGGTGGCGTGACAAAGGAAGAAGGATGCGCTAAAGCTGGTAGCAGGTACAATGATGGGGAAACATGGTACTATGTTTCATTTCATGTGGTTTGGTTAGTAATCTGCTTTTAACTTCAGAGGTTTCTGCTGTGATTACTGTGTGCAAGTGTGTGTTCGTTGGTTTCATTTAGCAGTCTGTAATCATGTAACAGATTCGCAAGATCTGTTACAGTCTGTATTTTGTTGTTTGCACATTTGTTTTCATTTTCAATTTTTAATAGTTTATGTTATGGTTTATTCTCTTTGTATAAAGTGCTGTATTGCTTTTGTCTTAAGTCTGGCAGAAATGCAATGGCTACAGAGCCAAACTTTTGTGATTTTCTACTAAAATTACTTTTTTTTCTGTATCTGTCAATAAGTTGTCTTGTTAACCGTTTTACATTAGATGTCAAGTTACTTTAAACATAAACTATTTCCCTGTTTAAGTACTTTTGTTTATTTTTTTCTTCCTTGGGTACTAACACTGTTCACAAAATATTCTTCTGGGAAAATTCCCCAAGGTTTTTAGTTTCCTTCATGTTTTACTGCAGTGTTATTTTGAAGATTTTTTTTTTGTGAAGCCTAAGGGATTTAAATGTTTTTGAATTGTAATAAGAACTGGAAGCTGTTCTGGGTTTGCTAGGCGAATAAGGCTCCACCTTAAACAAATTAAACTTACTTTATTGTGCAAGTCAGATTGTCACACTCTGTAATTACACTCTCCTCTATCTAGAATGTTAATCTTTTTTCTGATTTACTTTTTAAATTTCTGATGTCCACTTTGCAG
The DNA here is from genome assembly GCF_019279795.1 of Protopterus annectens. Classification (NCBI taxonomy): domain Eukaryota; kingdom Metazoa; phylum Chordata; order Ceratodontiformes; family Protopteridae; genus Protopterus; species Protopterus annectens. The sequence continues at coordinate 200,235,600 of NC_056725.1, read as the reverse complement.
CAGTGCCTAGTGCTGTTCTACATACAGTAGAGAGTCTATTATCCAAACGTCAAATAAAGTCTGAATATGTAAACGTTATGCGTATTCGTTTGTGCGTATTTTTTTATCTTGTAGCCTGCCCGTGTGTGAAAAATATTCCTTATCGTCCACTGGAATCGCTGGATGCTTGAAAAGTATATTCCCTACGTGCAGAAGAAAGACTCGATTTTATAAGTTTTTTTATCCAGTTCAATTACAGATGCAGTGTTTGCTCTGAGAGTGTTGATGGAGAAGTACAGAGAAAGTCAGAAGGAGTTGCATTGTGTCTTTGTGGACTTAGAGAAAGCATATGACAGGGTGCCTAGAGACGAGTTGTGGTATTGTATGAGGAAGTCGGGAGTGTCAGAGAAGTATGTAAGAGTGGTACAGGGTAAGTATGAGGGTAGTGTGACAGCGGTGAGGTCTGCGGTGGGAGTGACGGATGCGTTTTAAGGTGGAGGTGGGATTACATCAAGGATCAGCTCTGAGCCCTTTCTTATTTGCAATGGTGATAGACAGGATGATAGATTAGGTCAGACAGGAGTCCCTGTGGATTATGATGTTCGCAGTTGACATTGTGATCTGTAGTGAGAGTAGGGAACAGGTGGAGGAGACCCTGGAGTGGTGGAGATATGCTATAGAGAGAAGAGGAATGAAGGTCAGCAGGACTAAGACAGAATATATGTGTGTGAATGAGAGGGAGGATAGAGGAATGGTGAGGATGCAGGGAGTAGAAGTGGCAAAGGTGATTGAGTTTAAGTACTTGGGATCAACAGTTCAGAGTAATGGTGAGTGTGGAAGAGAGGTGAAGAAGAGAGTACAGGCAGGATGCAGTGGGTGGAGAAGAGTGTCAGGAGTGATTTGTGACAGACAAATACCACTAAGAGGGAAAAGGAAGGTCTACAAGAGGGTAGTGAAACCAGCTATATTATATGGGTTGGAGACAGTGGCACTGACAAAAAGGCAGGAGTCAGAGCTGGATGTGGCAGAGTTAAAGATGTTAAGATTTGCACTGGGTGTGTCGAGGTTGGACAGGATTAGGAATAAGTATATTAGAGGGTTAGCCTAGGTTGGAAGGTTTGGAGACAAAGTCAGAGAGGCAAGATTATGTTGTTTTGGACATGTGCTGAGGAGGGATGCTGAGTATATTGGGAAAAAGATGCTAAGGATGAAGCTGCCAGGTAACAGGAAAAGAGGAAGGCCTAAGATAAGGTTTATAGATGTGGTGAGAGAGAACATGCAGGTGGTTGGTGTGACAGAGCAAGATGCAGAGGACAGGAAGAAATGGAAACAGATGATCCGCTGTGGCGACCCCTAACGAGAGCAGCCGAAAGAAGAAGATCCAGTTCAATTATATGTTTGAGTTCAGATAATTGACTCTCTACTGTAGATAAATTAGAATGCGTAATTTATTTTACTCAACTTACTAATTAATGTTTTTGCTCATCGTGTGATCTTACTATTACTGCAATCTTTTCACCTTCTTACTATCTATACCTTCTCATGCCTGCATAAATTCCTCTAATGTACTATTGGATTGTATAACTCTTGTGAGTATAGCACAGTGTATACCAATGTACCACAAACTGTTTTCTCGTCCTTTACAATGTATATAACTCACATTTAAATTATGTAATGCAAATGCTGTCAATTGTACTTTGATATGTCTTGCCTACGTATTTGGATGTTACTCATATTTGTATGTATATGTAGTAACTGGAACTTTTCTCCCTGGGCATCCGCTGAAAAAGGACATGTGTCCAGTCAGACTTTCCCGGTAAACAAATGTAAAAATAAAAACTAAATAAAACATTTTAAAATAAATCTTATAAAGCTTACCCATTAGTGGTGGTTTCCTACTCCATAATATTTTAAACATTTTTTTTCTTATTATATGGCTTGTGTCCAAAAACAAATTATGTCTTGCTGTCTTTCCTTACAGTATTTAAAAAATAGTAACTTCTTATATCACTAATCATTGTTTTAACTTAAGAGATTCAAAGGACACATTATCTATCCCCATACTCATGGCCTTCTTACGCTTATCTCTCAATTTCTTTTTTATGCTTTTGTAGTTTCGTCCCAATATGCCCTTTATCGTTCCCTATATTAATAGGTTCATAGGTTCATACTAGGCTATCTGCCCTAGGGCATTTATAAGCTTAGCCAGAGTGTGTATGGCTTTCGCCACCCATTTTAAATTAATTTTGCTATGCCCTTTTTCGAGGTTAGTATACTGTGCCTCTGTCTAACAGTGACACAGAAGTGATACCCGGGGTAAACCTATGATCTCTCATCCACTTATCAAGGTTCCTCTTGAAGAGAGTCAATGAGGAACTCTGCCTAACCTGGACTGGGATTTTATTCCAGAGTGAAGGGAGCCTCTGGGTTATGAATCTGTCCCTCCAGCATGTCCTATTTATTTCATTGCTGAAGTTTAAGTCCCTCGAGCGTGTAGCTCGATGGGATTTGGACTTTCTGAGGTGCAGCATGTCCATTAATTCCGGGTTGGACATGGCTTTATACGTCAGGCACAGATCGCCTCTGAGCAGGCGGTATGCCACTGAGTAGAGCTGGAGTTTCTTTAACCGGGCAGCATACGGCATCTGTTTGAGCCCCTTGATCATCTTGGTGAGGTACTTTTGGGGTCTTTCCAGTTGCTGCAGGTGTCTGGTAAGGTACATCCCAAAGGGGCATTGTACTCAATTATGGGCCTGATGAGGGATGAGTAAAGAGGCACGATGACCTCCCCTGATCTAGATGTGAATCCCTTCATGATTAGGTGGGCTATATAAAATGTTTTTCTAACCACTTTGGCCACGTGATTGTCAAATGAGAGATTGCTATCAACTTGGGTCCCCAGGTCCCTAATTACTTCTTCTGTACTTAATGGATTACCACCTATGTGGTAATTTGTGGGCACTTTGTTTTTGCCAAAGGGGATGACTATACACTTTTTGGCGTTTAGCTTGAGGCCATGACTCTGGCACCAGTTGTCTGTTTCTATGAGGCCCTTTTGGAAGATGCTTGTGTCGGCTGGAGAGTCTATTATGGCGCCCAATTTGCAGTCATCTGCGAACTTGGTCAGCCACAGTCCTTCCATGTTGGCCTGTACCTCTGAGAAATATATACCGAACAAGAGAGGTCCCAAGACTGAGCCTTGTGGGACGCCACTTGTAACTGGTTTGGAGTCTGACATGGCTCCAGCTATTCTAACCATGTGGGTTCTGTCCTTGAGCCAGTTTGCAACCCATCTAATGACATAGGGGTTTATATTTAAGCTGGTGAGCTTATCTATAATGCCCGAGTGGGGTATTGTATCAAAGGCTTTTGCAAAGTCCAGGTAGGCTGTGTGGACCACCTTCCCCTTGTCAATGGCCTTGGTGACTGTTTCAAAGAAATCGACCAGGTTTAAGAGGCAGGATCTGCCCTTAACAAAGCCGAACTGGGTAGGATCCAGTGTCTGTAGGTCCCAAATATCTTTATTTATAAGGTCCATGATGATCCTTTCCATAGCTTTGCAGACCAAGCTAGTGAGACTTATGGGGCGATAGTTTCCAGGATCCGTTGAGGCACCACCTTTGTGGAGAGGGATAATAATTAATATCTTGTTAATTTGTCATTGTTCAGTACAACAACCTCCCCCCCAGCATTACCTTCTGTTTCCAGTACTTCATATGCAGTATTAACCATAACTGGTTCACTTTCAATTTGTATCAAAGTATTTCCACAATACAGTCCACCCACCCCATGTTTTCCAATTTCAAAACAGTTTCAGTCACATTTTTTCTGTCACTTTATTTTCTGTAATCTCAGTAATTTAGTTCCTCTATAAATTCACTTATATGCACATTGTCATGTTGTTCATCATTTCCTTCACCTTCATCACCTTGTTTGTACACTTCGTCAAATTCTGTTTCTTCTGTTAACAAATCACAATCAAACAAAGATGGCCTTCATTTTTTACACTTAGTACAAGTTGCTTGCATTGCTTTGCAGTATGCCCCTTTTCCTACGTAAATTACATCGTTTATAACATTATCGAATTTACCACAGGAGAAAACATGTTTCTGGTTTCCCCCAGTGTTAGAGAACACTTCTGTTTTCATTGATGAAATGTTCACTTAATAAATTACATATATGTAATGGGAGATGGAAAGCACGTTATCCTGAAAATCATGTCTGTTTAAAATATTATTCTATAATCTTTGTTTTTGTAGTCAGTGTGAAGTTGTAGTTAAACTTTTTTTTTTAACTAGTAATGTCATATCTGGGATAAAATAATCACTGCGTGGGTTGTCTTTAACATAAATCTCAAATAAATGAACAAATCCACATGCCAATCAGCATGTTTCAGAGAGGCAAAAGTCTACATACCTCTCAGTCTCCAAATGAATTATGGGACCTTGGTTCTGATACCTGAAAACCCAAAGGTTTCACCACATTATTCCGTAGTTCGTACCTATCCACCAAGAAACCATCCTTTATTTCATAAGCACTTCTTTTTCAAAACAGTCACCTAATCCACAGACTTTCTTGTATGTTATTATTCAGAGCATCTCTGCAGTATTTACACATCTTCTTGACTCATTGTCATGATTCTGTGCTATATCACCACGCTCTTGCTACACAGAAGAGCTACCAACAATCATCTCATAACCTGGAAGTAAATACTTTAAACCAGCAGTCACATTTTCTGTTTGTAGTGGAAACTTTTTAGCCATAATTTAACTCCAGTCTACACATATCCTGACAATGTCTCATGTGCCACCATCTTTTTACCCGAATTCTCATCACATTGCCTGCCACTGAAGAGAGACATGGCAGTAATTTCTGGCCATTCTCCATGTTTTTTTGAATAGTTTTACTTTCACTACTTTCCAGCTGCTTAGTCTTCAGTATCTTTGCTGCCCCCCCCCCCCCCCCCCATGCCTCTGACAGTAAGCACTCTCCAGGTATCCTTCAGATAGACTAGGGCAATTTTATATATACTCTGACCAAATTTCCATTGGCCCAGTGGGACTAACCTGGTCGTCAAAGAATAAAAAAGTAAATACATAAGCAAATTAACTGTGGGTTGACTACACTCAGGCTTATTGAAAGCCAGTAGGTTCTAAACTTAGTAATGGAACCTGTAAGAGGTGCTGGCACTTGGTCTATAAGTGTATTCAAGTCAAAATGAAGGTTCGTATCGGGGGGGGGCATGTATGGAAAGATCAGGTAGTGAAAACTGGGGGGGCTTTAAGATGGAAGGAGTAAAGGAAGATTGTGTACAGTGCAAAAAAAGTCTAATTGATAAAATTAATCATCTGTGTATTGGGTTTATTGATAGGGGTGTTGATATTGGAGAGATACTGGAATCGTGCCTACCGGGAAAAGATGTTTGGAAATGGTGTCACTTGGATTCGTAATGGTTAGGGAAGCACACAAAGTAGGAGTGGAGTAAGTGCTGCCTGCCTCGAGTTTCTTTGAGTACTACAGGGAAGAACAAAGCAGGATTCTGATGTTCAGCGCTGAATGTGGGCAAGGAGGCTAGGAACCACAAGCGGTAGTCTGTAGTACATTAGATCAGTGGATACAGAAAAGATTAATGTAGTAAGACTCAGTAGTAGAATTCAAGGTGAATAAAGTGGAGGAAAGCCAAAATAATAAGTTGCTTAAGGTTGAGCAAACTGGCAGATGCCCACCTCTGTGTTAAGAAGTAAGAGAGATATTTGAGCAGAACATGAGTATTCTTAGGTTCATAGGTTCATAGGTTCATACTAGGCTATCTGCCCTAGGGCATTTATAAGCCTAGCCAGAGTATGTTTGGCTTTCGCCACCCATTTTAAATTAATTTTGCTATGCCCTTTTTCGAGGTTAGTATACTGTGCCTCTGTCTAACAGTGACACAGAAATGATACCCGGGGTAAACCTACGATCTCCCATCCACTCATCAAGATTCCTCTTGAAAAGAGTCAATGAGGGACTCTGCCTAACCTGGACTGGGATTTTATTCCAGAGTGAAGGGAGCCTCTGGGTTATGAATCTGTCCCTCCAGCATGTCCTATTTATTTCAGTGCTGAGGTTCAAGTCTCGAGCGTGTAGCTCGATGGGATTTGGATTTTTGAGGTGCAGCATGTCCCTTAATTCGGGTTGGACATGGCCTTATACGTCAGGCACAGGTCACCTCTGAGCAGGCGGTATGCCACTGAGTAGAGCTGGAGTTTCTTTAACCAGGCAGCATATGGCATCTGTTTGAGCCCTTTGATCCTCTTGGTGAGATACTTTTGGGGTCTTTCCAGTTGCTGCAGGTGTTTGGTAAGGTACATCCCAAAAGGGGCATTGTACTCAATTATGGGCCTGATGAGGGATGAGTAAAGAGGCACGATGACCTCCCTAATCTAGATGTGAATCCCTTCATGATTAGGTGGGCTATATAAAATGTTTTTCTAACCACTTTGGCCACGTGGTTGTCAAATGAGAGATTGCTATCAACTTGGGTCCCCAGGTCCCTAATTACTTCTTCTGTACTTAATGGATTACCACCTATGTGGTAATTTGTGGGCACTTTGTTTTTGCCAAAGGGGATGACTATACACTTTTTGGCATTTAGCTTGAGGCCATGGCTCTGGCACCAGTTGTCTGTCTCTATGAGGCCCTTTTGGAGGATGCTTGTGTCGGCTGGAGAGTCGATTATGGCGCCCAGTTTGCAGTCATCTGCGAACTTGGTCAGCCACAGTCCTTCCGTGTTGGCCTGTACCTCCGAGAAATATATACCAAACAAGAGAGGTCCCAGGACTGAGCCTTGTGGGACGCCACTTGTAACTGGTTTGGAGTCTGACATGGCTCCAGCAATTCTAACCATGTGGGTTCTGTCCTTGAGCCAGTTTGCAACCCATCTAGTGACATAGGGGTTTATATTTAAGCTGGTGAGCTTATCTATAATGCCCGAGTGGGGTATTGTATCAAAGGCTTTTGCGAGGTCCAGATAGGCTGTGTGGACCACCTTCCCTTCGTCAATGGCCTTGGTGACTGTTTCAAAGAAGTCAACCAGGTTTAAGAGGCAGGATCTGCCCTTAACAAAGCCAAACTGGGTAGGATCCAGTGTCTGTAGGTCCCCAATATCTTTATTTATGAGGTCCATGATGATCCTTTCCATAGCTTTGCAGACCAAGCTAGTCAGGCTTATGGGGCGATAGTTTCCAGGGTCCGTTGAGGCACCACCTTTGTGGAGAGGGACCACTGTTGCTGTACGCCACTCTTTGGGTACATATCCTGTAGTAAGGCTGAGATTGAACAGTAGTTTTATGTTTAACAGTGTAACCATTTTTTTTTATCATCTAGGGAGCTGATGAGTAATAGAGAAGGTGCCATATGGTACCCAATCCCCAAGATAACAGGGATTTATAAAGTAATTAGAAAGAAGGAAATTCAACTTCAGCCTTCTTTACTGAGAAACACATTGTAATAGAATATCTGGGTCAGAGAATCTAGTTTCAGTGGGAGGAACTATATGGAGCTATGTAAAATAGGGGTGTATTTGTGTAAAAGAAAGAAGCAACTGTCTTGGTTAAAGAGTAAGGCAGGGAATTTTGAAGGTATGTACAAGAGGGTGAGAATCAGGGATGAGGAGGAAAGAAGTATGAGGAGTGGGCATCTGAAGACGTCTGTTATTTATGGAAAGCCTAGAAGATTGAAAGATGTTCAGAGGAAATGTTTCATATGCAAATGAGAATGCAGGAAGAACACATCTGGGTGACAGAGAAAAGTGAGTGGGTGGGAAGGGAAAGGAGATGCATGAAGAAACATAAGACCAGGCTAAAGTGCCAAACAATTTGTTAATGTATGTTTACCAAGTAACTAATACTACCTTGTGAGAGTAAAATCCATGAAGTTACAATGACAGATGGACAGACAAGATGTCTCAGGAGCAGGGAAAGAGAATGCTTGGGGGCCTTTCAGGAGATGAAGCACCAGTGGGTGTAAATGGACTGCTCTTCCCTGTATTTTAAGAACACTGGTATGCGTGTTTGCTGAAGCACTTGCAAAGCTTTGAGGTCACCACTCACCAGCAGCAGATATTGATTCTGCCTAGATGGCTTGACAACATTTGGAGCTCAGTTAACGCATAGAGGATCTAGTGTTAAAGCAGTTTCACAGATATATACATATGTTTAGAAGACATTTAAATTCATTAAGACAACCCAGAACATGCAGCTAGTACTATGTAACTGCCCATACCACAATTCCAGGCACTTTTAAATCTTTTTGTGAATCCATATTCTATCTCCTAGCAATGAATTCACAACTGCACCACCCTCTCCAGAAACCATTGTTTCCATTTCCACTGCTAGTGCCTTCCTTATTCTACCTTTCCTTTAGTTTTACACACTAACATGTTTTGGGATCGTGCAGTGTACCTAAGTCATACATTGTTTGTCTTTATTTTCTTTCCTCCAGTGCGTACATTCCCGGAGTTCCATACCTTCCTTTACGTTAACCGTTTAACAATAAGAGACGCTAGTTGGAGACCCTGTAAGGTGAGACTGAATGACTGCAAATGCAGACTTACATGTACTGAGATTGCATCTTCTTGGAATATTACCTTTTTTCTGAGCTGTGGTGTTCTCAGAGTTGGTATGTACAAGTTTGGAGGGACTTGCCACCACCTCACATTTGGGGTACAGGAGAAGCTGGGGGGCTTGCCTCCCTCTTGCAAGTATTAACTTTAATGGAGAATAGCAATGTTTGGTATTTGGCATTTCCTGAATGTTCATACATATTTTTTGTAATTCCAGTGCTTGCACTTAACGAGTCTCATAATTACAATAAGGATCCTTCTTTCATACTTTATGTCCCATATTCCCCTTATCTTATTGGTAAACCTGTGTTGCACACTCTTTCTAATGTAATTCTGGCCTTTTTTATTTTCCTTTGCTGCTTGCAAAACTATTTTTGTAGCCTATATATAAAGATAAACCAAGAAGGAACTTCACAGTGTGGAGGATGTGAACTTCACTCCTTGAATTATGTTATGCACCTAGTTCACTAATAAAAATTGAACTGTAAAAAATAATAAAATAGAAAATGGTAGGTAGTCCACAGTTGAGTTAAAATGGAATATCCTTTATTGAAACCTGTTTATAAGCCTATTGAAGCCTACATATAAAGGTACATAATGTGTTTGTGTCCTCATAGAATCTCTGTGCCCAGTCATTTTTTGTCAGTAAACTGAAGTAGACGTAGAAATTTGATTACTTCATTGTGCATTGGGAACGGTGAAATACATTTGTCAGTTACTCACTGTAATCCTCTGGTACCTTTTTGTTTCTTAGTTTTACAACGTGTTTTATATTTAAGTTATTTAAGCAGTCTGTAAGTTTAAAGTACCATTCAAGTTTACCGTGTGGATCTATAACTAGTTAAGTAGGGCTGGATTATTATGACTTCTTTCCAGAGTGTGGGCCTGGACTTCTCCAGGACAGGTCTTTCAAATAGCCAGATGACTGAATGTGCATTTACTTTACTTGGTAGCCTTGAGACCCTCAGGAAAGACCTCATTTGCACAGAAGTCATCACTTTTGGTTTTTGATGCACTATGAGCCCTTTACTGCTTCCTGATATGTGGCAAAGTGGGTGATTAGCTTGCAGAAGATGAGCGATCAGTTGGGATGGTACTTATTGAAGGAGTCAGCTGTGACCTGTTGAATGCTGTGCCTCAAACTCTCAGCACTTTTATCTTCAGGAATGTTTGTGTTGGTAAAAACTCCAATAGTGTGTGGCCTGTGTTTTTCAGATGTGGAAATTTATAAACACTTTTTAAAGAGTCCCAGAGAGGTTTTTGTTTTACTAATTCTGTGTAAAGCAGTTTAAAAAATAAAACCTAACTTGGATATCATTTTTAATCAAGCCTGCCTGTGTAGTCTTAGGTGTTGTTGGGACATAAAACTGTATTAGGCGACACGTAAAGTAGCTTTATTAATTTTACTTAAAAGTGTCTTAGATAAAAGGAAGTCTCTTTGGCTTGCTTCTGAAGTTGGAGAGGCACATCATATAACTACAGTTTTACTTCCACTTGAAAGGTGCATGGGGTAAAGTGTGGAGTGCAGAAAATGTACATAGAATTACTAAGGACAGGCTAATTTCTCCTGCCATCACATGATTCGTACGCTCTTGTATGATATGTATTTCTGTTTGAGATGGCCCAAAATAAAGCCTTGACAAGAATGTGAAGTTCATCATCTTTATGTGTTAGCAGTAGCTACATTATCTAAAAATCGTTTAAAGATGTGCTCATTCAGATATTTTTTCAAAGACATAGAAGTGTTTAATAGAGTGTTAATGTGTATTTGTTTATATTAACTGTGCTACCAAAGAAAGTGTATGCGTCATTAGATGTGAAAGAGTGTGTGTCAGAAGAGTCTGTTATGAATTGGAAGCTACTTGTTTTTGGCAGAGTAGAACTTATCCCTGTGGCACTGATGTAAGAACTGTATCAGAAACGTGATGAAATAAATGGAAATATTCTTAGCAATGGATTAGATTCTGGAGAATGAATTGTCTTAAACTATACAGTATGATATTAATGTCATTTAAGGATAATAAAATGCTAAATATGATAAAAAAACATTTTTTTCTTTACTGGCAGTAACATCTGAAAATATAAAGTAACCTGATCAGTAGTAGTTTTATAGTAACAGTATAAGATGTAATATTTGTAGTCAAGAAGAGAGGAGTTATTTGGGTGTAAACACTACCTTTCGTGGTTTTTAATAAGCCTTAATAGCACTGACTCGGAGCCATTTAAAGGAGAAGCAGGCATGTTTTCTCTGAAGATGGATACACTCTGTTTTCTATCAGGCTCATGCAGGAGCTCGACTCCTTTCAAATCTTTGTACACTTTAAGCCTAAATATGGTTGCATTTTTAATGAGTAGAACTTCATTACCAAATTCACATTGTGTAATCCATGGAATAGTACTTATGTTGAGTGTGATTCTTTGATTAATATACAAGAGTTAATTTTTAGGAAACCGGTAATACATAAATTAAAGTGTGATGCGTCGTGGGACATGTATGCACATATACGTCCCACAGTACATAAATGAAAGTGTGATGCGTCGTGGGACATGTATGCACATATACGTCCCATAGTACATAAATGAAAGTGTGATGTGTGGGACATATATGCACGTATATTTTAGTTAGTAGTTGACAGTGGAGTATTCCTGGGCACTTTTTTGTCTATTTCAAGACATTACTGCTTAGTGAAAAAATTATTTGTTAAAGGCTCCTAAGAAATACTTTTTATACAGTGTGTGTAGTTCTTGGTTGAGAATTTATGTAAAAAAGTTTTGTGTGTGTACATTTTGGCAACTATTTACCTGTAGTGTTCTGCTGTGGACCCCTTTTTTATTCCCTGTGTTTGCATTATATAGTGATAAAATGTGATAAATTATTTGGTTATATTTGCAGATGCTGTTAAACTTTAACTGAACTGAAAATAGCAGTGTAGGGAAACAACAAGGGGAAATGACACCCCCTTTCTGTGAATAAAAAAAAACAAATGTAAAATGTAAATTTTGTTTGGAACACTTGTGAAAAAATGTTTCTTCATATAATTACCCTTTCTGCCCCTGACCAAGTAGCTGAGTTGTTGAGCCATCATTTTGTTGTGATGAAAATATCCTTGTTTTGACACTAGATGCTAAATTACTGCATGCTTATGCTGAAACCATTACCAAACAAACATGTTGCATTACTTATAAATAGAAATCTGAATAGTTTCAGCAGTGTGACAGGAAGCAGTCGTTACCTGCTTCCGAATTAATGGATAGCTACGAGGCTGTTGTATTGTTGAGTATTTCGCTTGCTTTTATTGAAAGTATGTTGCAAAGGCACTACTCCATCAGACTTGTAAAGATTTTCTTATAAGGTGTGGGGTGAGCTGTCTTTAAGTATTGTCGGGTACCCCAGGGCTGCATCTGACGAAGGTAGTGGTTCTGTTTCACTTTGATTTCTCTAAAGCCAATAAGCCTGCTCATCATTTCCTGTTAATGCAAAGACTAGGTGGTACACACAGCCTACCTAGACCTCGCAAAGGCCTTCAACCCCATTCTGGTATTATAGACGAGCTCACCAGCCTGAACATAAACCCCTATGTCACAAGATGGGTTGCCAGTTGGCTCATGGACAGAACCCACACTGTGAGAGTCGTGGGAGCTAGGTCTGACTCTAAACCGGTTACAAGTGGCATTCCCCAGGGCTCAGTCCGAGGACCCCTTCTGTTTGGCATATACTTCTCAGAGGTACAGGCAAGCACAGGAGGACTATGGCTGACCAAGTTCGCAGACGACTGCAAACTAGGGGCTATAATTGACTCTGGCTGACAAAGACATCTTCTAAAAGGGTCTCACTGAGATGGATACCTGGTGTCAAGATCATGGCCTCAAGCTAAATGCCAAAAAGCGCGTAGTCATCCCCTTTGTAGTACCCACAAACTACCACATAGGTGGTAGTCCCCTAAATATGGAAGACGTAATAAGGGAGCTGGGGACCCAAGTAGATAGTAATCTCTCCTTTGATAATCACATTGCCAAAATCCCTCTACGTGGCCCATCGAATCACAAAAGGGTTTGCATCCAGATCAAAAGAGATCATTGTGCCCCTGTACTCATCACTCATCAGACCCATCATAGAGTACAACGCCCCATTTGGGATGTACCTTACAAGACACCTGCAACAGCTGGAAATACCACAGAAGTACCTCACCAAGAGGATCACTGTCCTCAAACAGATGCCTTATGCAGCTCGACTGAAGAAACTCCAGCTGTACTCGGTTGCATACCGCCTACTCAGAGGTGATCTCTGCCTGACATACAAGGCCATGACCAACCCAGAATTGATGGACATGCTCCACCTAAAGAAAACCTTATCCCCTCGAGCCACACGCTCTAGGGATCTAAACCTCACCACAGCAATAAGTAGGATGTGCTGGAGGGATAGATTCCTGTCCCAGAGACTTCCCATGCTTTGGAACAAGATTCCAATCTACATTAGGCAGAGCTCCTCACTTAACACTCTTCAAAAGAAACCTTGACGAGTGGATGGGAAACAGAAAGTTTACCCCGGATATCACTTCAGTGGGTCTGTTGGACAGAGGCACAGGGAACTAATCTAAGGGGGCGGCGAAAGCCAACACATTCTGGCTAGGCTTATAAATGCCTTTGGGCAGATAGCCTAGTATCTATGTGTTTACTAACCCTGATGTTGTGTTTATTGTCTTATTACTTGGGAAGGCTCTAGGGTGTGTAATGGTTAAATTTCATAGACATGTCACTACTGGTGCTAACCAGGCACAGTAAACAGTGGTGGTCCCAGAAAATACCCCCCGTCTTTTCTGGGACCACCACTATTTACTGTGCATTTTAAAAGTACAGCACTGTTATGAAAGGAGTGCTGTGTCTTTTTCTTTTCTGAAAAATATTTCATCTGTTGAGACAAGTTTATAGCACAGTTTAGAGACTCTTCCGAATTTGTTAAATAGTTATGGATTAGTGCCCAGTTCTATTGAGTCTAATCCCCAGATAAAAAAGACCACAGTGAAGAACTTCTCAAAAGCCGACTTCACACTTCTAAAGACTGGTGTGGTCTCTTTCAAGGCCCCCGAGCCAGCGGAAACCATTACTCAAGCCGCTGAATCACTTACTAATGCCTTCTACCAGCACCTCCAGGACTGCATGGATCAGGAAATCCCAAACAAAACAAAGACTCTTTGTACCAAAGGCAAGCGTCCAGTCTGGTGGACCCCAGCCATAAACAAGCTCTACAACAAAAGAAGGAAGCTACTACAAGATAGAGCAAAATCCTTAAAAGGGAAGACACCCTTGATCATTATAAGTAAAAAACTAAGATCTCTCATAAAATCATCCAAGGCAAATTTTGAGAGAAAAGTCGCTAAGGACTCAAAAGACAGTCATAAGGCCTTTTTTAGCTATGTTAGAAACCTGGGAGGAAACTCCCAGATATGCTCAGAATTAGTTCAAAATGATGCAAAAAATCTCTGAACCTACAGACATTGCCAACATACTGGCTGACAGGTTCAGTGCAAATTCCCCCCCCCCCCAAAAGGAGAGATATCTATACCAGAGGATTGTAGCCCCCCAAACATCTCAAATGCTCAGGTGAGAACTGCTCTTTACAAGGCGAAAAACACAGCATCCATGGGACCAGATGGTGTCCTCGGTTTCTGCTCCATGAACTCAATGAGGAATTAAACCTGCAGTTAGGGCAGCTGTTTAATCTTAGCCTCACCTCAGGATACGTACCCAAAGAGTGGCGTACGGCAACTGTTGTCCCACTTCACAAAGGAGGTGCCTCCACCGACCCTGGAAATTACCATCCCATCAGCTTGACAAGCCTGGTCTGCAAAGCTATGGAGAGGATCATAATGGAACTCATAAATAAAGACATAGGGGACTTGCAGACATTGGATCCAACCCAGTTTGGCTTTGTCAAGGGCAGATCATGCCTTTTAAACTTGGTTGACTTTTTCGAAACAGTCACCAAGGCCATTGATGAGGGCAAGGCAGTCCACACCGCCTACCTTGACCTGGCAAAGGCTTTCGACACAATACCCCACTCGGGCATCATTGAAAAACTCATCAGCTTAAATGTAAACCCATACGTCACAAGATGGGTCGCAAACTGGCTAAGTGACAGAACCCACAGGGTCAGAGTTGCTGGCGACATGTCAGACTCCAAGCCTGTCACAAGTGGTGTCCCACAGGGCTCAGTCCTGGGCCCACTCTTGTTCGGCATCTACTTTTCAGAAGTACAAGCAAACACAGGAGGATTATGGCTGACAAAGTTTGCAGATGACTGCAAACTGGGCACCATAGTTGAAAACCCATCTGACACAGATATCCTTCAGAAGGGTCTCATAGAAATGGAAAACTGGTGCCAGAGCCATGGCCTAAAGTTAAACGCCAAAAAATGCATAGTCATACCCTTTGGGAAAAACAAGGTTACCCCTAGCTACCATATAGGTGGCAATCCACTAAGCACAGAAGAGGTTATCAGGGATCTGGGGACCCAGGTTGACAGTAACCTTTCGTTTGACACTCACGTTGCCAAAGTAGTTAGGAAGACCTTCTACATTGCCCACCTGATCATGAAGGGATTCACATCTAGATCAAGGGAGGTCATCGTTCCCCTGTACTCCTCACTCATCAGACCAATGATTGAGTACAATGCCCCATTCGGAATGTATCTGACCCGACACCTGCAGCAATTGGAAAGGCCCCAAAAGTTCCTCACCAAAAGGATAAAGGGTCTCAAGAATATGTCTTATGCTGCCCGAATGAAGGAACTCCAGCTCTATTCAGTCGCTTACCATCTGCTCAGAGGTGACCTGTGCCTGACATACAAGGCCATGTCCAACCTGGAATTAATGAACATGCTTCACCTCAAAAAATCTAAATCCATCAGAACTACTAGGGCAAGAGACTTAAACCTTAACACAGTTATTAATAGGACGTGCTGGAGGGACAGATTCATCACCCAGAGACTCCCTGTGCTGTGGAACAGAATCCCGGTACATGAGGCAGAGCACCTCGCTGGCTTTGTTCAAGAGAAATCTTGACCAATGGATGGGAGATCGCAGGTATACCCCAGGGATTACCTCAGTGTCACTGCTTGACAGAGTCACAGCAAAATAATGGGCATAGTATCCTTCAAACTAAAGGGGTGGCGAAAGCCACAAAACTCTGGGCTAGGCTTATAAATGCCCTAGGGCGGATAGCCTAGTATGAACCTATGAACCTATGAACCTATAATATAGAACTGTAATGCAGCTTGGCAAGTGCTTTACTCATAACCCAAATTTAAAAATTTTGCAAGTAATTGTTGTAGTAAAGGACACCTTTCCTAGATTAAGATCTGTAAAGTAAATTTAAAACTGATACCCTTTTTTGTGAATACGTAAGTTACTTATTAGAGAGGTAACATAAAAAGAAGGGGAACAAACCCATATGTCACCCGGTGGATAATGCCTTTAGCATGGCTCCGCATGCGAGTCCTACCATGGACTCTCCGTGTTCGATGGTCTCAGCTCAAGAATCCCATGAACCATATCATTCTACTATCCAGAACCTGCCCAGAACCTCAACGGTGGTGGTTACATCTAACAAACTTGAACAGAGGATATCCTTTCTCCCTCCTCTTCCATTGGTCATTGTCAAAAAGGACATGTCTACCCTGGAATGGGGTGGGGGGCCATTGGTTAGGACAGACAGTCCAAGGGAGATGCAGGCAACAAGAGGACTTATTGAACATAAGTGTATTGGAGATTATGGGAGCTTGTGCTAATCCTGTAGTCCGTTCAGGACCATCACCCACAGAGTGCAGTTGCAGTTCACACAAAGAGTATGTCAGTAGTATAGTACATCAACTAGCGAGGGAGAACCAGATCCTGTCCTCTCTTTCAGGAAACAATGAGGGTCTGATAGGGACAGTAGACTCTCAACACTTTCTAATAGCAACTTCTGTTCCTGGTTGTGCCACCTCTTTAGTGGACAGGCTCAGCAGGTGTCTCCTGATGCCACACAAGTTGTCCGTCAGCCTTTGACTGCACTGATGATATTCCACTGCTGAGGAGAGCTTTGCTGGTATCTGTTTGCATCCTTTCCCAACACCAAAATGCAGCAACTTTTTTTCCCTTCATTCTCCTCAGGGACAGTTCCCCCAGAACTCTGTAGTTCATGGGTGGCTGACAGGGCTGCTCTGTGCCTTCCTGTTTGTTTTGCTGATATTCACATTCTTACAGAAAACAGTGTCAAAGTAACTCTCTTAAGTCTCTTAATACGTTTTTGGTCCTGACAGGTATGTTTTCCTCTTCTTTGGCCTCATTTTGAAGTAGAAACTCTTCCTTCTAGACTCTCCCTGTGACCTTGTGGCCTTCTGTTCAGTCTGTAAGGCAGTCCTCAGTTAGACCTACATTTCTTAAAATTAACTGCTTGGTTTCTCCAGTAGTCCAATGGCCAGGGATCCAACTTATCCTCCAGGGATGGTCCAAGTTCTTTGTATAGCTCAAAAACTCACTGTCAGGACAATTTGTAAGAATAAATGGATCAAGTTTTCTCTTTGGGTTGACCGACATAGAATAGATCCGTTTACAACCCCTGTACCTTCTATTCTTTAGCTCCTGACAAACTTGTTTTTATCTAGGTTCTATTTTCTCAAGTCAGCTTTAAGAGTACACATAGCAGTCATTTGAATTTCCATTGGGGATTCAGTTCAACTTCCTTGGCAGTCCAACAGATTCAGAAAATCTTTTTAAGAGGCACCTTTCTGCAGACACCACCCATTAACGATCCTGTTCTTCCTTAAGATCTCAACTTCATTTTTAGAAAAACTCACCTTTTGTACAGGCTGTGACATCAGTATTTCATTTATTTTTTATTTGAAATCCCTATTTTTTTGTAACAATAACATCTGCAAGGAGGTTTTCGGATAGCTATTTTTGGGTCTTTGTCCCCACATTACTTTTGGCTTTGTCCAGATTTATTGTGCCAAGAGGTTGAGCAGTATGCCTACATGTATACATATGTTTGTGTATAATATACATATAGGTTTGTTTATATATTTGAGTGTGTGTGTGTGTCTATAAATATAAATATATATATATATATATATATATATATATATATATATATATATATATATATATATATATATGGTTTGCCATCATAATATTGAATGACAAAATGTCTAATTATCATTTGGTCAAAAAATTAGATCCCAACCCAAAACATTGAATAGCCAAAATGTCTACAATCATTACATTGAAAAAGCAATGAGATCAACTCTACTATTTTGCAGGGGGGCTATGCCCCCCTGCACCCCCCACACACACCCTACTTAAATATTTCAACTCCAAGATCGCACTACAGTGCAGAAATGGGCAAATTCGATAATTTCGACATTGTGAGTTTAGACTAATTTAATTTCAACATTTTGATCATTCAATATAGTGTGTTCAACCAATTCAGTTTCAACCATTTGTCATTCAATATTATGATGGTAAATCTATATATATATATATATATATATATATATATATATATATATATATATATGTATATATATATATATATAATATTTATGTGTGTGTGTGTTTTATTTATACATGTAGAGTGAGCGAGATTTTTTACCTTTATCCAAAAAGGGTCTTTAGAGTAGACTGTTTACATTAACACATAATTGTTTGTGTATATATAGAGAAAAAGAACCAAGTCCAAGTGTTTTTTCTGTCAGCCGTTTACTTCTCTTGTCTGTTATTGGAAAAGGGAAGCTTTTGCAGTGCTGGATGGTACTGGCAATGGTTTGTTAGTCTGTGTTATGATGGTTACCTAGATTTTGTTGAAGCAAAGGATGGTTTTGTTTTCTTTCATTTGGAGGTACTTGCCTATGCCATGACATAGCAGACTGACTCTGTAGAAGGGATTGTACATTTCCAAAGCCAGAGTTGTGTGGAGAAAAAGTGTGCAGTTTTTTTTTTGTTTGTTTGTTTTTTCCTTTAGAAACATAACTACTGGTATGGTGTTTTGCTTCATTTTTGTGTTGTGGGAGAGTATGACAGCTACATTATTTAGTGTATAAAGTCATGCATGACGTTCAGACTGTGACTTGAGAGTACAAAGAAATTGCATTGAGACTACAAGTTGTTTTAATAATTCAACCATGCTCTTCCTGTGTATGTTATAGGCTGAACAATTCTCCCTTTCCTTTCTGAGTTTGTACCCATTGCTTAGTTTAACTCACCCTGTTGTTGGCTGTTATGGACATCTAACATTGACCTAAATGAGCGTAACTCGCATAATTGGTTCTATTTCCTTTAATGTTATGTACGTTAGATTTGCTCTGAGAAAATAGTTAGAAACTCTGTATTTTTGAATGAAATACGTGCTAAATAGATTACATGATCCCTTTCTTCTGCATTGTTCATTTTATGGATTTTGAGCTTATGTTAAACTAGAGTAAAACAACGTATCTGCCATCAGATTTATCCAAATTAGTATTTTTGATGGATGGCATTCTAAGCATGGCCTAGTAGTCTCATTTCATATCAGACTACATTTAAGTGCTCAGTGGACCCAGTCACCCAACACTTCATAAATGGACTATTTTTATCTGTCAGTTAAGCCATCTTGTTTCTTTAAGAATATCCATTTTGTAATCTTGAGACTTTTGATTGGCTGCAGCTACCATTGGTATACCGACTACATTGCTGGATCTCTGTAGTGGCTCTGAAGGACTGTACGTCAGAATGCGGAGTATGACAGCAACAATTTTGCTTGGTGATGTGAACCTCTCAAGAAACACTACACCTGTTGCTTTCCATAGGCCTTAGTTGAGAAGCACTTTGCTTCATTGTTAGAACCAAATAACTATGAATTATTGGGCTTGAGCCTATTGTTTGGTGATTAATTTATTATTTTACATTAAAAAATAGTGTCAAAACTAATAATGTTTTCCTAAGTCTGGCATTAGTTGTAGCTTTGTACTCCCGTCTTGTCATAACACATGAAGCTAATTATAGAAATTGATGGCAAGATTAGTACGTTGGAATATGTTGTTGGAAACTTATGTTTTCTACTTGAGGTTTTTATAAGAAAAACTTTGGCACAGACAGAGCATTTTTATTTATTTATTTATTTTTGTTTGCTAAATTAAAGTTTGGTGTAATTGTATAACGTAATTTTCTGGTTGAAGGCCAGAAACTGGGTATGTATTTGCTTTGAGAGAACTAGATGCTTTATAACAGTAATAGATATCTGGATAGTAGCACTGCACTGCACTTTCAACTTTGAATGTACTGCTTTCCTTAAAGATGAAACAGCAATGCAGACAGCACAACAACCTTTGACAAAAGGTATTTTCAGAGAGGGATTATTGCACTGGGCGTGCCTTCGTTGAAGGTTGAACGTCGAGCTGGCACCTCGGCATTCGTGAAAATCTACTGCCAATCATTAGCAGACCGGAGTTCCGCTGTGGCAACCCCTAACCGAAAGCCGAAAGACAACAACAACAGTGGTGGTAGCAGTAAATTAAACCCAGTTGATCACAGCAGATAAGACTGTCTCTGCCCAGTGCAGTACAGGTGATGTAAAAGACAATCAAGATATGCTTAGTACTGCATCGGACACTGTATAGTTAACTAAAAATGTTGTAGTGGTTGATAAACTTTATCCCCTCACCCCATGTGCGCATAAAGAGCAACAATATGTTTTTATTTGGCGCACAGATGTTTTGTAAAGTGGCGAGGTGTTGTGAATAGTCACTGTTGCACTTTCACATATGTATGCTTCAGTACCGTTCTGAGAAGCCCTTCAAGAGTCTGTTCTGTGGAGTTGAAATACTGTGCAACATGTCAGTTTTCACACGGATTCTAACCCAAGAAATAATGGATCAGATAAGAAGAAGTCCACATTCTTTACCCTCTAGGACTATGCCATGGTTGTTAAGTCCGAACTTTTCACTTTCCATTATTACACATTTACACCTTGTTCTTGCAGGTGCTAAAACTACCCTGTGACATGCTTTAGTTTCACAGGTGACATAGTAGATCCATTTCAGATTTCAAAGAAAAGTTGCTTAAGGGACCTTTAAAAGAAAAACTCAAGGCTTTAGGTTTGTACTTCCTTGAGTTTCAGCATCTTCCTGTAATCTCAAGCAGGGGACTGCTAGTAGAGCAGCAGGATTCATTGAAGCAGTTTGTTGATACTTGGGGTTGGATTTGACTCAGTTTACCAAGGACATAAAGGTAACCTCTATTGTTTTCCCCTTCAGACCCCCTCATATTTGGTCCAGAAGTGTAAGAACATTTCAGAGGCATGAACAAAACAGGGCAGTGCCTTGTTGATCCTATTTCATCCATCCATTTGTTCTGACTTTTGGGGCTGGGGCCTGTCAGATGTGATCCAGCTGTTTGCCAGTGCTCTCAGCCTTGAGCTTCTGAACTTTGCCTACTGTGATGCCATGTGCCCTATCTAGCCTCAGATCTTGTTTGCCACCATTGGAAACAATTGATCCACTCCGCACCAGCTAAGTCCTCTAGTTTATAGTAGTGTATAGCTTTCTTTTTACATCAGATAGTTTTTTCTTTCTATTTCCTTCTGCTAGTAGATGTTAGTTCTTCGTTGAAGGCTCTTGCATTATTATTATTTTGTTTTTGTTATTATTGCTGCCATAGTTATTTCTTTTTGTTTTATGTTGTTTAACATGGATAAAAGTTTCAAAAACTGTGTTAAATGCAAGCACGAAATTCTGTCCCAGGACTGGCGATTCTTGCATGATTTGTTTGGGGCCAGGCTACTTAATGTAGAGTGTTCAGTCTGTCAGGATTTCGGTTCAAGAGCATTGTGGATCAATGCAACAAACCCGTAATTAAAGGTTTCTTTCCTCCAGATGCTCAGTGGGGGAGAAAGACAACGAGAGAGGCAGTGAGAAAGAAAAAGAAAAGGGACAAAGATAAGGACTCTTTTTTTTTGTTGTTGTTGTTTGTCTTTTCGACTTATCCCGGTTAGGGGTCACCACAGCGGAACTCCGGTCCGCTAATGATTGGCAGTAGATTTTTTTTATGGTACCGAGTTGCCAGCCCGACGCCCAACCTTCAGCGAAGGCACACCTATTCACGCATGTCTTTCGGAGGCCACTCGACCGCGGGGAGTACATGCAGACTCTACACATAAGGCATTCCAGCCAAGAATCGAACAGGATAACCTCTTGCTGTGAAGCAACAACGCTACCGCTGTACCACCGCGGCTTAAGGACTCTATAAAGAGGAAAACAAAGGATCCTCATCTCTTTCCAGCTCTAAAGAGTCCTCGAGCTCAGAAAGAGGACTTGCCACCAAAATCCACCTCGGCTGCTGCAGCTAAGTATTCCTTGGAGACTGTTGTTATTCATGCAGTACCAATCAGACATTCATCGGAAAAGGAGCTATTTAGATGTATCCTGTGAGGCCTCCTATCACCAGCATCTATAAGATCCTTTAGGTCTTTTAAAAGTACTACAGAAGCCGATTGGGAATCCACGATGAAGGCCGTTCTTAAGACTCTGAGCATTATCCCATTCCCCTCTGCATTCAAAGTGGATCAGGTTGACCCCTTCACCTTTGCTAGCTCCTTCTCCAAAGCCAGTCTGTTCACCAGTGGTTTCGGAGCCAGACTGCTTCCCAGAATGTATAACCTTAGTACCAATGATTTCCAGTCCAGTGACTCTAATTTCCTCACATCCTACCCATTTGACCCTGAGGCTTTTGGGACTGACTAAGTCTCTGGTCCGACTGCTTAACATAGGATCTTTAGTGTCATGTTTGACGCCAACTCAGGTGGCGTCTTTCTCTGTGTCTGTGTCATTGGCCATTGACCTGTTAGCAGCAATCTCTGTCTCAGACCCATTTGTCTTTTCAGTGCTGGGGATTTCACCTTTAGTATGAACTACGGTTGCTTTGACAACAGATGATTTGGCTCTAGGGCTCCCAGATTCTGACAGATTCTGGATTGCTATGTACAGCCGTGGAGTGGGTAATAGCTTCTCCATCGAGGTAGTCTACATGGCATTCTGTGGCACCAGCTCCACCCTTAGTTGTTCATCTGTCTGTTTCTAAGCTCTGTTGTCATGGTTCCCAGGGAGAGCAGATCGCATGTCCTCAGAGAAACAGGCACAGTGCTAACAGGCTTTTCTGAGGACTTGGATCAGTCAGAATTGGAGATCCCATGGAGAACATGTAAAAGGAAACAAATAGACTCCCCAACAGAGTTCTCCACCTCAGACATGGACTTAGAGTATCAAGAGGGGTTCTGCACAGTCCCTTCTGAAGATGCCTCTTTTGGAAAAAAATTCTTGAGCTAATGAGTTAGACAGGATCCTGGCATACCAAACTGCCATCTCAAGATGAGGAAGTGATCTTTGAGGCATATGGATGTTATGTAGTCCTATCTCGCCTACATTCTTCACTTGTGGGTTCGGAGCCGAATGTCGGCTCAGACTCGGCCTATTTACTAGCTCGAAAGTCTTTGGCTGTGCTAAGATGGTATCCCACAATACACTGCTCCACATTCCTAGAGCTCGTTTGCCACTTGTAGAGCTCGGACATGGTCTCGACTTGGCTGTGGCTAAGTATTGCAAAAAACTCTTTCTTGTGAAGATTTTTCGCAAATTTTTTGGCTAATTGTGTGTATTCAATGAGAGTTGTTCTTAGTGTTGTTGCTGCATTACTTTTTGTAGGTTGCGAGTGTGTTTGTGTGTGGTATCCCTTACACCCTCGGGCTAGGCCCGTTTAAGTTAGAGGACCTAGTCCTCCTCGTGTGTTTGTCTGGTTGTCTTTCTTATCTTAAGTTGAGAACCGTTTAATTTAGAGGTTCTCCCCTGTGCCTTAATTGTGTTTTCGTGTTCACTGGTTTCTGTGTCAGCGGTTTCCTGCCTTTTGTCAGTAGCGGCTGCTACAAATTGTTGGCTGGGCATGTCTAAAGAACAAAAAGAGCATAAGCCCTCAGGCTTTAAAAAGTGTACGAAGTGTGTCTATAAAATGTCTATCACAGACGGACACTTGGTCTGTGTTTACTGTCTTGGAACCATCCACCTTCAGGAGTCGTGCAGTTTCTGCCACGCCTTTAGTCCTCGGGTGCTCCAAGAGAGGAAAAACAAATTGATCTTAAAGGGACTGCTAAAACCGTCTTTTGAGGAGGCTTTAGGTTTGGCTCCCAGCTCCCAGTTGAAGTCTAAATCCTCCAAATCCAAGAAGAGGTCTCCGGCTCCATCTATTTTTTCGGAACCCCCTTGTAAAATTACAGTTGTCGAATCTGCTTCCTTGGCTCCACCGACATCGGGGCCGCAGGAGGTAGCTGTGTCGACTGAGTCTGCATCCGCTCCGATAATTTTGGAACCGATTCTGAGCCGGTCGCCAAGTTTGAGGCAAGCTTCTCCTGATAGGAGGTCTGGTTCTCCATCCATTTCCTCCAAATCCTCCAGGCTTTCCGATTTGGATGTAGATAGGGTGGTGCAGAGGCTCATACAGTCGCCGGTGTTGGCCAAACTTTTCTTAGCTCCCACCCAGTCAGCTCCGGAGCCAGCTCTGTTGGTTGTACCTGCTATTCCTCCTCCGAGCACATCCTTGTCGTCAGAGCCAGTAAGTTCCGCTCCGAGGGACATTCCTGTGCCGGCACCGATCCCCCAGCGGGGTTTATTGGTGCCAGCATCGGCTCCGACCCTGTCGGCTCCGTCCACAGGGTTCGAGACTCGGGTCTCCTCGGTCGGGCCCGAGGGGGATGTCGGAACACCCGTTGGTTCCGAGCCTCCCCCTTGGCGCCTCGGCTGCGGGGACTCCGGTCCCGGTCATGGCCTTGGAAGGTGGTCGGTCCTCCGATTCGGGAGGTCCCGCCTTCGAGGCTATGCGGAGCGCGCTGGCTAGGTCAGCTACTTCTCTCGGATCGGTTCTTCCATCCCCTACGACACCGGCAAGAGCTTCTGACATCCACCTATCCTTGGATAGCAGAGCGCAGGGGCCTAAGTATACCCCCATAAGTGGTCCCCTTCTTTATGAGGGGCCCTCAGAGTCTGTGCCTGAGGAACCCCCCAGAAAGAAATCTTGCAAGAGGAAGCACATAGACTCCCAGGACGAGTCTCTCACTTCCGATACTGACCTCGAGGAATCGGAGGGGTTCCCTAAGTCTTCCTCTGAGGATGTTTCGTTCTCCGATATCCTGGAGATCTTGAAACAAAGAGGAGACTGGCCTTCCAAACCCCCCTCCAAGGAGGAGTCAGTATTCCTTAAGGCCTTTGGCGCTCAACCCTCTGCCTCCTGGGTGTCTCCACCCTTCGACAAGCTCCTGGACCTTATTTGTCGGAGGGTGTGGGAGACTCCTGACTCCGTGGAGCCTGTTCCTTGACACCCCAACAAATTTTTGTCTGCCCCCCAAGGGAAAGAATTTTTGACAAAGGGAGTCCTGGTAGATGCTACGGTGATGGCGGCTGCCACACAGAAGGAAGTTGCTGAGTCTTCCTCTTCGGTCCATCCCCCTAACAAGGAGTCTAGGACTATGGATCGGCACGGGAAACGTACACTCTCTTCAGCGACCTTTACCTTGCGGTCGCTGAATTATTTGTCTCATTTCACGCAGCTCCAGAGAGATCTCCTTAAGGACTTAGGAGATACTCTAATGGGTAACGTGCCTGAGGCGGTGGCTCAGACTGTCAACGCTCAGCTCTCTATCCTCAACTCCATTGCTAACTCATCCATGTGACTGATTTTGTACGCGGCCAAGGGAGCTAGTAGGGTGGCTAGTTCAAGGATGGCCCTCAGGAGGCAAGCCTGGCTATGCCTGTGTCACTTTGCGGAGGCCTTTAAGTCTTCCTTTACTGATGCCCCCTTCGATGGTTCCTCCTTGTTCGGGACCAAAGTCAAAGACACACTCACCAGGTGCGAGCAAGAGGGAAAGACCTTGGCTGCCGTGGGAGTCTGTTTTTCCCTCCCGTTGAGGCCTTATCCCAAGGCTCAGTGAGGGGGAAAGATGTGGTTCAAAAAATCTCAAAGGTCCTTTCCTACCGCACAGGGTGAGACCCCCCCCAAGGCAGGGGAGGGGGTCTTATTCAGGGAGACGTCGCCCCAGAGACAGAGGGGACCCCCGCAATTCTGGGGACCGTGATTCCTTCCGCGGTTCCCCATACTCTCATTCCTGAGGGTGTGCCCGGTTGTGCTTCTCCGGAGCCAGTCGGGGGTCGAATTTCCCAGTATCCGGAAGCCTGGGTCAGCATCACCCAGGACAGATGGGTATTAGGGATAATCGCTGGAGGTTACACCATCCCATTTCACTCCACAATCCCCCCCCCCTGTCAAAAGGATCCCAGAAGTTCCACCCAGTCAAAGGGGTCAGGCAGCAACAGAGGTTTCTCAGCTGCTAGAAAAAGGAGTCATCCAACCAGTCCCCCAGACCAGATCGGATTAGGGACTTACTCGAGATTCTTTTTGGTGCCGAAAAGAACGGGGGACCTGAGACCCATTTTGGATCTCAGCCGACTCAATCATTATGTACACAAGTCCAAATTCCGGATGGTCACACTACAATCGATTCTCCCGTTATTGGGAAAGGAAGTATGGATGTGCTCCATCGACCTGAAGGATGCTTATTACCACATCAAAATGGACAGAGCATCCAGATGTCATCTATGTTTCCAGCTGGGATACAGGCACTTCCAGTTTCGAGCCCTGCCCTTTGGTCTCACCACAGCCCCCAGGGTGTTCACCAAGTGCATGACAGTGGTGACGGCTCACTTGAGACGTCAAGGATTCCAGGTGTTTCCTTACCTGGACGACTGGCTCCTATCCGCCCCCACCAAGCATCTACTTCTTCAAAACAGAGATACTGTTATCGATCTTTGTCACCAGTTAGGCATCACAATAAACTGGAAAAAATCTGCCTTGCTACCCTCACAGCGTGTCTCATTTATAGGAGCAGAGTTGGACACTATTCGGCTGAGAGCATTCCTACCTATGGAGGGGATCACAGGGTTACAATGACAGGTTCGGATGATGATGCCTCTGACACGTGTGAGGGCAAGACTAGTGCTTCAGTTACTGGGGACAATGGCATCCACTATCACGATGGTCCCATTAGCGAGATTACATATGAGGATCCTACAATGGCTCCTATTCGCCCACTGGTCCTTTCAAAGACTACCGCTATCCCATCCTATCTTAATCACAGGCAAATGCAAGCAGGACCTCAGTTGGTGGCTATGCACCAACAATTTAGATGTAGGGAGACCCTTTGTTCCACCCAACCCAGTAGCCACAGTGACCACGGACGCCTCCCGGATAGGGTGGGGGGGCATTATCTCGGCAGGATGGTCCAAGGCACGTGGCAGGAGCATGAGATAGACTTGCACATAAATGTCCTGGAGATGAGGGCAGTGCTCCTAGCGTTGCAGGCGCTTCAGGATGTCCTCCCTCTAGGGACTATTGCGATACACTCAGACAACATGTCAGTAGTGTGGTATCTCAACAAACAAGGAGGAACCAGATCGTATCCACTATGCAGGGAGGCCATGAGAGTGTGGAATTGGGCAATAGCTTCCCAGCGGGCCTTGGTGGCAATGCACATTCCGGGGAAAAACAATGT
Organism: Protopterus annectens; assembly: GCF_019279795.1. NCBI lineage: Eukaryota > Metazoa > Chordata > Ceratodontiformes > Protopteridae > Protopterus > Protopterus annectens. The sequence goes on along the minus strand of NC_056725.1, from coordinate 200,208,419 downwards.
GATCGCAGGTAGGCTAAGCAAGGCGATCCTCATGCCTTATGAGTCGTCCCTGAACCGCCAGGTGGCGGACAGTATATTCAGCAAATGGGGTCAGCCTTGCTGCGACCTGTTTGCCAGCCCTCTAAATGCGAAATGCAGCGACTGTTTCTCGCTGATCCCCCCACCGGGGGAATCTCAAAGGGACGCTCTTGCGCACAGTTGGCCCTCGGGTCTCCTGTATGCTTTCCCTCCATTTCCCCTTCTCTCGAGGGTGATCCAGAAAGCGCTATCCTTGGGAAGCAGATTGATTCTGATCATGCCACTCCATACTCGACAAGTATGGTTCCCCTTCCTTCAACCTTACATTGTGGATGCTCCTTGGACTCTGGACCCTCGTCCAGACTTGCTGACACATATGTCGGGACAGTTCGACTTCTCCCAGGAGACCCTCCGGCTGACCGCCTGGCTACTCCACTTCCATACGTAGTCAGGTGTCACGATTTTTCTCCTGATGTAGTCCATATTCTTTCGTTCTCTCATAAGCTGTCCACTAGGAAGGTCTACTCTAGCAAGTGGGAAAGTTTTTCGATATGGGCCCAGTCAAAAGGTATTGACCCCTACACGGCTCACATTGACTCTGTTTTGGAACTTTTGTCTCATTTATTCTACCAAGGGTCTGCCTCAGCCACCATCAAAGTTCAGCTGGCGGCTATTTCTAATTATCATGTGGCTTATGAACCTAGCTTAATGGCACACAGTCTGTATAGAGCATTCATGAAAGGCACCATTCTCCTTCGTCCCCCTGTATCTCAACCTGTTATGCCCTGGGACCTCAATTTTGTTCTGCAGGCCCTCACTCTCCCACCCTTTGAGCCCACGTCTTCTTGCAATTTAAAATTTCTTACATGGAAATCTGCCTTTCTGATAGCTATTACATCGGCCAGACGAGTATCAGAACTCCAAGCCCTATTAGTCAAGCCCCCATATTTGATTTTCCATAAAGATAGAGTCTCTCTCAGACCAAATCCGTCCTTTCTTCCCAAGGTGGCTTCCTTATCTAATATTAATCAGTCCATTGAGCTGCCGGTCTTCTTCCCCAACTTCTCTAATAAGGCAGAGTACCAGTTTCATCTGTTGGATGTTCATAGGCAACTACGCTTTTATCTACACAGGACTAAGGATTGGCAGAAGTCAGACCAGCTCTTTGTTTCGTTCTCAGAGAATCGCTTGGGGTCTGCGGTCTCCAAGGTCACCATATCTAGGTGGATAGCTGGTTGCGTCTCTTTTATTTATCAGGCAGGGGGAAAGAGCCTGCCTTTTTCAGTCAGAGCACACTCTACCAGAGTAGTTTCCACTTCCACAGCCTTTCAGGCTAGGTTATCGATAGATGATATATATGCAGCTGCAACATGGGCTTCTCCTCACACGTTTGTTTCCCATTACAAATTGGATGTGGTGTCCAGGGGCAGGTCATCTTTTGGCTCCAAAGTGCTCAGGAGTCTTTTCCATTGAGCCACCCAGGATGTAGGTGCTAGGGACGCTGTCCCACAAGTGAAGAATGTAGGCGAGATAGGACTACATAACATCAGTTAGTTATGTGCTCACCATAACGTTAGATGTATGTAGTCCATCTCGCCTCACATTCTTCATTACCCACCCACCGTCCCCCATGCCTGGAGGATTTGGAGGATCTCCTTGTACTTCTGATGTTAGAGTCCCTTTGGATAATTTGTTGGACCTCGTTGTTATGGGTGTGTGTGTTTGGGCGATGGATGCGATACTTCTGTTGGCAGCAAACTAGATCTGGGAATGTGGAGCAGTGTATTGTGGGATACCATCTTAGCCCAGCCAATCAAAGACTTTTGAGCTAGTAAATAGGCCGAGTTGGAGCTGACATTCGGCTCCGAACCCACAAGTGAAGAATGTGAGGCGAGATGGACTACATACCTCTAACGTTATGGTGAGTACATAACTAACTGTTCTCCTCCCTCATCCTGTTGGATGGTTCTCCACTGCAGATGATGTTATGGTCTTGTATTAGGTTCCTGCCATGCTCTGCTAAAGAATTACAGAAGCGGTACCCTGAAAGCCTGACAAGATATTGTGGCCATGTAAGGATAGGCAGTTCTGGTCAAAGGATCCTCCTGTGGACTGTATGACCATTGCATCAGCCACCAAGAAGGAGCACTATTCAATTGTCTGTTCTACTAATGGAGAATCTAGGACAGTAGACAGAATGGAGAAGTGAGTCTATGCATGGGACACCTTTGCTTTGAGGGTGTTAAACTACCTAACGTATAGGTTCATAGGTAGGTGCTAGGCTATCTGCCCGAGGGCATTTATAAGCCTAGCCAGAGTGTGTCTGCTTTCACCATCCTGTTAATTAATTAACTGATCCTCTGTCAAGCAGAGCCAATGAAGTGAACCCAGGGGTGTATTTTCTGTTACCCATCCACTCGTCAAGGTTTCTCTTGAAGAGTGTTAGTGAGGGGCTCTGCCTGATGTAATTTGGAATTTTGTTCCAAAGCATGGGGAGTCACTGTGACAGGAATCTATCCCTCAGCATGTTCTATTTATTTTTGTGGTGAGGTTTAGCTCATTAGAGCGCGTGGCTCGTAGTGACTTGGATTTCTTTAGGTGGAGCATGTCCATGAGTTCTGAGTTGGACATGGCTTTGTAAGTCAGGCAGAGATCACCTCTGAGTAAGTGATATGCCACTGAGTACAGCCGGAGTTTTTTCAGTTGGGTTGCATAGGACATATGTTTGAGACCAGTAATCCTCTTGGTGAGGTACTTTTGTGGTCTTTCCAGCTGTTGGAAGTGTCTTCTGAGGTACATCCCAAGTGGGGCATTGTACGCTATGATGGGTCTAATGAGTGATGAGTAGAGGGGCACTATAACCTCTTTATTTCTAGATGCGAACCCTTTAGTAATTAGATGGGCCACATAGAAGGATTTCCTAACTACTTTGGCAATATGATTGTCAAAGGAGAGATTACTATCTACCTGGGTCCCCAGATCTCTTATTACCTCTTCTGTATTAAGGGGGCTGCCACCTATGTGGTAATTCGTGGGTGTTTTGTTTTTCCCAGACAGGATGACTATGCATTTTTTGGCATTTAGCTTGAGGCTATGACTTTGACACCAGGTGTCCGTCTCAGTAAGGTGCTTTTAGAGGATGCCAGTGTCAGCCGGAGAGTCAGTTATGGCTCCCAGTTTGCAGTTGTCGGCTAACTTGGTTAGCCATAGTCCTCATGTGTTTGCCTGTACTTCAGGACCGAGCCTTGTGGGACACCACTTGTGACTGGTTTAGAGTCTGACCTGGAGCCCACTATTCTTACTGTGTGAGTTCTGTCTGTAAGCCAGTTGGCAACCCATCTCGTAACGTAGGGGTTTATGTTCAGGCTGGTGAGTTTTTCTGTAATACCCGAGTGGGGAATGGTGTCGAAAGCCTTGGCGAGGCCAAGGTAGGCTGTCTGAACCTCCTTTCCCTCGTCTATGGCCTTGGTGACTTTCTCAAAGAAGTCAACCAGGTTTAGTAGGCATGATCTGCCCTTAACAAAGCCGAACTGGGATGGGTCAAGTGTTTGGAGGTTCCCAATGTCTTTGTTAATGAATTCCATGATAGCCATGCAGACCAGGCTAGTCAGGCTTATGGGGTGATAGTTACCAGGGTCAATTGTGGCCCCTCCTTTGTGGAGAGGAATAACCGTTGCTGTGTGCCATTCTATGGGCACGTAGCCTGTGGAGAGGCTGAGGTTGAACAGCGTGTTTAGGTGGGGTTTAGTTTGTTCTGTAGTTCGTGTAAGACGCAGCCTGGGACACCATCTGGTCCCATTGACGCTGTGTTTTTGGCTTTTGAAAGGGCTGTTTTCACCTTTGCGTCTGTGATTTTTGGGACACTACACTTTTCCGGTATTGTTGTGGGCCCTTTTGGAGGTGAGAGGAGGGTGAAGTTTGCACTGAATCTATCTGCCAGGATGTTGGCAATATCAGTAGTTTCAGTATATTTTGTGCTATTTTGCTAGTTCAGTGCATATCTGTGAGTTGCCACTTAGATTCTTAACATAGCTAAAGAAGGCTTTGTGGTTATCTTTTGAATCCTTGGGTATTTTTCTTTCAAAGTTAGTCTTGGATGATTTCATGAGGGACCTTAGTTTCTTACTGATACTGATCAGGGATGTCTTTCCTTCTTGTGATTTGCTTTTTTTCTGAACTAGTTTCCTCCTTCTATTGTATAGCCTGTTTATTGCAGCAGTCCACCAAACTGGTTTCCTTCTCTTAGAGGAGTGAGTCTTGGTTTTGCTAGGGATGATCCATGCATCCTTGTAGGTGCTCATAGATTAGTTTATGGTCTGATCTAACCAGTGACAGGTTGACCTCCGGTGTGGAACACCTGTTGCCCATGTTGGTGAGGACCAGGTCTAATATGTTTTCACCTCTGGTAGGGGAATTTACCAGCTGATCCAGGGTGTTTGAGTTGATGAATTCCAGGAAGCGCTGGGCCTGGGAATTTGTACTCGAGTAGTTGTCCCAGTGAGTGGTAGGGTAATTGAAATCGCCCAATATCAGGGTGTTCGGTAGGACCTTAAATGTTTTCCAGTGTCTCGAGAAAGGTGGAGTGGTGGTCCTGGGTCATGGAGGGGGATCTGTAGCAGGCCACAATTTGCATTGCAGATTTGCCCAATGTTAGTTGCACATGGATGATCTTAGAGGTATCATGCTGCGCTACTAACCTGGAGGTGTAGGTATCCTTGATGAATATGGATACACCTCCTCCTTTTGTGTTTCGGTCAATGTTCTGTGGCCAAAACGTGTGGTATGAGTTGTAGCCTGGTAGTGCTGGGGTGCTCTCTGGTGCCTTGAACCAGGTTTCAGTTACCGCACAGGTGTCGACGTTCTCCATACTGAAGAGTGCTTCGAGCGCGTGCATTTTGAAATTTAAACTCCTGGCGTTGAGTAGCATAATCCTCAGTTTTTTGTTAATTGTGCTGTTTACGGAGGTGGGTTTGACTTTTGAGCCTTGCCTAAAAAAGGCATTATGGGGGCAGCAAGAGCCTTGGCCAGTATTCGAAAGCCTAGGGGTGACAAGTGCAAGCTGTCTGTTGTGAAGCAACGCGGCTTGTCGAGCATGTCGTCCCAGGCTGACAGACACTGGAACCCATTTGAATGACACCAGAAGCTTAGCCAGTTGTTGAAATTGATCATTTTTTCTTTATACTGAGGAATCATTCTTGGTGAGGGCAGGATGCTACTCAGAGTCAAGGTCATACCAGCTTGGGCTACATGATCAGAGAGCTCTTCCATGTCTCTTTTCATGTAGTCCAGGGAGGTACATCTCGCGTCATTCACACCAACATGAACAATAACAGAGTCATATTTGTACTTGTTCCAGAGTGATGAGTGCTTGTGTTATGTGGCGGATTCTGGCTCTCGACAGGCAACTAACAGTAACCTTCTGCTTGTCCAGCCTTGTGAGTGGGACGTCAGTGTGCCTGACTATAGAGTCACCTATTACTAGTGTGTTAGGTATGTTATTTCGCCTTGAGGGCTGTGATTGTGCGGCACACTGATTTTGTGTTTTATGTGTTGTCTGGTTTGTGATGGGAAGTGCAGATTGTTTGGGTGTCTGCTTTGGAGGTCTCTGATGCTTTTGCAAGTTTTTATTTAGAGCCTCCGAGTATGATTTTGTGTATTTATTTATGTGTATTTATGCTGTTTTAGTAGGTCTTTGTGTGGCTGGAGTTGTGGTGCAAGTGTTAACCCTCTCCTCTTGACTGTCTGTTCCAGTCTTGGGTGAAGACAGCTTAGCTTCCAGTTTGGCTGTATAATTGCATCTCTCACATATGTTAGTGTTTTGTGGTAGGAGGAGAGGGTTGTCTGTGTACATGAGGCAGTTGTAACATTGCCTCAGGATACCCAAATTCACCAGCTGGACTGGAGATTGCACATGAAGTTGCCCTTTGCTCATGCCTGAAAAGTAGGGTGAGCTGCTTAGTCGCTTGGTTGGTGAGGGGTGAATAAAGAGCCTTGCCCTGCTGGGCAGTCAGTGTCAGAGTATATTACTGCTTGCTATTAGGTCTGAGTAAGTGCTGGGCTGTAAGATGCTTTTTTTAGGTTGAGAGTTAGACTAGTTTCAAGGGAAAAACTTAACTGTAGCTAACTGGCACTGCCCGGTGCGCAAAACATTGCAAATGCGGTTTTTACAGTAGGGAAATGAAAGAGATAGAAATTAGCCCCAAATGGCCAGTAAACTACTAACTTCTGGGCTGTAACCACTCCTCCAGGGACAGATAGTTTGCTCAAAGCTCCCCTCTCTCACAGGTGAACAGAGAAACTACGCTGGAAAATCCGTGTTTAGGCGGAAAACAGTTAAGTACAGCAAGAAAGTACAGAAAACTGATACTTAATCACTCCAAAGTCTCTCTTCTATGCTAGAAGGCTTGTATCAGTTTAAGGCTTTCTAGTGCTACCCAGTAGGTTAGTTACAGGAAAGATGGGAAACAAGCGCAGATGTGGTCTTTTAAACCAGAAAGTTGAAAAAGATGGACAAACTGTCCAAATGGTCAATAAACTACAATTTCTGGCCAAGAACCTCTCCTCTCGTGGTAGACAGGCTACCTAGTGCTTACCACTCCACTGATAAGCTAGAAGGCTTTCCTCCAACACAGAAAGGCTTTCAGGGCTCAGAAGCTTACCAACAGTCCTGGATACAGCAACTCTGTATCTGGACTAGGCTAGTTACAGGAAAGGTGGGAAACAAGCGCAAGTGTGGCTTTTAAACTAGAACTTTGAAAGAGATGGAAAAATAGCTACAATTTCTGGGTCAGAAACCACTTCTCTTGTGGTAGATAGGCTACCTAATGCTTACCACTCCCACTGATAAGCTAGAAGGCTTCCCTCCAACACAGAAGGGCTTGGGGGGGGGGGGGGCTCAGAAGCTTACCAACAGTCCTGGATACAGCAAATCTGTACCTGGACTACACTAGTTATAGGAAAGGCAGGGAGCAAACACAAAATGGGCTTTTAACCAGAAAGTAGAAAGAGATGGAAAAACTGCCCAAATGGCCAATGAACTACAATCTCAGGGCCAAAATCCACTCTTCCTGTGGTAGATAGGCTACCTAGTGCTTACCACTCCCACTGATAAGCTAGAAGGCTTCCCTCCAACACAGAAAGGCTTGAGGGGCTCAGAAGCTTACCAACAGTCCTGGATACAGCAAGCCTGTGTCTAGACTTGACTAGTTACAGGAAAGGCAGGAAACAAGCTTAGAATTTTTTTTTGTTACAGAAAAGCAGCTAAAACAGCAGTAAATACAATTCAAATTGTAGTGCATGCCAGCACACCCGAGTGTGTAGCAACACTATGGCAAATCTAGTTCAAATAAATGCAATTAAATTAACAAATGACTAAAAAACAAGTGCAGAAGGCAGTAAATTAGAAGGGTACTAACAAGCAGTAATAAGTGCAGAGTAAGAGCGACTGAACAGATAACAGCACGCAGAAGAGCAACTAAGACAGTTACAGTAAGAGCAGCTGAGTAAAAAAAAAAAAAAAAAAAAAATATATATATATATATATTATATATATATATATATGTGTGTGTGTGTATATTTTATTTTATTTATTTATTTTGAGGGAGGGAACAGAGCAGGATTAAAAGGCTACAGGGGTTGTCCTTTCCAAATGCTCTCTTTGTACACAGTAGGAGTGCCTGAAATCAGAATATGATCTCACTGCACTCAGTTGAGTGAACAAATGAGATGGGCCCGGAAGGAGTATCCAAATACAAATCTACAAGAGCAGCGGGCAGTTTCAAAGTCACCAACATTAACATCAAAACAAGAACAGGGAGGGTTGGTGGGGAACTGACTCTAGAGAGACAGCCACAACTTCAGTTGAGTTAATATTTAGTGAAAAACACAAATAAATTGAATACAGTACTATATGCAAAAGAGCAGATAAAAGTGTACTTAAATTCACTTATATGTCCAGCTGATTTCAGGTAGATGTTAGCCAGCCAAAGCTCTGATATTAAGCAGAGATAATTCAAAATGTACCACATATATAAGGCAAGACAGAATATTAGTGATGAGCTGAAACTACCCCCCACTGCTATCAGTGGCTACACAGAAATTGTAAAAGGTACACTGTAGAGAAACAGCCACAACTTCAGTTAATATTCAGTGAAAAACACAAATAAATAAAGTACAGTACTGTATGCAAAAGAGCAGATAAAAGTGTACTTAAATTCACTTATATGTCCAGCTGATTTCAGGTAGATGTTAGCTGGCCAAAGCTCTGATATTAAGCAGAGATAACTCAAAATTAACCACTTATATAAGGCAAGACAAAATGTCAGTGATGAGGTGAAACTACCCCCACTGCTATCAGTGGCTACACAGAAATTCTAAAAAGTACTGTATAGAGAGACAGCCACAACTTCAGTTGAGTTAATATTCAGTGAAAAACACAAATAAATAAATTAAATACAGTAATATATGCAAAAGAGCAGATAAAAGTGTACTTAAATTAACTTATACGTCCAGCTGATTTCAGGTAGATGTTAGCCGGCCAACGCTCTGATATTAAGCAGAGATAACTCAAAATGTGCCACTTTTATAAGGCAAGACAATGAATTGCTTCCTAAGGGACCTAGCTTATTAAGCTATGGAATCTTTAAGAAAGCTTCCTCAACAAAGATTCTTGGAAGCAGCTACAAACAACCCTGGGAACAGTGCTGAATATCACAAACCTCTGCATCATCTTCATGCATTTGCTCCATAGTGCTGCCAGTGGGGCAGATAGGGAGGCTGGTACTAGTCTCACTGTGCAATGCCTCACCTACATGACTGTGGACAATTTCTAGGTGTTCTTCACCAACTTCTCCTTTGACAGCTGGTTGTTGGGCTCTACAGTGAAAGAGAGATTGTCCCGAAAGCAAGATGTTATCTGCCATGGTGTTAGATTTGAAGCTGTCTGCAGTCTTATAACAAGAATCAGAAGGATTTGCATCTCCCAACAGTTTAGAAAACTCAAATGTCAAGCCTTTTATTTCTACCTCAGACAGGACCAGCCACAGAAAAGGCAGAACCTTTAGTGGATGCTAACTGAGAGGTCAGAGTCATCCACAAACTTAAGGATTTTGTAGTCTCTTCTCTGAAAATTAGAAACAGTGGCCCTGAAGGCTTGTCTGACTGTTTACCTTAGAGGCAGTTGGAGTGTGGGCGGGGGATCTTTCTCTTCAGTCAAATGTGTGGCTGGCCATCACACAGTACAAGTGAGTGAGAGAGAGAATATCCAGAGGTTATACCATTCCCTTTTCCCCATCACTCCCTCAAAAGTTAATTTGTGCATATGCCCCACCCTGCCTGCAAGAAGTGGCCAAGAAGGAAATTGTACTCCTTCTTCAAAAATGAAACATCCAGTCACACCAAACCAGAGAAGGTCAGGAAGTTGTTCGTAATTCTTTTTAGTGCCCAAGAAACACAAGGCCCTCAGACCAGTCCCAGCCCCCAACAGCCTACTTTGTCAAAAAGATCCCATTCAGAATGGTCACAGTGAAAGCAAGAGTACCATGTCTAAGGGAGGATGATTATATCTGTTTAGTAGCCCTCCAGGGTGCTTACTTCCTTATAAAAATTGCAAAAAAATTTGGGCGGTAATTAAGCTTCCATTTGGGAGGCAGTCGCTGTCAATTTAGAGCCTTGCCCTTTGGCCTCACCACAACTCCTGGGTGCTCACCAAGTGCATGACAGTAGTCACAGCCCATCTCCTACTGAAAGGGATGCACTTCTTTCCCTATCTGTACAGTTGTCTCCTAAGTGCAATGAGCTTGGAGTCCTTACTTTCAGCCAAAGACTAATTTTTACAGCTCTACCTATCCTTGGGGATAGCAATCAGTCTCAAAAGGTCATGCCTGCACCCTACTCAGAGCACAAAGTTCATTGGTTTCTGCATAAATACAAGACGTTGCTTTCTATGTCTTCTAGCAGAAAGGGTGCTGCCAGATTAGTAGTGCTTCTTCTAATGCAGCAACATTCTCCTCCATCAGGATTAATTCTGAAAGCGCCAGGACTCATGACAGCTTCCCTGGTAGGAAGAATCTGTAGCAGTTACTCTTTATCCAGTAGTAATGGTTGCCAGACCCTCTGCCTTATCCTACCTGAACAACACCATCATGCAAGAGACATCTGAAATGGTGGTCACTAAATCTTCTTTTAGGCCGTTCCTTTGTGTTACCTCCCCTAGCAGTCGTAGTTACCATGGATGCCTCTTATCTGGGGTGGTAGTCCAACCTTCTCACCGATTTTCTGGAAATGTAAGTGGGCCTCCTAGCACTGCGGTAATTCTAGGACCTCCTCCCCCAGGCAGTAATTTTGATTCATATGGACAACATGTCAGTAGTTTGGTACTTCAACAAGCAGGAAGGAACCAAGTCCTACCCATTTGCAGAGAGGCTATGTGGGTATGGCAATGGCCATTGGATTTGCATTGCTTTCTATTAGTAATGCACTTTCTGGGGAGAGTAAACTGCCTAGCAGACAAGCTCAACAGGTCTATCCTGATCCCTCACAAGTGGTCTCTCAACACGTTAGTGGCAGAGCAGATATTCAGCATCTGGGCATGCCTTGTTGCAACCTTTTTGCCACTCGCTCCAACCCCAAATGCAGCAACTATTTCATCCTCTAGCCCCAAGAGGAGTATCCACCATGGGATGCTGTACTCTGTCAGTGGTCCCCCCCCCAGGTCTCCTGTATGCTTTCCTACCTCTTCACCTTATTCCTAAGCATTGAGATACAAATGTACTGTGATTTTCATTGCTCATAGACCCGCAACTGGATCCTCTTTGTTAACCATCCAGTCATCCTTGCCCAAGCATTCCCATTCTCAAGCTCACCACATGGTATTTCCAGCCATGAAGGTCAATGACCCTTCCTTATCAAAGATGTTAGTTTATATTTGGCCTGCTTCTCAAAAAGAATATAAAAGCAACTGGAGAAGATTTTCCTGTTGGGCTTTCTTGAAGAATGTGGACTTCTTCTCTGCCCCGTATCAGACGTTTTATACTTCTTGGCAACCCTGTATAAACAAAAGTTTAGTTTCACTGCTATTAAAATGCAAATGGCCTCCATCTCCAATAACCACTATTGCCTTCAAGCTCATTCCCTGTTTTTTCACAGGCTATACAAGGCCTCCCTCAAAGACTTTATTTATGCTACTCCCTTCCATAAAGGGTACAGCACCTCCATGGTATCTTAATTTTGTTTTGAAGGCTTTGATGAAAATCTCCCTTTGAATCTCCTTCTCCAGTAGATCTAAAGTTCCTAAACTGGAAAATTATTTTTTCCTGGTTGTCATTACTTCAGCTGGAGAGTATCAGAACTCCATGCCTCATCATCCATTGCTTCATACCTGATCTTCCTCAAAGATAGAGTTTATCTGAGAACTAATAGGTTCATAGGTTAGTACTAGGCTAACTGCCTTTGTGGGCCATTTTAAGCCTAGCCAATTACCCCTAGTGAGAATCAAACCGTGCAATTTATGTCTGTAAGGTAAACACCTTAACCATTATGCCAACCTCCCACTATTCCATCATTTGTCCTAAAGATAGCCTCAGAATCTAACATGGATCAACCCATTTATTTACCAGGGTTTTCCCCAAACCATTCAAATCATGGAAAGTACATAGTTCACACAGTAGATGCTCACTGTCAATTCTGGTTCTATATTTGTAGATCCAAGTCCCTCAGGAGGGATTCTAAGTCAGTCATTTCTCTTGTCCCAAGTAAATCTGGGAAGAAGGTTTCTAAGCAAACCATATCTAAATGGTTGTCAGATTGTATAACCTTTTTTATCTGTGTGACCTCCCCACGCTGGGCAAGTAATCAAGTAGCCTGAATCCTCACCAGTAACACTGGAGAGGGACATTCACTTGGAACACAAATAGTACACTCAGTATTTCCAGATACAGGCCTCTCTGCATGAAGCACAATTTCCCTTAAGAGCACACAGGGTACAATCTCAGCCTGGGGTCTGGATGTCTCTATCTGTCTCTCCCCAGGTCCCCAGTAAGGCTGGCATTGTGAAACCAGTACTTCGTGTTCCTATCCCAAGTAGCTGACACACACACTCTTTGAGATTTAATTTAAACACACACACGCACACACACACACACGCACACACACTCCTGGGAAAGGGTGGCACAGATTACCCACTCTACCAGTTTTGCCAAGACCATAAGGTAGATTCACTGCCACCAGTCAGTTACTGTAAGGCTGTTAAAAGGATACCCAGTTATACTGAGTGAAGTTAATCTTAATACAAATGGTAATGTTGACCAAACAGCAAGGCTTTCAGGAGTGGCCAGAGTTATCACTAAAATATTGGCAAATACTCGCAAAGCTTAAATGTTTTCTAAAAAGGACCAGCCACAGTGAATAGTTTAATATACTTAATAGTAATAAAAGAAAAAGAGAATACTAAACATTTATTAACAGTAAACACCAGAGTTTCAGTCACAGGGAATATTAAAAATAACACTGTTGGAAAGTTTCACGTAGTTATAGAAAAACTGTATTTAGCTAATCTCACTATTTATTCCTAATTGACTAAACAAATTACTGTTCCGTGGTTAAGTTACTTACTGAATAGAGCAAGGCAAGAAGATTTGGGTGAGTGGTCTTTATTGTCAGATCCAAGACAGAATGCCTATGAATAAGTCCTACTAATATGTAAGTAGTATTTTTGGCTTACAGAATGACATCACACACATCTGGTCATGTGACTCTGTTTTCCATGCTATCACCAACACTAGAAGCTGACAGGATTTTAGCACATATGTGTTACCATGCACACAGGTAGAGCTCTGCCCAGCTCTCCTAGAAGTCATAAAACCATTTCACCCTTCCTGCAGGAGCTACTAACTATTCTGTAGTTCAGACATTGCGTCTCTGAATCCATCCAAAACTGTGGAATAACATCTTTATGGTTTAACCAGTAAAGTAATCTAGTTTCAAGAATATTTTGCAAATTCAGGAGAATAAACTCTTCACTTACAGTGTATATTGTTACAATGTCTACATTTAAACAGTTACAATAATACATGTACATTTCTTTTCCTTCCAGCACTGTACACTGTTGATTTATTTTAACACAAGCAAACCTTTCAGCACAAGCATCTGTACAAATCATTTTGATATACAAATGGCATATAATTATTTACAAAATTCCAGCTAGCTGTGCTGGCATATGTTACAAATCCACTGCCCTGTTTCTCCTGGCTTGGCTGTCAGTACCTCCTGTCGTCACCCCCCCCTTTGAATACTCAAGCCAGCTTTGCAATTGCCCCTTGAGAAACATTGCTTGAGAGGAATGAGCCCTATCTGGGAATACATTACCCTACACCCTGTCTTGAGATTCCATCTGCCTTGGCATTGCTGACCCCACTGCAGTGCTGTACTGTCTTATCATATGTCTGCAACTGTAGGCTCCACCATAGTAACTTGGGATTTTGATGACTGGCTCGCTGTAACCGTAGGTCCCCCTCAGACTCCTCCTGCCTCCTACTGCAAATACTTAACACCAGGGCCTCCCAGTTATGGTAAGGTTTCATCATGTTTACATGGTGCAGTTTGTGCCCCTGGCTCTTGTCTAGCTGTTCTACGATATAGTAAACATCACTGACCTCCCTTACCACTTTAAAGGGTCCCTCCCAAGTTGTCTGCATCTTATTGTGTCTGACAGGAATGAGAACCATCAACTGCTGCCCCACAGCATACTCTCTGTCTCGAGCATTCCTGTCATATCAGACCTTTTTTTGCTGTTGGTCTCCTGCCAGGTTCTCCCGGGCCAAGCCCATGAGCTTCCCGAGCTTTGTCCAGTGGTTTAGGGCATATGCCACAGCAAACTCTTTGTAGGATTCACACTCACCCTCCCACTCATCACGAATAAGATCTAAACGTCCCGTCACCCTATGCCCAAACAGCAACTCAATGGGTGAAAAACTTGTGGATTCCTGGGCTACCTGTCTGTAACCAAACAGCAAATAGGGCAAATATTTGTCCCACTCTCTCTCTTGAACTGGTCTGCAAATGCCTGTAGCATGGGCTTTAGTGTAGAGTTTAACCTTTCCAGAAGACCATTAATCTGGAGATGGTAGGGGGTGGTCTTTAGGTGCTTCACCCCACAGTGCTTCCACAGACAAGCCAGCAGGTCTGATATGAAATTGGCAGCTTTGTCAGTCAGTATTTCTCTCAGGCAGACCTACCCTGCTGAAAATCTGTAAAAAGTATTTGCCACTTTTTCTGCCTCAATGGAGGATAGAGCCACTGCCTCAGGGTATCTGATAGCATAATTTACTACCTCCAGGATATACTTCTTACCTGTGGAGTTGGGGTACTCAGAGGCCCCACAATATCCATAGCTCCCCTCTGTAATGGCTTTTGAATCACAGACAAAGGCATCAAAGGAGGTTTGACCTTGTCCTCTACCTTTCCTACTTTTTGGCACTGCACCCAGGTCCTGCAGTACCCTGTTACATCCCTTCCAACCCCAAGCCAATTAAAGTCCTGCATAATACGTCTCTTGGTACGCTTTATACCCATACAACTTGGAAAAGGAATGTCATGGGCTATGGCTAGAAGTGCAAGATAGTAGGCTCTATGCACTACCAACTGTTGTATTAACTCACTCTGTAGCCCTCCCTCACTCAGGGGTCCATTCTGTATACAGTAACCCTTTGTTCCAGTGTACAGATTCCCCTTTTCCTTGAGAATCAGATGCCTTCCTAGTTACCTCCCTTGAGCCTCTTAGTTTAGGGTCTAAGAGCTGAGCTTGTCTCGAAGCTACTTTTGTGACTCTTTCCAGCTCTCCTTCCACAGGAAGTCTGGTATCCTCTGACACCGGTGCCTCACTGTCAGCCTAGGGACTACCATTCACTTCTCCCTTGCAGTCACTCTGTCCAAGGGAACATCAGTACCTACCAGCAGATGTGGCTCACCTTCAGGATCACTGCTACAGGGTAGTGCCCTCCCTGAAACAGCCACACCACCAGCCCGGACTTCAGGTCTGTTTGTCTGGGTCTCCCCTAAACTACCAGACCCAGACCTACATGCCTATCTTCAAGTCTAACTGTGTGTAAAAGCCTGCACACAGGGTACTGCATTATCAAAATCATTCCCTATCAAGACATCTGCAGGGATAGCCTCAAACATACCTTTTTGCTTGCTTCCTTTTCCACCCTCCCAGTCAGGGTGAACCCCGGCCAAAGGCATTTGGAATGGGGTCCGGCTGTGTCCCTCTTAGTACTGGCCTGTTTTCTGTCTGTTAAGATAGGATATAGCCTCTTGTGATAGTTTGATACCCCTGTTGTCTCCATACAACTTATTAATGATATATTGTTATTCCCACTCGCTGGCTTACCCACCTTTTGTCCCCCCTTGCCTCCATGGACATCTATATGTTACATGGCTCCAGTGGTTACATTTAAAACATTTAACCCTTAATCCTGGCCATGTACCTGAATTAGTGGCTTCCCCTGTTACTGGCGTACTCTGTTCGGGAGGCTTTAAGCTGCCCACCGTGGGTTCCCCTTATATCCATGTGCAGCATTGGGTATCCTTTTCCTGTGCAGTGATGTCTTGCTTGCTAAGTATAGATCCCCTTTCTTTCTCAGCTTATCCATAGATCCACATTCTCAGCCTGCCAACCAGATTCTCATGTCCTCAGGCCAAGTGCTAAGGGCTTGTTCTCTCACCAAAAGGCTGCCTGCCCTTCAAAAGTTAGTTTATTCATATAAGTCATGGTTTGGAGGCCCTGTATTTTCTTGGTGAGGAACCTCTGTGGTTTCTCCACCTGGTGCAGACATCTGTTGATGTACATGCAAAATTGAGCATTGTACTATATTAGTGGTCTTATGAGGGTCGATTTCAGTGGGGCCCTAACATCCTTGGAACTGGATGCGATGTCCTTACTTATGAGGTGCGCAATGTAGAATGCTTTCCTTAACACAGAGGAAACTTGGTGGTCGAAGTTCGGATTGCTGTGTACCTGTGTTCCAAGGTCTTGCAAAACTGGGTTTGAGCTTAGGGGGGTGTTGTCAGTACTGTAGTTAGCAGGGAATTCTGCTTTGCCAGAGAGAATAATAATGCACTTTTTTTGCATTTAATTTTAGACCGTGGCTTTGGCACCAGTCATTTGTCTGTCTTAGTCCTTCCTGCAGTTTGTTAACATCATTGGGGGACTTAGTGATGAAGTAATCAGCAAACTTGGTAAGCCAAAGGCCAAAGTAGATTCTGAACAGTAAAGGACCCAGCACAGAACCTTGTGGTACGCCACTGGTGATGGAGCTACTCCTGGTAGAGGTGAGGCTACCAACTTTGACAGTATGTGTTCTGTTGGTTAGCCAGTTGGCTACCCATCTAGTGACATAAGGTTTAATATCTATTTTTTTTTTATTTCTCCAAATCATTTGGGTTTCTAATACTATGATGGGATTGGACTCCATTTCTTAGTCAAAGTATGATTAAAGTTCATGAAATTAATATTGTTTTAATATTTGGTGTTAGCCAGATGTGCTCTTCATAATCTCTAACTGAGAGAGTTTTTTTAATGATAACTGGGTGGAGGATTATATCAAAAGCCTTGGCCAGATCTGGATAGGTGGTATGCAGTGTTTTACTTTCATCCAGGGCTTTGGTGACATTCTCAAAGAAGTCCACCAGGTTTGATAAGCATGATTTACTCTTGACAAAGCCAAATTGGGTTGGGTCTAGAGTCTGAAGGTCACCAGTGTACTTACTGATAAGGTCCATGATGATTCTTTCCATGGCTGCAGATGAGACTGGTTAGGCTTATGAGTCTATAGTTCCCGGAGTCTGATGATGGCTCCCCTTTGTGCAAGGAGATTACTGTTGCTGTTCTCCACTTCCTGGAATGAAGCCAGTTCTCAGGCTATGGTTGAAGAGAGCTCTAAGTGGGTCTGCAAGGTTCTCTTTTAGATTGCTTAATAAGCATCCTGAGATGTTGTCTGGTCTCACTGAGGTCATGGTTTTGGCCTTCGACAGCACAGATAAGACCTGATCTCTAGAGATACTTTTCAGAAGACTGGTGTCGGGTATGCTTTGGGGTATGGCTGATGGGGCCAGGGTGGTAGATTTTCCATCAACTGTGTCAGCTTGCAGGTTGGTGATTTCTTGAGGTGCAGTATGAGTGGTAACCTCTATTACCAGTTCTGCACAAAGCTGGCCATTCTTTTTAGGTTTTGGACATAATTTAAGAATGCCTTATGATTATCCTTAGATAGGGATGCAGTTTTAATTTCATACTTAGCTTTAGAAAATTGCACGATATTTCTGATTTGTTAGTTCAAGGTGAGGAGAGAATTCTTCCTCTGCTGAGTCAGTTCCTTCCTCTTGTTATATGTCCTGTTTGTATGTGAGGTCCACCAGGGTGGCTTGTTTTTTCAGGAGGATCTGGTTTTGATCAATTAGATACAGCTGAGTCTGTACAGCTGCTTAAGTGTTTGCACAGGGCATCTGAGTACACCTCTGCATAGAAGTCATTGTTGTCTGTGAGTGCGGTCGGGGGGTATAAATCTTTTTTATAGCATTGCTTAGCAGTTTGAAATTAGCTTTGGGAAGGTGGTTCTTTTTTTTTTCTTTTGCTCCTGTGGAGATGTAAGGTCCAGTTGTTACTTTGTATGGGACAGGTTTATGATCCAACCTTACCAGGAAAAACATCACACAGGGAGGATTGCAGTGACTCCCCATGCTGGTGAGTACTATGTCTGGGACATTTGAGCCCCTTGTGGGGGTACAGAGTCCGCAGCATTTGAATTAATAATGTCCAGGAACCTCTGGACGAGTGTGTTTGTGCTTGTATATGTCACCTAGCTGATGGAAAGATAGTTTAAATCATCCATGACTAAGGTGCCGAGCTGTATGGAGAGTGATTCCAGTAAGTCCAGGTAGGTGGCGTGCTTTTATTGGTTCACAATGAGTGACCTATAACTAGCAGTGATGTGGTAGGGTATTTTGCCTAGAGTTAATTGGACGTGGAGTAGTTTGAGACAGTCCTACTGTTTGATCAGTCTTGAGGTGTACTTGGCTTTAATGAAGATGGATACCCCTCCACCTTTGGTTCTTTCATGTTCATTTTGAGGTATGAATATGTGGAATGCATTGTAGCTTTGCATTGGTGGGGTGCTTTCTGCGGCCTTGAACCATGACTCGGTGACTGCACAGATGTCAGCATCTTCCATGGTGAGGAGTGCTTCCACGGAATGCAGCTTCATGTTTAGACTTCTAGCATTAAGCAGCAGAAACTTTTGCCTCAGGTGGATTCTGCTACATCAGAAATGTTCTTGTTTTGATATTGCCTAAAAAGGGACTAAGTGGGAGGCAAGTGCTTTGCTAGTATCCAAAAGCCTAGAGGAGACAGGTGCAGACCATCTCTGGCAAAGCAGTGTGGCCTGTCAACCATGTCATTCCTGGCTGACAGATACTGGGCCCCCTCTGGACTGACACCAGTAGCTAAGCCAGTTGTTGAAGTCTGCCATTTTTTGTTTATACGGTGGCATCATCCTGGGAGAAGGCAGAATGCTGCTTAGGCCGAGCGTCATACCTGTCTGGGGCACACAGTCTCAGAGTTCAATCTTGTCTGTCTTCATATATTCCAGAGAGGTGTGTCTCAAGTCATTCACCCCAACATGAACTATGACAGAGTCATAACGGTACTTGTTGAGTAACTGGAGTACATATGTGATCTTGGCACTTGACAGGCAGCTGACCGTGGCCTTCTTCTAGTCCAACCTGGTGGGGGGAACATCTGTGTGTCTCACTGTGGAGTTGCCTGTGACAAGTACATTTGGTTTAGAGGTGTTTTGCCTTGGGGGCTTATTTGTATAGACACATTTGTATGTGTTATTATGTGTAGTGGTTTCTATTTGTGTAACAGTGTGTGCACTTTGGAAGGTCTCTGAACTTTTGGTAGACTTCTAGTGAGTACCTCCGCTTATGTGGATCTATGTGTCTTGTCTTTAGTTTATGTGAGAGGTGAAGAGTGTGTACTAATAACCTGTTTGGTATCTGGGTTGTTGTTAAATGAGAGGAACGATTCCAATTTCATAGTGTACTTACATAGCTCGCATAGGGTGTTTGTTTGCTGCAGGAGTAAATGGTTGTCAGTGTACATGAGGCAATTACTACATTACCTCAGTATTTATATATCAATTAGGATGACCGAAGAAATGATGGGAAACTCTCTGTCCATTATAGCAGGTTTTACCCTATGTGCTAGGGAAAGGAGTGGGCTAGATTGACCATTTTTGCGCAAGAACTGTCAAGCTGTTAGGGAAAGGAGTGGGCTTGATTGACCAGTTTTTGTTCTAGGACTAGCAAGGGTTGTTAAATTGAGGGGTTGTGGATGATAGGTGTGGCAGCACTACTTAATGTACAACTAAGTTGCCTTTAGTGCAACAGAGAAGCTTGTGAGGGTTCCACTGACAGTTGTCCAGGGAAAAATAGTGTTTCAAGGTGTTTGTGTCTATGCAGGGCACCGCTAACCCTTGTTGAGTGATGCTGGGTGACAAGCAAATATGAGGCTTAAATACAGATGAAATGAAACAGTTTAAGCTAATCTATCAATAGGAAAGTGCATCATGTTCCTTTCCCCAGCAATCCCCGGAACAAACAAGGTTGGTTCCACACTGTTTTGCCACAAGAGTGCAGGGCAGCCTTTCTTAAGGTAAGATTGCTAGTTTAGTGCTCAAGTGAAACAAAAACAGGCTAGATTCAGCAGGTCTGAATCTAGACTGCTCTGTCTAGGCTGAAAATACAGTTGAAAACAGGTGCAGAAAATATGCAGTCACAATAGTAAAAAAGTAGAAAACATGGATAATCGGTAACATTGCAATTTAAAAAGTGCAGTAGAGACTCACAATATACTTATTTTCTTGATGCAGAAATCTCAAGTGTTTCCCCAACCTAAACAGATCACGCATCCTCCCAGTGCACTAGATGGAAAATCCACTGACCTCTTGATGTAAAAACAACTGCTTGCTAGAGTGTAAGAATACACTGCTTTATTCAACAGCTAGCTAGAAAATGAATTCAGATCAAGTAAATCAGTAGAACAGACAATGAAAGGCACAATGCACCTTTTTCAATACAAGCACAAGGAAAGGAAAAAAATCAGCATTGTCAACAGCAATGTAGAAAGGGAGAAGGTTATTAAGCTCAGTTTACAGTATAGGTGGGCAGCTTAAAATCCCATCAACAAAGGGGAGGGGTGGGTACAAAACAGTAGCAGGGAATCACCAGCAGTGCGTTCGTTTATACAGGCTTGAAATCTTTTCAACATAATAGAAAGGACCAGAAATTCACTGCTTATTTAAGTATCACTCAAGAGACAGTTAACAGTAAAAAAAAAAGTGAAATGTGCAGACTAGATAATTTGTGTCTACTTCTCACATAGAACAAAAACACCAGGCCAAGCAGATTCCTTAAAACAGAAGAAAAAATAGAGAAGGTAAAACAGAAAGCAGCTCTGTCAGTCAAAGACAAAGATATAGGTTTACTTTTCTCACCCGGCAGGGAATCACCAGCAGCACTTTAGCTTATGCAGGCTTGAAATCTTTGCAGCAAAAAAAAAAATGCAGAGCAGGCACCTGTGCCGCCCTTCCGCACTGTTTTGTGTGTGTGTGTGTGTGTGTGTGTGTGTGTGTGTGTGTGTGTGTGTGTGTGTGTGTGTGTGTCTGTGTGTGGAAGGCTACTGACATACTGGTCACTGAACAAAGCATTTGAGCAAAGGGTGGGCAGGCCAGTTTTTTGTGGCCCATACAGTTATCACAGCAGTGTGGGCACCCACAGTTTTAAACTTCATAGAATGGCCTGCCTTGATCTGTGCTGCTGCAGGGCCTTGAAGGCCTCTAATACCTCTCCAGTGCCAGAAGTACCAAAATGAGGAGATGTTTCATCTCTAGGGTGAATTCTGGGTTGGTGCATACTTCAAACATTGCATGGACTTTTGCATCCTGCACCACAGGATGTGTCCGGTGTGGAATAGAGAATCAGGTGGACTTGTATGAGGAAAGATGGACTGGATAGAATTGATGGGAACATGCTCAAAATCTGTGATAACAAACCACGGGGAGAGAATGATTCTAGTGTTCTCTGCTGCCTCCATAACAATGCCCTTTTCCCACTCATGTCCCATCTGTGACTTAGTTGATATCAGGTCAAATTGCAAACATATGAACATAAATGCAGAGAAAATGTTTCTACTTTAGGCAGCATTTGAATCATAGAGGTAAAAGGAAAATATTAGCTTTTGTTTGGAATTCAGATTCAGGACCTCCAGTGTTCCATGCTAGTGTCACTGCTGCTCGACAGCTGACCATTCTCAAGAAACTCATAGCTGCTAGTGTCCTGTGGTCTTAGGCTGCCATGGATCATGTATAACTGATGGAGTACGTACCATCCATGAACCATAGGTTGCTCCTTTACAAGTATGCAGTATTCCCCTCTGTTGCCAGGAAGTATACCGTGATCGCCATTGTCAGACTTCTTCTTCCATACACTGATCTGTCCCATGTGCAGGAGTGGGTCTTTAAGGGTAATATCTGCCTTGGGTGTGAATATCCAGTCATTGGTGGGGATGTTCTTTTCTGCTGTAGCAACATATAATTTGGGAAATACATTCTATCTTGGTAGATACTGCACTGTCGTCTCCCTAGCTGTCTCTGTATACCACTCAACAGCAGTAGCCTGTGTGCTGTAGCTGGCCATACCTTAGAGCTGGATTTCTCTAAGCTGATTGTTTCCAACACCTTGGATGCCTCAGTTTTTTTCATTTCTAGTGGGTAGTGGTGGATAGTACTCTTCTTGAGTTTATTGCCAGCCTCTGTTAGCATGTTATAGCTCAGCCACAGCACTTGTCTGTCATGTTCATGATACATACCCAGTAGGTCCAGCTGTTAGTATCTCTGTCTCCTCCCATCTCCTTATTTTGCTGATAGGCCTGTATTACTAGCCCAGGCTTTCTATGTATTCCCATGCTGCTGTTGCTGGTCACTTCCTGATCCTGACAGCATTGCTACTGAGGCTCATAGAAGCCAGAATTTAACAACACTTCACAGTGAGGATGGGAAGGCACGTTTCCTCGCCATCTGGAGACCTGGCAGTCCTCCTGTCACAGACAAGAATGTAAAGCTGCAGTGATTCATATGCAAGGTGACTTCCAGCCATGGCAAACTCTGTACTCACCACACAGTGCTTCTTACAGTTCTGGGTGATGTGTCAATAGAATTCCCCATTTTGTTCACTGGTATGGAACTTTTTAGCAGACCTTGTTTTGAGTGAAAATAATTTGAGCACTTTTGCTCTATTTACCATGACGTTTAGTGGTGTTTTGTTGTGGGTTGTGGTGCTGTTCTGCTGAATAGTGGTGACCTTATGGCTGTAAAATGGTCTTTATAATAGAAGAGATGAAGCTCTGCACCTTTACTATGTACAGTATATATCTGTCTGTATACTATAAAACATTTTTTTTTTTTTATGATTACAAAATGTCTTACATAATGACTTTTTTCAAATGTATTTATTTCTTTGTACCACATACAAGCTGATGTGACTTTGCAGCATGTGTTAAACAGTCTGGCGCCATTAAGTCAAGGTAGCAAGTGTCAAAATGAAAAAGAAGCCAGATGTTTCAGAATGTTTTGTTTCTGCAAATTTCAGGGAACATTGATTTATTATTTATTTGTTGACGTTTGTTTACTGGGAAAGTCCGACTGAGCACTGCCCTTTTTCAGCAGAGGCCTGGGAAGAAAAGACTTCTTACACGTCATTTGCATTGTTTCATCATTTACAGTCAGTTTCATTCATGAGCGACAGTTCCATTATTTACAAAGCATTTTAATTGACAGTTACTTGGTTATATATGAATAACTTTTATTTTTAATACAGGGAGGTTATATGCAGTGCAGTATTATCAGCCTGCATGGGAGGCTGCGGTGGTGCAGCGGTTAGTGTTGCCATCTCACAGCAAGAGGTTCTCTGGTTCAATCCTCAGCTGAGGTGCCTTCTGTGCGGAGTGTGCATGTCCCCCCTGTGGCTGCGTGGGTTTCCTCCGGGTGCTCCGGTTTCCTCCCACATCCCAAAGACATGCTGTAGGTGGATTGGACACTCTAAATTGGTCCTAGGTGTGAGTGCGTGTGTGTGTGTGTGTGTGTGTGTGTGTGGCCTTCTGTGGAAGTTTAGGCGCCGGGCTGGTAACTCAGCACTGTAAAACTCCACTGCCAGTCATGAGTGGACAGGTGATACGCTGTGGCGACCCCTACCCGGGAAAAGCTGAAAGAAGAAGAAGAATTATCAGCATGCATAGATTGTTAGATTTTACATAAGAATGTTTGTTACTATAAAGATTTTTCAAAGCCGTTCACCATGAAAATGTGTTTTTTCCTGGAAACTGTCAGAGGTAAAACACATTATTGTAGAAAACATGTTAAGTATAGAATTGTTTCTAAATTGCCTGTTTGTAGATAGTAACAGGAACAAAAAGAACGTGGTTGCTGGTGTTCTGCATTTCAATTTTGGAATGCTTTGGCTTCCTAGAAGAACGGTCTGTCCAGTCCACATGAAACAAAACACGTATTCACATAGCAGGATCAACTTAAATGCAGAGTAAACTTTGAATGGATCAAATTACTCCTTCTGGGTCATACCAGTAGAAACTGAATTGTTTCAGCACACAGGCCAGCCAGCCAGTCAGCTAGTCACAGAAAATGTTTTTTCCTGAAGTAGTTTGGCACAGAGGAGAAGAATCAAGACCCTGCTGTGTTTGCAGATTGTTATAAATATGTGCTGTCATATGTTTTCGATTTGCATGTGAGCGACACTTTTAGTGTCAGCAGTAAGGAGGCAGTGGGAATTTCTTTAGTCCCAGCTGCTCTTGGTGAACCTTTTTAAAGAAAGTGCAGTAGTCTTTGTAGAGTGATAACATTTACATCACAAGAATGCTCATGGAGGGATTGACTTGGAAAAAGAGTGGAGGGTTTGCAGGAACAGCTGTAGCAGTGAAAGTGCAGTGCAAGTATAAAGCTGGCATGCTGCCCAAGATGATTGCTTATTGTAGACTGACTTTTACCTGGATGTCTGAAAGTGCAAGTGTTTTCATCATGTAAGTGTTGTGATGCAGTTATTTGCCCTTGAAGTATTTCCTTTTGGTTCCTGAGCCTGCAACTTCGTCTTTTTTTCTTGTGAGAGGGAGGCAGGCATAATGTTATACACTGGCACTGTCTGCATTGTTTTCTGTTTTTTTTTTTCCTTCAAACCAGTACTCTGTTTTGGACACAGGCTTCCTCTAGGTTTGTGAAGTTTAACCTGCTGAATAACTTTGTGGAATAAACAGGACTAGCCTTGTTGCTAGAATGTGCTGACCTGTGGCAAATATTGGACTGTAGGACAGTGGAGGAGCAAATTAGTCAAGTAGGTTATAAGGGAAGATGGTTTTGAGGCAGTTCAGGGGACAAAAAAAAAATGGATAAAGAATACTGGTTTTGGAGACCAGGCTGGTTCAAAACTATTGTGTCTTTCCAATTGCCCTGCCCCACCCTCACCTGTAGTAAATGCAAATGCATGGTTTTGCCTGCCTGGTAGAAAACAACCTTGGGGGTCCTTCCAACTTTCCCTGTATTTAGAGAAAGGTACAGGGTCAGCATGCTAAAGCTTCAGTGGTGTGTTTTTCAGTGGAGTGCCTTCCCCCCAAAAGTTAGACCTAGTTAAATCAGCAAGGAAAAGAATAAGATTGCATTGTCATTTGTGAGGGCCACCTTCTCTGTAGTATCATTGTTGCTATACTTGTAGAGAAGAGATCCTTGTTGTTAGGACTTGTGTGTGTGTGTGTGTGTGTGTGTGTGTGTGTGTGTGTGTGTGTGTGTGTGTGTGTGTGTGTGTGTGTGTGTGTGTGTTTTTCTTTTTCCCCCTGTGCTTACTGACCATCAAGTTTCCCCCAGCTCTGAAGGAATCATCATCATCCACGCAACCATGGGGGTTGTGCTGTAGTTGGGTACATTTGACCTGAGCCACCTTGGCATCTCATAAACTAGCTTATGCATTTACACACTTACATGCACCTTCTGAGGAAGGACATCTCGTTTCCAGCTTGATGAGCTGAACACATACCTTGTGACTTCTCCTGCAATGTCATTATCTCTTCCTTTTGTGCTGAGCGTGGATCTGTCTTCCATATATATGGGTTTTCATCAAGGTCTCCCATTTCTTCCCACATCTCAAAATATGCAGATAGGCAAGTTGGCGATCCTCCAAGTTACTGACATGTGTGTTTGTAGTGTGCCTGTGGGTGTTTCTGTGTGCCCTGTGATGGACTGGCATCCTGTCTGGAATTGATCTTGTGCCTTATTCTCTTTACTTTTTCGATTAGGCTCTGCCTCCTTTGCATCCCTGACTAGGGTGAAGCAGTTATTGGAGATGAGTGAAACAGTGATAACATTTGATCTGAAGTAGGATATTCATTTGTCTGCAACCTGTGGGTTATGGATCCGATATCGGATCCGAACCGGCATAGTTTTCCAGCTATGGATCCAAGCTCTCAGCTCCTCCCCTCACCCATAATGCCCTGCTCTACCCTCATGACCTCAGATCTTGTTTGCCGCGCTGGTAACTAGATGTGGATTTCATAGCTCTCAGCTAAGTAGACTTTTCTTGTTAAAAAATAGAGAATTTTTTTCCTTTAACTTTTTTGTGTGAAAGTTGTAGGTTTCCTATTATTATTGACTGTTTTAGTTTAATTTAATTTTCAGTAGTAATTTTATTCCCTCGTGTGTGTGAGGCCTGTGTGCTTCTTTTATTGTTTAAGTTACTTTTCTGTAACTTTAGGTTAGTTATAGACTATGGCTGAACAGCCTAAGTCCATATTTTCAGTGTGGCCATAAGCTCTCACCGCTGATGGCCACACTCGGTGTGTTAGTGTCTTGGGGTTGAGCACCTCACATCTGGTTGTTCCATTTGTGCAGGGTTCAACCCCAGGGCACTGAGGGAGCGGAGGTCCAAGCTGGTCTTGGCGGGTCTTTACCGCCGACCTCGGCTGCAGTTGTTCCCCTGTGGCACCCTCCTGCTCCTGGGACTCAAACTCCGCTCAGGACAGGAGAGGGATGCATCTAAGGACGGAGGGAGAAGCACCTGCGGCGGGCCGAGACCTCTGTTTCGCCCGCTTCTCCCGCTCGGTCCGGTCTCCTCCTTCTCGGCTCCGGTCCCCTGTGTGCTTCTCACCGGGTCCTGAGGAGGAGACCGAGGCTATCGAGGAGGCATTCCAGGCCTACCTCGGTAGCCTCGCCGAGATCTACCCATAGTTTCGATGCTGATCTGGACGGATGATGAGAAGGTTCATCCAGGCCCAGATGCAGATGGGAGTGCTCTTGCCTCCGGGGAGCTCAACACCCTTTTAAGCCTATTGCTCCTTCTCCGACCCGCTATCCGGGTTCGAGCAACTGGAGCCGAGCAGCCGGGCGGGGAGGTCGGAGCCGATAGTACTTGTGCCGGATCCGACCATGCCGGATCCGATCTCGGAGCCTGGATCCGAGCCGGATCCGGGGATCAGTGCTCGGGCGCCGGCCGGATCCGAGTCGCCGATCCACTCTTCGGATCGCCCGGATCCTTTGATGATGTAGTGGAGAGGGCTCTGTTGAGGGTCTCCGGACCCCGGCACTTGCCTTGCCCTCTGCACTGGGCCAGGCTTCCACCATCCGGCCCCTGGGACAGCCCCCAAGTTGCTCCCATGGAGCAAATTGCTGTTGCAAGGACTCCTCTGACAGCCCCCAGAGGAGGCCGCAAAAGGAGGCACATTGACTCCAGTCACTCACTGAAGACACGGACTTGGAGGAAGGGAAGGCTCCCGTCACCCCGAGGATGTCTCCTTCGGAGACATCATGGAAATACCCGTATTAGGGGGTGGTCTGCCCCAAGTCTTCCTCGGACGAGTACGAGTTCTTGGTGGCATTCGACACGAGCCCGTCTACCTCTTGGGTGTCCCACCCCTGGTGGACCTTATTACCACCAGGGCGTGGAAGGAACGGACACCATGGAGCCAATTCCCAAAAGACCTGACAGGATCCTTAGCCCGCCTCCGACAGGACCCATTGGAGTAAGGGGCTTCCTGTATATGTCATGTTGATGGCGGGGGAACTGGCTCAGGAGAGTCCCTCAGTCCACCCACCGAGCAAGGAGTCTCGGATGATGGACCGCTAAGCGGATGTTCAGTTCGGCGACCTTCTTGGTAAGGGCGCTGAACTATTGGATGCAGCGAGACCTTATTAAGCTGCATCCCCTGAGTCCATTTCGGAGGAGGACAGAGCTCTGCACTCCACCAAAATGGCCACTCTTAGGTCAGTCACAAATACTTCTGCTACTCTCCCATGCTACGGAGGGCCTCCGCGGGACAGGACTGGTCACTATTCGGGCTCTCGCGCTCGCCACCTTTCTTTTTTCTGAGCCCTTCAAGGTCGCTTGCTTAACGCCTTTGATGGTTCTGCTCTGTTTGGCAAGACCGGCACCCCAGAGGCCCTATTCTAGGAACCAAAAGGGTCAGAAGAAGATGGTCCCAGCCTGCTCCGGACAACCAGTCCTTCCGTGGCAGAGGAGGACAGGGGACGCCGCCCTAGAGGCAGAGGGGCTCCCAGAAACTCCAGGGAACCTTTCTCTGACTGCTCTACTCTGGAGGCAGTCGGGGACGCTGGGCACCTAGCGGCATGGGAGTCCATAACATCGGACCGCTGGGTTCTCCAAATCATATCCAGGGATATCGCATTCCTTTCCTTCACCTTCCAAAGATGAAGTCCCTCCCAGAAATTGGCCATCTGCTAGAGAAAAGAGCCATCCAGCCCGTCCCCAGACCAGATCGGATCAGGGTTCTACTCCAGGTTCTTTTAGTGCCAAAAAGACGGGGAACTAAGACCAATCCTAGACCTCTCTCTTGAATCTGGCAGTCCCCAAAGAAAAAATGGTCACTCTACAATCTATTCTCCCCTTCTGGGAGAAGGCCACTGGATGTGCTCGATAGATCTCAAGGACGACCACATCCTGATGGACAGGCGCCAGGAGGTTTCTCCCCGGCTGGGAGCCAGTCACTACCAGTTCGGGTCCTTCCCTTTGGTCTCACCACAGCCCCCAGGGTGTTTACCAAAGTACTAGCAGTGGTAGCGGCCCACCTGAGGCTTCAGGGGTGCAGGTCTTTCCCTACCTGGACGACTGGCCCCAACAAGGCATCTACTTCTAGACTCCTTTCTCCATCTTGCTCCATTTCTGGGCATCACAATAAATACAAACAAGTCCAACCTGGCACCCACTCAGCTCTTAGATTTCATAGGGGCCAGACTAGACACAAGGAGTTTACGAGCCTTCCTCACTGCGGACAGAGTTCTAAATCTGCAGCTCCAGGTGCGGGCCATTCTCCATTCATGTTCTGTTCCAGCGGAGTTGGTCCTGAGGGCTCTAGGGTCCATGGCTTCGTCGATAGCACTTCTTCCTCTTGCCAGGCTCAATATGCGCATTCTACAGTGGACGCTCTTAGTACAGTGGTCATACCTTGCTCTCCCCATGCATCATCCCATAGCGATCAGCAAGGCTTGCAAGCGGTCCCTCTTGTGGTGGCTCCACTCGGATCTCCAGCCCATTTTGTGCTTCTCCCGGTGACCACGGACGCCTCCGGACAGTCCAAGGCACGATTCAGAGACCTTACTGCATATCAATGTTCTAGAGATGAGAGCAGTGCTCTTAGCGTTGCTAGCACTTCAGGACTTTCTTCCCTTGGGAACAATTGCGATTCAATCGGACAATATGTCTGTTGTCTGGTACATCAACAAGCAAGGGAACAAGGTCTTACCCTCTTTGTCGAGAGGCCATGAGAGTTTGGGAATGGGCAATCTCCACCAATCGCTTTCTCATAGCATCCAACATCCTAGCGGACAAGCTCAGTCGCACCATTCTGACCCCTTACGAGTGGTCTCTCAATTGTCAAGTAGCGGAACGCAGTATGTGGGGAACCCCTTCATGCGATCTTTTGCTTCTCCCTCAAACACCAAGTGCGACAGTTTTTCTAATACCTCCGGAGGTACCCCTGGTGCATGCTTGGCCACCCGGTCTTCTGTATGCCTATCCACCCTTGCCTCTGATGCTGCAAGTTCTTCAGAAAGCCTCGGTGGGTTGCAGAATGATTCTCATTGCTCCATTCTGGCCTCGACAGATCTGGTTCCCCTTCCTAAGGTCTCACTCGGTGAATCCTCCTTGGATTCTAGATCCCATTCGGATCTGATATCCCATCCATCCTGCATTCCTCCTCCGAACCTGGACAACCTGAAGCTGACCGCTTGGCTGCTCCAGTTCCACTCTTGATAAGGACTCCGGTATTTCTTCACCGGTAAAGGCTATTTTGGTGGCGGCTCATAAACCATCCACTAGAAAGGTTTACAAGCAAATGGAATTTCTCTGTGGGCGGAGCGGCAAGGCCTAGATCCCTTCACGGTTCCTCTCCCTGTAGTGCTTGATTTTCTAACCTCTCTTTTAATGATGGTGCCAGCAGTTCCACAGTCAAAGTTCAACTGGCGGCAATTTCTCACTATCACATTGGTCAAGAGTCTAATCCTCTTATGTCAGCCAAATTGTGCAAAACATTTCTTAAGGGTACTTTCCTTCTCAGGCCACCTATAAAGCAAGCAGTTCCTCCTTGGGACCTTTCTTTGGTTCTACAGGCCTTGACCGCTACAGTGGATCTCAAATTCTTGTCCTACAAGACAGCCTTTTGGTAGCCATTACATCAGCCAAGAGAGTTTCTGAACTTCAAGCTTTATCAGCTAAACCTCCTTACTTGGTATTTCATCCGGACCGTGTCTCCCTCAGGACCAACCCGTCCTTCCTTCCTAAAATCGCTTCTGAAGCAAACATCAATCAATCCATTAACCTCCCTGTTTTCTTCCCTAAGTATGAAAACAAAGGTGAATATAAGCTACACTCACTAGATGTTCACAGGCAACTTAGATTTTATCTCAACAGGACAGCTGGTCATAGGCAATCCGACCAGCTGT
The DNA here is from genome assembly GCF_019279795.1 of Protopterus annectens. Lineage (NCBI taxonomy): Eukaryota > Metazoa > Chordata > Ceratodontiformes > Protopteridae > Protopterus > Protopterus annectens. Next base: position 200,178,342 of record NC_056725.1, on the reverse strand, counting down.
TTATTTCCTTTGCAAAATTCAATTTGGGCAAGCCAATTTCTAAAGTTTCTCTGTCCCGCTGGATTTCACAGTGCATTTTATTGGCTTATCAAGCGTCAGGAAGGCTGTTCATGCCCACTCAACCCGGTCAGTATCTACCTCGGCAGCCTTCAAGGCTAGGATTCCTCTAGATGATATTTGTGCAGCAGCCACGTGGGCTTCATCTCATACATTTATTTCTCACTATAAGTTGGATCTTGCATCTAGGGGTAGAGCATCCTTAATATCCTTCCATGATGGCCGCCCAAGATTCAGGTAGCTGGGGACTCTGTCCCACAGGTTGCAGACAAATGAATATCCTACTTCAGATTTAGAAGTTATGTACTCACCATAACGTTCCATCTGAGTAGGTGTATTCATTTGTCTGCAACCATCCCGCCTCCTATCCCCCTGGCCTTTCAGTTTCCTGCATATTCCTTGTTACCCTTTTGAGGGTATTGTTGCTTTGGCAAACTCGATCTGAGGTCATGAGGGTAGAGCAGGGCATTATGGGTGAGGGGAGGAGCTGAGAGCTTGGATCCATAGCTGGAAAACTATGCCGGTTCGGATCCGATATCGGATCCATAACCCACAGGTTGCAGACAAATGAATACACCTACTCAGATGGAACGTTATGGTGAGTACATAACTTCTAATTATGCTCTTATGTGAGACCATTGCAGTCCACAGTTTCTGTTTTTACTAGATGTTTCTGTAGTAGTGTCTGCTGTAAGGTAACTTGGCGCAATTGCTTTCCTTGATGTTTGGCAGAAGGACTATATAAAACCTTGCCATTATAAAGAGGAAATGGGTATCTTTTCATGAGCCTGTGTTATCTTGCTGCCCAGCCTTCTGTATACCTCCTTTTCCATGTACTAACCAACCTTCTCCCAGCAGTCAGATGTAAAGCTGAGTTTGCCTGTAACAAGATTGCGTGCTTTGTCCATCACTGTTTCCACTGGAAAGCGTTAAGCAAGCTTACTTAATTAGTGTTGCTTAGTTATCTGTAGTTCATGTAACTAACATTACCTGCAGTGCAATAACTGCCCAGCATTATCTGGTATTAACCTTTAAGACCACTTTGCTGCAGAGGTATCTCCTTAGCACAGGTCAGACTGTTGACTGATACACACAAAAAAAAAAAAAAAAAAAAACTCAGTCCATGGTGATTGCATAACCAAACAGTGGAATAACTCAGTTCAGAACATATACGGACTTTACTCCTAACAAAAGTTCTTTCTTGTAGTTGTTTGGTTGTTTCACCTACCTGCACAGTCTGGGATTTCCACTTACTTTTCCAGTCTGTTTGCCTGTAGTTCCTTTGAAATTCTAGCCTAGCTTACCAGGTGTTTTCAGCCCACGTTCTCACTCCCTCATATCTTAGTTTTTAGGGTGTCTGTCCTTGTCCTGTGTTCACTCACTTCACTGCTCTCATACAAACCATTCTCATTCCTAGCCATTGTCAAAATCCTTTATAATTCTTGCTTTCCTCATCCTCTGTCATCCCACCTACACTCATTTTTGAGGTGCTGGCCAAGTCCTTCTCTCATACTAATTTCCATATTTTGTCTGTTCTTTTCTTAAGTCTGTTAGACATTATATTAGTTGTGTAAAGGTTTTGTCTTGCTTTTGGTACTTTTCAGATCATCTCTTTCAACCGGCTGTACCATATCATAACTATTACACGTTGCGTGTGTAATTCATATGTCTAGTCTACGGTCACTGGGGGTGTCTGATGTATTTATATTTACACAGGAGGACAGCAGGGGTAACTTAGTGGTGCTGCTTCATGGCTCACTTGTGAGCATTTGAAGCACGCTCATTTGTCACTCCGACGTCTGAAAAATAAACATTGTAACAGGAGAATGAAGTATATCACACACAGGCACACACACACACACACACACACACACACACACACACACACACACACACACACACACACACACACACACACACACACACAAAATTATTTATTTTGCAGCAATCAGCCCCCCCCACACTGCAGTCCTCCTATGTTATATATACCAACTCCACAGTCTCACTAGAGTGGAGAAAAGGGGGAACATGTCTCTGAGAATTCTTCTGCAAGCTTGCACAATATAGCACATTACAGTGAAACTTGCAGCAATATTAAAGTTTTGCACTAAAGCCACGTCTTCACCAATGCATTGACCACTAGAACTGTACCTGCCCCACTGTGCTTGGTTCTTGGCTCAGGTGTCTTCTTTGTTGTGACTGCATATCCTCCCTGTGCCAACATGAGCTTTTGTTGTTTACTGCAGTTATCTCTCACATCCTAAAGATGTGCCGTAGGTGAATAAGCAACCCTTCACGTTATCCATTGGTGTATGTATACACGGTTGCATGTATCCTGTGATAGACTGGTGTCCTGTCCAGTATTAGTTTCTCTTCCTTACTCTCCCATTCAGTGTCAGGATAGCATCTGACATGGATAATCTGAGAATGAATGATGTATGACACCAAGTTTGCTAGAGACAAACTTGCTACCCTTTTTATATATCCTGTGGTATTTATGTTCACACTGGACTGCTGCTCTTGCCTGCATTTACATCATAAATGATATACTGATTGTTATAGCACAGCAACCACTTTGCATTTATGGCATATGTGAATTTGTTTAGCCCTTGCCATCTTATTTATTGCAGTGGTATGCCTGTGGATCTGTTCTTCTCTTTTCAGGAACTGTGCAGTCTAGTTTTTGTTAACTAAATTGCATATGGCTGGAGATTTTCTTCCCAAGCCTCCACTCTAAATGGACTTTGCCCAGTCAGACCTCCTAATCCAGAAACAAAAGTAAATGCAAAGAACTGATAAGTGCTCAGAACTAGCAAAACACAATGATATGAATTGTAAAGGTGTAAGGTGAGGTTATTTTTGTACCCGCGGGTGTGTGCATGAGAGCTGCAGTAATATGTAAGTAAAACTCGCTGTAGTTTCTTGTACAGCCAGAGAAAGTTATGTCTGGAAAGGAAGCACAAGACTTTTGTTATGTCAGCATTTTTCCCTTGCTAATGAATTGTAGTTATCGAATGGTGCACTTTAGATTGTTTACATTTTAGGTGTTAACTATTTCAAGTAGTACCTTCGTTGTGTCTCAAAACTGTATGGATTGTCATAGGAAAGAGCAACAGTTCTCCCCGCCCAAGTGTTTTAGTAAGAGAATTTCCTGAGTAGAGCCATTGAAGGGATGAATAAGCAGCTGGGGGTGTATGGTGGTACTGGTGATAAATCACCTAGTAGTTTGATTCCAGGACTTGCTGGAGTAAATCTGGTTTGTTCTTGTTAGTTGTAGGCCTTTTTGTATGAAATTGGTGCAGCTGTTCCTGCCCCTTACTCACTGACAGTCATTATTCATTATTTGTCAAAGCACTTTACCTGTGACTATTGGTACATCTCAGGATGTTAACCCATGAACAACACTTATATGACCAGTTCGACACATTGTATATCATTGTGCATCAGCACCTTCATCATTGTTATATTTTAACAAAAAACACAAAGACATCAGGTGGATTAAATGGCCACAGCCATGTGTTTATTGCCAGTAACTGCCAATGACCTTTACTGATTGAAGCCAGTTATTGAGAGATGTACACAAGGCAGGAATTTCAGTGAGGTCATTTCTTTACTTTATGTCAGTGCTCTAAACATTACAAAGCAATAGACAGCACTGTTCTTATCTGGCCCTTCCAATTAATCTTGCCCACAGCATAAAGTAGGCTGGTTAGTCCCCTGGCAGCAATTCTTTGGGGCCCTCTGCCTGTGGGAGGTCCAGCTAAAGAGTCCTGAAATCCCCCCACTTACCTTGGCATCCTTTACCTTTTCTGAGTTCTGCTTAGGTGACTGTGACAGCCTAGCCTAACCTGTCTACCTCACCCACAGGTGAAGGTGAAAACCTGAAAACCCATTGGGAAAAAAACAGGAAATTCCTTTTTCAACCCCTAATGTGATCATTCATGTAGTCACCAGGTGCCTTACCTACCTTTAAACTGACCCTCTTCTGGCTGCTAACTTCCCACTGCTTTTATGAGGGAGTGGGCTGGGTGGAGAAAGCTGCTGAGGTAGAAATTGAAGAGACATGTTTGCTTTGTTCCCAGCCTTTTCAATACTACCCCAAGACAGCTTGTCCCACCCTATCCCTTCTGACCGATTCTGACCATACCTGTTCTTCCACCCACCCTCCCAAACCTGAATCTAAGCTGACCTGCCTCGGACAAATAGCAGCTTGCTGTGACCTGGCTAGGCAGCCATTTGACATCAGCTAGATATCACTATATTGGGTGAGGGAGATCGCTTTCTAGTTGCATAAGTTCCAGGCAGTTGCATCCATATTATTTACTAAGAGAGAAAAGCAAAGTCTAAAGTAATAGAGTTTCCCATAAATGTGACTGCTTCCTTGGCTACAAATGGCAACTTAAGTTGTTCACAAGAACTGAAGGTGATATTATGAGTTGTATGTCCATTAGCAATATATGGTGTGCCGAGAATGTGATATGTTTTAAGTAGTTCTATGCTCTGGTAAGGGAATGGAGTTTGTTATTATATAGACAGGCTTAAGTTCAGATTATATAATTAAGAAAAGTACATGACTTTGTTTATTAAGAAAAGCACTTGACTCCTTAAGCCATCCCAGTTAACTCACTCATTCATTTGTTCATTACATAGTTACCCAAGTTTTATCCACTTTTAGTTCACTGGGCAGCTGGAGTCTATCCTGGCATTCGGCACACACACAGATTCATTTATGTAGGGAGTTTGGAGGATCACCAGGTCACCTAGATCATGACATTGGAATATGGAAAGAAACCGAGCACATAGCAAAAAGCCACCCACTGGGAGGATCTGTAGACTCCACACAGAATGCTGCCCAGCTGAGTATTGAACTGTAGAACCAAGTGCTGGAAAGTAGGAAAATTTAAATGCTAAGCCGCTGTGTGCCCATTATATCCGACAAATGAAAAAATGTATAATACATGACTGATACTGTTGTAAAGAAGTGTTCTGATTCAGGTGTATTCATTTTTGAGCTAAGGGTGTGGGCTGCAGTAGCTATCATTATTCAGAATCCAGTGACATGAATTGTAAGACATTGTAATTCTGTGAAAAAATCGACAAGTTAATAATGCTATCCTGCCTGTGTTACAAAGCTTTTCGTGCTGCATTATTTATACAGGCAGGACAGAACACTTTGAACTCTTGGAAGAAGTGCTGAACCAGCTAGCAACAGAGTTGTAGCACAAATTAACGTAGCAGTGTTGGTTAGGAATTGTACTTAGGAAGATATGTACAAGCAATTATGACCTTGATAGTAGATCTTGAGAAGCCATAATTAAATGTACATGCCTCTTGAAGTGTAATTTTTGGTGAATGTTATACTAGATGTTCTGTACAGCTTATAGATTGTGTTTTTACTGAGGCTGTCAAAAAACTGAGAAAGGAAATGGCAGGGTCCTTTGTAGTATAAAAAAGCTGGTTTCATTTCACATCTCCTGTTCTTTATTTCCATGACAGCAGCTTTCAATGATCCAAAAAACATTGCCACTTCCTTTCTCAATTTTTTTCACCAAACTCAGTAAATGTACATAAAATAACAAAAAAAACATATACTATAAACAGTATCTGGTACAGCAACAAGAAATTATACTTCGAGGTGTGTACAAAGCTTCTCCAGATTTCCTGTCAGTGTCATAATTATTTGTACATGATTCTAAGTCTAATTTCTTGATAAACACAGTTAACATTAGATACTAACTTGTTCCCCATTTCAGTTATTTAATCTTCTGTACTGCATGGTAGATGCTCTGAAATGCTGGTTAATGTAGTTGCAATACAGCCTTGGTTCCATTCCAGTATTTGACCCACAGCTGTATCTGATTGTTTGATAAAAGAGCGTAGTGTATTTGACAGTAAATTGAATCTTGTTTACTTAGAAGCAGTTATGTAGCCTTGTTTGCTTTTAGGTGCTTATTTTGCAAATAATTGCCTCATGAATGACTCATCTTTATTTCTTTGCAAATGCTTTGTTTTATAACTTATCTGGTGTTAACTCGTGCATATTAGTGGTATATTAAACCAACACTTTGTTTACTTACTGTATTTTAGAAGTTGATGGGATTTAATGTACGTGTTTAATGATTTCTGAGCTGACTAGCCTCTGATGTTATAATCTTCTGGAGTGTGTGTTTTTGTGACAGGGACAGGTTTGTTGAGACAGCATGCAGTGTTTATAGTTTGCTGTGCAAAGTTAACTTCCTAGACATTCTTTTTACATGGGCTTTGTCTTCTGTAACAGTACCTGTTCAACATAATGAAAATAGTTAAACAAGGTAAAAACAATAAATAAAAACTAATAGTTTAAAAATAAACATACAAGGAGTTATTAGGCTGCACTGAGGTGATTTGTTAGCCAATAAATGTTGTGAAGGGCAGAACATGGGCTGCCATCTATTATGATAATCATCCTTTTTCATTACTGGGAAGCAGAATAAACTTATAACAAACAACGGCTTTCCAAGATGGCTGCACAATGAGTAACAGCTCAACTCTAGCTTTCCCAGTGTGAAAACAGAAATTCAGCAGAGAAAGCCAGTAGACTTTTGTGTTTATGGGTACATTTCAGTAACTAGCTAGTAAGTGTATTGCCTGGATGCCAGGAAAAAAGAAATACAGACCACCTGGAAAAAAAATCAGCCACAAAAAGCGAGGAAGAAACACTGACTAGGGAAAGTTCTGCAGCTGTTCAGCAAAAAAAAAAAAAAAAAAAATGCAACTTCCAGTAACCTTCAGAAGGATATCAGACAACTGCACACAGATCTGGTTAAAATAACTGAAACACTGGTAGAGTATATTAACACAAACAACAAAAGGATGGAAAAAATGGAAGAGGCTTTAAACAGATATTTAGATGAGGTGATAAAGCTGCAAAAAATCAGAGGCTGAAATGAAGAAAAGGCTGGCTGAGTATAAGACTGCTCAGGATGAGATGTTAAAAAAATAATAGAAGTAGAGGACTGCGCACATAGGAAAATCTGATATTTTCAGCTATACCAGAGAAACTGGAAGGAACAGACTGCATTAATTTTATGAAAGCACAAATAAGCAACTGTACTGGTGTTCCACAGCAGGAGTTGTTAGTTGAAAGGGCGCATAATGTGTATGCTCCATACCTGGTTATGAGAATGCAACCTAGGCCTTTAATAGTAAAGATGCAATTCTGCCAGCAGGAGATGATTCTAACAAAACTGTGGCAGAAGGGCAAAATACTAAAAGTGGGAGACAGCAGAGTGTTTGTGGAGAATGACTACTCATAGTACACCAGGCAGAAGAGGAGTAAATGCATTCCACTATTCAGAGAATGTTGAGAAGCAGGTGTGAGATTCAAACTGCTGTACCCATGGTGTTCTTCTCTGGAGGGACAAAATCATTTTTGATGAAGTATATGCTAAGGAGGAAATACAAAAGTTTGTCCAACAGAAAGTGAGCTCTGAGACAGAAGGAAGTTCGGCTTCTTGTTCTTCTGGTAGTAAAGATCACAGAGAGACTGTACCTGTGAAACCTTTTCCACTGTTTTAATGGAAAATGTTTGAGAGAAAGAAAGGAGCATGAGAGTTGACTAGAAGACTCAAGAGTATGTTGGAAATGAAGCAGTGACAGGATTTGGAGATGGCGATGACAGTAATAAAACTAGTAACTTAATGTGGGATTACAATGCAATAATTATATTTGTGAAATATGACAGAACAAGAAAATCTGGAAATACTGGACTTTTTCAGAATTTGTTGGACTTGTGGGAGACTGTAAACTATATGCCCTACTTCATGTCATTGATGTTCAGAAATTGCTTTGGGGAGGGGAAGAGAGTGGAGAAAGTTAACTGTAAGTAAATAAAACATTTTTTTTTCTTAATAGTTCTATTTTGGCGATGTGTGGTTTTCTTTGCATGCTATAAAGTAAAGCTTTCTCAGTTATTTTTAAGTGTAGTGAGGATTGTAAATATGTGCTGATGTTCTTTTTTTCCCTTTCTCCCTTTCTCCCTTCTCTGTTCTTATTGTTTAGTTTTAATAAATATAGGCACTGCAGTGTTAAAAAAGGCTGGTTAAAAGAGAATGACAAAAGAAAAAATAATGTGCTTTTTCTCATATTTTGCATGGGGGAATGGCTGGATTAAGGACCTTAGACTGATTTAATAACAAGTTTTAAGAGAAAGCAAGTAACTGAAAGAGAATATGGAATATTATGAGGCTTTTTATAGCAAATTAATATATTCTTAGTAGCAGTTCTGTATCTGGCCCTCATATCTCCATGGAAACAATCTTATAAAGAGAAAGTGACTGGTCTTGTGTCTCCATGGAGACAATCTGATAATGAGAAATTGGTTACAGTCTGGTGGAGAGTGATTGGCTAAGGGAAAAAAGAGAAACTGGCTAGGAAATTATGTTCTCTGAAAGCATTCAGGCATTTTCCTAGCTGGGAATTGATATAAAGATAAGACAGAACCAGTTAGCACTTAGTAGAAACACAGGCTGCACCATGTGTCTTTGCATGGATAGCCTTTCTTTTAGGTTAACTTAAGTCTGTGTGTGTGTGTGTGTGTGTGTGTGTGTGTGTGTGTGTGTGTGTGTGTGTGTGTGTGTGGCAGTCAGTTTGGGACATTTGTTCTTAGTAGGAAGGTAAAACTTTATTATTTGAAAGTGTACATAGTTTTGTGTGTTAGTATTGAATTAATAAATTTTAGGGAGTAATGGGGGTTTGTTTTTTTTTTTTTTTTTTTTTTTTGTTTAAGGGCTTTTAATAAAACAAAATGTTTTGTAAGATGATAACATAGGCTCAAATGGATATGACAAAAACATTTATGTAAAAGTTTAACTTGCAAACAGTGTATGCATGTAACACAAAAGCCGGAACTAGACATTTAAAAAAGGTGTTATACATAAAAGTTGGGACTAATAACTTTTTAATACAACAATGCTTTCTGTAATGTCTTTAAATGGCAGTGATCTCACAAATAAATACAAAAAAAGAAAGAATTGTGAATTATATTAAAAAATGTAGAGTGCAAATAGCAATGTTACAGGAGACACACAGCACTGAACATGTGAATTTGATAAAGAAAGGTTTTCAGGATGATTTTTCATCGGAATATCTGAGACAAAGGAAAAGAGGAGTACTTATATGAATTACAAGAGGACCTCCAATAGTGATAGAAGAGGTTAAAGAAGATAATAATGGCAGATGTGTAGTGCTAAGGTGCCACTGGCAATGGAGGAGGATTATACTGGCATGTATTTATATTCCACCTAAAACTGCTATAATGGAGCTTAAGAAAATGCTGGGAGAAATAATCAGTTTTCCGCAAGGAATATTACTTACTGGTGCGAACTGGAATTTGATTTGCAGCAGTAAAGATGTTTCTGGGGGGCCTATAAGGGAAAGTATAACAAAGGAGGGTAGATTTTTGAAGACATTTATGAAAATATTTGGCATGGAAGATGTGAATTCAGTAATAGGAGTTCAGAGTGAATTTGCATATTATTCCCCAAGATATAAAAACCAGGCTAGGTTAGACAGAATTTACATTTCACAGGAACATGCGCATTTAATTGACGGTCTTGATACGCATTCAATAACTATTTCAGATCATGTACCAATAATAACTAAAATAGAAACACAGAGTAATGAAATAAAATGAAACACTGACACTTTCCCACCTAGCTGTTGAAGAGAGAGGAATTTAAGGAATGAGTAGTGGAAATTATTCAGGAGCTATTCAAGAAGATATATATTTTTCTGAAAATAGTGGGATAACATTAAGGTGGAGTTTAAAAATAGGATGGAAATAAAAGAAAAGGAGCTATGGTTAAGAGGTAATAAGAATTATTTAGAAGTACTGACAAATGTTAAAAATATTGCAGAGTGGGGGAATGTCACAGAACTAGAGGATCAACTGCAGAATGCCAGGCAGAAAGTAAGGGATTACCGCTATAATATATACAAGTTTAGAAAGACTGCTGTTAAGCAACTTTTTTTTTGATAATAACACTAGAACACAAAAACTTTTTACTCAGTGAGTCAGGCAACAGAAAGTACGAAGGGCTGCTGCCAAGCTTAGGGAGCATGTAACAAGAAAGATACAAGAGATGTTGTAGAGGTATTAGAAATGTTTCGGAAATTCTGTGAAAGTCTGTATAAAGCAGATAAGTATGCAAATCAAGAAAGTATGCAAATGGAAATGTTTGTGGAAGAATTAAATATGCAAAGGCTAGAGGTAGATGAGGCTCAATTACTAACAGGACTGGAGGAGATGAGATAAAGATCTGGAAGGTTTTGTTTAACAATATTTTAAGAGGAGGGAGGAGTACCAATATCCTGAAAGAAAGCAGTGGTAGCTGTAACACCTAAAGAGGACAAAGAACCATCAGATCCAACTTCATATAGGCCCATTTCTTTTTTTTTTTTTTTTTTTTTTTTTTATAAAAAAAATCTTTATTAAATTATACATATCACATAGGCAATCTTACGTATATATAAATGAAAAACAAACATTGACACCACTTTAGTTGCAAACATTATGTATCATAGACACCGTTGAAACAACTGCAGTTGCTAACATTATACGTCACTTATAATCTAACCATTGTCAGTTAAGCATTGTACAGCTCTTTCAAATCATGCCTTCTTTTAAACCTCGCTTCTACTCTGCATTTCACAATTCCCATTTTTTTCATGTTTAGTTTTCGCTTTCCCCTTTTCTTAAGATCCCAATTCCATTTGTTTTATCTCTGTTACTATATTCACTACTTCTAGTATAGTTTGTTTAGACTTTGATTTCCATTTTCTAGTAATTGCTTTTTTGTCACTATAATTAAACTCAGCAAGACTTTACCATGTGTAGGCAATTCCGATTCTATATCATAGCTCAAAAAAATAATCTCCCCAGTTAATCCAATCTGCTCACCCAGCATACCAGACAGAGTGATCTGCAGGGAATCTCTAAAGTCTGCCAACTCACTACAGTCCTAAAAAAACATGTTCCCAACTGCCTCTTTCTTTCCTGTCACACCCCCAATATTTGTTATCCACCTGAGGAAAAAATCTTTGGAGTCTACTTGGGATATAAAAATACGTGTGTAAACACTTCTAGGCAAAGATCCTAAGTCTTCTAGATTTTGATAGGGGAGATATACATATATCCCCCATTGTCTCTTTGTGATCTGATCTAACTTTCCTGTTAATCCTAAGTTTGTGGTGTTTCTTGGAACTGCCCTGTAAGAGATTGGCAAGTGATTTGATAAAAGCCCTGTCTGAGGCAGCAACCCTACATGTGAAATTCAGTAAACCATGCAGTCCCATAACTTGCCTGTCTATAATATTTTTTCAGTAAGAAAAAAAAAAAAGATTAAATAAAAGATGTAAAGTTGTACAACTTATTCTGTGGTATAAATGAAGAGGAAAGCACATCTACTTTAAGACCTAAAAATATAAGCGTCTTTGTAGGACTTTTGTGTTTTATTATGGCCAGAGGAGTTCCCTGTCTGTTCACGCAATGCCTGAAGTGCACAGAGGCTTTCTATGGCATTAACCCATTCTTTATCCATAGTCAGAAAATCGTTAATGCACACCGATCTGCAGTGGGCCCCATCACCATTACACAGTTGAACTAAATTCCTCAAAAGTGGCATTAGCCACTGAACGCCCATATATATGTAGAAACAGCCGAGTGGGATCAGAACCCATCAGTTGAAGAAGAATGAAAATGGACAACATACATGAACCATTATGGTGAGTACATAACTTTTTTATTGTCTTTTGATAATGAAAATGGACTGCAGGCTGAAGGAAAGTATAATTAAGCAAATGGGCAGAGCAAATAACTTGTTAATATAAAGCAAGGCCAGTTCTTTAGTAAAGCAAATTAAGTTGTCATAAATTCACTTTTAACATGATTAAAAATGTGAATGTGCAGTTTATTTCACACACACACACACACATATATATATATATATATATTTTTTTTTTTTGTAGAGCATATTATATCCTTCATTCATAGTGGACTTAATGGCCACTGAAATTTTCTGAGTCGTGCTGCCCTAGATTCACTTTACTTCAACAGTTGATTACTTGTATCTTTGTTTGAGGTGCACATATGCAAGCACATTACATAATGAATTTAAATTTAAATTGTGCAGTACTTGGTGAATTGTCATGCCTTCATGTTCTGTTGTACAATAATTAGTGTTAATGTACAAGTCATTAAAGGTTATGATTACTTTGGTATTCGGTATAATGAATTATTCTGTAGGACTCTTCATTCTCAGTTATGGTTAACGAGAGCAGAGCACAGAAGCCTATTATTTTTATTTACTTATGTAACATTTGTTAACTGGGAAAGTCCGACTTGGAATGAAGCCAGTTTTCAGCGGAGGCCGCTATTACTTTCTGTTCTTTCCCTTTTTTAACACCGGTGTTAATTGTGGGTGAGAAATTAACATAGTCAAAAGATGCTTACAACACTACTGCCTTTCACTATTTTTTTACAAGGAAGAGGGTGAAAGTAATTCAAATGTCTCTGAATGAAAGCAGCATCTACGATTAGGTCAAAGTAATTGCCTTTTTACTCTCTTTTTTTACAAAATGCCTTGGTCTGTCCTTTAAAACTCTAAATATGACATTGATAGTGAGAATTGAGCTGTAGCTGGTGCTTAGAAGGACTAGCTTGCAGAATGTTTACTGTTTCAGATGCACATAGTTTTTGGCAAAACAAGATCTGGCGATTGCTAAGGGCTTGACGTGCAAGTTCACAGGTCATGTCCTTTGATCTGGAGATGGCCAGATGAAAGAAAGGTTGGGCAGTAGTATCCGTGTGTTACGAGAAGGAATGTGCCTGCTCAGCTGAGTAATTACAGTATGCTGCAAATAATGAAGGGTGTTGCTTTGTTTGATACTGGCTAACAAAAAAGCAAACAACCCTAGGCTTGTGTACGAGGGCATATTGTAGGGCTGAACAAATTATTTTGGCTCTGGGACTGCGCTTAAATTAGATAGTACACACTTTCTGTTAAATGTAAAGTCTTGCTCAGCCTTGCAGGAAAACAGGATAATGCTTTTTGTTTCATAAACTGAAATGAGGGCAACTGGGGAGACGCTTTAAGGAAGTAAGACTTGTCAGGGGGGAAGTGAGGAGAGGGAACATGATCAGTTAATTGCTTGCTGGGAAAAGTTTCATATTTAAGTTACATTCATTGTATGTGTATGGGTGTGTCAGAGGTCAGGAAGAGGTGTGCTTTTTCACTTGTACTTTACGTAGTAGCTGTTATAGCCAGAAACAAGACTTGTGTTTGTGTGTGTGTGTGTGTGTGTGTGTGTGTGTGTGTGTGTGTGTGTGTGTGTGTGTGTGTGTGATGGGGAGGGTTGTTTACTGATTTTACTTTTTAAAGAGGTGTAGATCCATGCCTTACAGAATTTAAAAGGAAAGGTGGTTAGTGTTGCAAAGGAGTTGGCAGAGTGCCTTATGTGGCATGGGATCTTAAACTGTATGTAAGAATGACCCCAACAGTAGTGGTAATGTACTCTGTGGAATTCAGAGGCATGTGAGCCTTATTCCTGCACACGCATTTGGATTTATATTCCAGTACTGACATTGCAGTGCAGCATTAGGGAGTGCTGCACCTCTGAGGTGGTATTTTGTCCTGTCTGCCAGAGCTGGTTTTGTGTTTAAGGTGGATATTAAAGACTTCATGGAGCTTATTGGAAAAAAAAGACTTTCCCTGGTGTACTGGAAAACCTGAAGTCACCCCCTGAAAACGGGCATAATAGGAACAGCTAGGGCAACAGAATGTAAGTAAGTTAAATGGTCAGTAATGTCCTTTATAGCTTGACTGGGTTGTTTGTTGGACATTATATGTTCGTAGGTGTGTACTAGGCTAATGGCCCTGGAGCCTTTACAAGTCTAGCCCATAATATGACCCTGGCAGTGTGCCACCCGACCTTAGTTATCAGTGCCTCTGTCGAGTAGAGCCACTGGAGTGATCCCCAGGGTGAATTTTCTATTTCCCATCTACTCATCAAGATTTCTCTTGAAGAGGGCCAGTGAGGTGCTCTGCGTGACATGTATGGGAAGTCTGTTCCAGAGCATGGGCAGTCTTTGGGTTATGAATCTGTCCCTCCATCATGTTCTGTTGATTGTGGTAATGAGGTTGAGGTCTCTGGAGCGTCTGGTGCAGAGGGATTGGGATTTCTTTAGATGTAGCATTTCTAACAGAGTTGGGTCAGACATGGCTTTGTAAGTCAAGCAGAGATTGCCTCTAAGTAGGCGATAAAAGACAGAGCATAGTTGGAGTTTTTTGGTCTGTCCATATAGGAGAAGTGTTTAAGGCCTAGGATCTTCTTTGTGAGGTACTTTTGTGGCCTCTCCAGTTGTTGCAGTTGTCTAGTGAGGTACATGACAAATGGGGCATTGTACTCGATGATTGGCGTAATGAGGGAAGAGTAGAGGGAGACAATGACCTCTTTCTTTTTGAATGCAAAACCCATAGTAATGAGATGTGCCACATAGAAGGACTTTCTGACCACAGTGGCAATGTGGTGGTCAAAAGAGAGGATGCTGTCAACCTGTGTTCCTAGATCTCGTATAATGCCTTCTGTGTTCAGTGGACTACCATCAATGTGGGAATTCAAGGGAACCAGGTTTTTCCCAAGGAGGATAATGACACATTTTTTGGCATTGAGCTTAAAGCCATGGTTCTGACACCAGTCGTTGGTGTCAGTGAGGCCTTTCTGTAGGATGTCAGCATCACTTGGGGAGTTAATAATAGCTCCCAATTTGCAGTCGTCTGCGAACCTTGTCAGCCAGAGTCCCTTCGTGTTGGCCTGGACTTCAGAGAAGTAAAACAGGAGAGGACCCAGGACCGAACCCTGTGGGACTCCACTCATGACTGGTCGGCAGTCTTACTTGGAGTTTGCTGCTTTCACACTGTGGATTCTATCTGTGAGCCAGTTTGCAACCTACCTAATGATATAGGGGTTGATGCCCAGCTTAGTGAGTTTTTCTGTGATTCCTGAGTGGGGAATGGTATCAAAGGCCTTGACCAGATCAAGGTAGGCTGTATGAACAACCTTGCCTTCATCCACAGCTCTGGTGACTGACTCAAAGAAGTCGACCAAGTTGAGCAGGCATGATCTACCCTTCACAAAAACATGACTGTGTGGGATCCAGAGTTATGATGATAGTTTTACCTCAGTTTTCTTGAGAATCGCTCTTTCAAGGTTCTTGTAAAGTCCCCCCCCACTGTTGTTGGCCCTCAGCTGATCTGATTACGCCTCTGTCAGTTTTGCCCTAGGCACTAATATTTCCAGCTTCAAAGTACAGTTTTGAGACAGATGACACAATAATAACTTGTCAGACTAAGATGGTATTATTTGGCACCCAAGCCTGTTTCCATATGCTGTAAGTAGTCTTCTCCCCCATCCTGTATACCTCTTCATAGTTTCATAGGTTGGTACTAGGCTATCGGCCCTAGGGCCTGTACAAGCCTAGCCATAATAATTCCCTGGCTATTTCTTCCTGCAATATTTACTTCCCTGGACCCCTGTCTAGCAGGGCAACTGACGTGATCCCCTGGGTGAATTTCCTTTCTCCCATCCGATCTTCAAGGTTCCTTTTGAAGAGGGCCAAAGAGGCGCTCTGCTTGACATGTATGGGCAGTCTATTCCAGAGTCTGGGGAGTCTCTGGGTCAAGAACCTATGTTCAGCATGTTTTGTTTATTGTGATGACAAGGCTTAGATCCCTGGAGCGTGTGGCTCTGAGGTATTGGGATTTCTTTAAGTGTAGCATGTCCAACAGCTCTGGGTTTGAAATGGCCTTGTATGTTAAGCAGAGATCGTCTCTGAGTAGGTGATATGTGACAGAGTATAGCTGGAGTTTTTTAAGACGATCAGTGTAGGGCATCTGCTTTAGGCCTCTGATTCTTTTATTGAGGTATTTCTGCGGCCTTTCCAGTTGTTGCAGATGTCTTGAGAGGTACATACTAAATGGGGCATTGTATTCTATAATGGGTCTAATGAGGGATGAGTACAGTGGGACAATGACCTACTTTTTTCTGGATGAAATGTCCTTAGTGATGAGGTGTGCCACATAGAAGGATTTCCTGACTGTTGTGGTGATGTGGTTATCGAAGGTGAGACCACTATCCACCTGTGTCCCTAAGTCTGTCATCACACTTTCTGTGTTTAGTGTACTGCCACCTATGGGGTAATTCACGGGTACATGTTTTATCCCAAAGGGGATAACTATACATTTCTTGGCACTGAGCTTGTGCCCATGGCTCTGGCACCAATCATCTATTTCTGTAAGGCTCTGCGAACTTTGTTAGCCAGAGTCCCTTAGTGTTGACCTGTACTTCAGAGAAGTAGATGCCAAACAAGAGTGGTCCCTGGACTGAACCCTGAGGTACTCCACTTGTCACTTGTCTGGAGCTGGATTTGGAGTCGGCTACTTCTACAATGTGGGTTCTGTCAGTAAGCTAGTTGGCAACCCATCGAGTGACGTAGGGATTAATGCCCAGCTTAGTAAGTTTATCTATGATTCCAGAGTGGGGGTGGTGTTGAAGGCCTTGGCGAGGTCCAGATAGGCTATGTGGACCGCCTTACCCACAGCTATGGAGACTGATTCGAAAAAGTCGGTCAGGTTCAGGAGACAAGATCGGCACTTCACGAACCCAAACTGGGTGGGGTCCAGTGTTTGAAGGTTGCCAATGTCTTTGTTTATAAGTTCCATGATAATACTTTCCGTGGCCTTGCAGATCAGGCTCGTCAGACAGATAGGGCGGTAGTTCCCAGGATCCAAGGTGGATCCCCCCCTTGTGGAGTGGGATAACTGTAGCTGTGCGCCACTCAGTGGGCACGAAGTCTGAGGTGAGGCTATGATTAAACATGACACTTTTGAGGTGCCAGTTCATTTTGTAGTTCATGCAGTACACAGCCCGGCATGTCATTTGGTCCCATGGATGCTATATTCTTAGTTTTGGAGAGTGCATTTTTTACCTGTGTGGCCGTTATTACTGGAATTTGGCAATCTTCCGGTATTGAGATGGGCCGTTTAGGGGGTGAGAGGGGGGTGAAGTTGGCACTGAATTGATCTGCCAGGATATTGGCAATATCCTTGGGATCAGTATATTTAATGCCATTCTATTGTAGCTCAGAGCAGATCTGAGCATTGCCATTTAGATTCTTGACATAGTTATGGAATGCCTTGTGGTTGTCTTTGGAATCTTTGGCAATTTTATTTTCGTAACTAGCTTTGGAGGATTTTATGAGGGATGTCAGTGTCTTACTGAGGCTGGTAAGGGAGTTTTTTGCATCCTGGGATTTTCCTCTTTTCTGCAACAGTTTCTTCCTTTTGTTGTAAAGTTTGTTTATGGCAGGGGACCACCAGATTGGCTTCCTTTTTTTTTTTTGGAGGAGAGCATCTTGGTTCCATTTTGGATAGCACGATTCATGCATGAGTGGATGTACTCGTAGAGTGCCTTAGTGTAGAGAACACATACAGGGATATATGTAACAGTGGTTGATCCATGCTCTTTTTTATGTGCTACATTAATGATAAGTTAAAAGAGCTATCTCTTTAACTTGGTATTTACTGTCTGCCATCTACGTACATATGACGTTAAGGTTGCTGCTATCAGACATGCATTTCTCCATACTGCTGATGGCACTTTTGTGTTACGGACCTCCTTTTTTATCTCTTAGTACCAGTAAACCTAGCACACTTCTTACTGATTTGTCTTAGAGCCCCAAAGCTTGAACTTGCCTGCTTAGTTTTAACAAGACTGAGATGCCTGTTCGTAGTGGCCACTTCCAGTCTAAAGCCAAACTTCTTATTTGTTGTCTTCTTTATACCTTCTGTCCTTTTCTTGTCTTTATATTATTGTAAAACCTAACCCCAGAACCGCTGGATCTTCCACATAAGCTTGCCATAACTATGAGCAATCTAACACCACCACCAAAGCATTCTCCATTTCTTGTACCTTGAGCTATTTCCCTGCTACATCACATTGTTCTGTTCCCTCAAGGTCTTTGCTTCATTTCAGAACTCTATTTGTTCAGAAACTGTCAGCTTGTTTCTGTTACCACTAATGTCCTGGCAACTGCTTGATAACCTCATATGTATATCTATCTATATCTATCTATATATCTATCTGTATATATATATATATATATATATATATATATATATATGTATGCTGACAGGACTCTTATTCAGAAACCTCCATTAATCCTGTGGTCAACCTCCACCCCCTCCTTCCTTTTGCTGCACTCCCCTATCCACCAACTCCTTGTCCCTTTCTTTGCTTTTTCTCGTCCTGCTGCAGCCCACATTCTTCTTCCCACACTCCTTACTGTAATGGTACCACACACCCCTAAGCCCACCAAGCATCAGTGTAATTTCTGCAGTCCTGTGCTTCATTCCTTTGCCATCATCTTGTATTTTATCGCCACCTCAGTCTTTCATTTCTATGTACCGTAGCTCCAACTTGTACTCATTCTCACACCACCTGGCAACATAATAAATTTATTTACAGAGTGTAGCTTTTAAAATATAATGTGAGCTGAATCTGTGGATGTCTCTTAGCTCTGTCTTCTGTTATACTGGATGTTGTTGTGTATTTATTTTCCAGGATGTGGTTGGGGCCAGTGGTGCAATGGGTAATGCATTTAACTACGGATCAGAAGACTGCAGGTTCGACTCCTGCCTGGCATGGTTGACACATTTTCTGCGGCAAGGCTAGCCACCCAGCAGTGTAAACCTTGGCTTGAGATGATTGCCACTGTTGAAAGTGACATCCCAACCCCATGGGCAAAATGGGAAAAAGGGGTTGAGGATGGATGGATGGATGGGATGGGGAAACAACTGTAAATTCTGTCTGGTTTTATAATCAACTGACTAAGTTAATCATCTGAAATACCTATATTTTCTATCAGTTATGAATGTGTAACTGGAGAGCCATGTTTAAGTGTCAAATAATTTCCGTGCACTTTTGTTTCATGGTAATGCTGGGGAAATGAGACTAGGTGCGTGCATCAGATCTGCGATGAACTGCGTTATAGTACTTTTTTTCCTATGGACCGAAAAAGGTGATTGTTTGTGTTGTAGTCTGCTAAATCAACAGTTTATTGTATGATATGAACATCTGTGTGAAACATTTTACAGGTTTAGAGCCCCCTTTTTGTTTTTGTCTTTACACATGGTTTATATCAAACATTTCACAAGTGGGGGGTAAATCTGACATTACTTTGTGGAAAACACAAGTAAATTAATGTTTCTGTCTGGTTTGTGTGATAATAGAAGGACAACAACAGTTGGGGACTCATTACTGGTAATAAGAGACTAGATTTTGCCCCTTGGGTTAAGTGTAAATATCTGAATATTTTCTTAGGATAGTGAAAAGTCTAAGTATTAGATTCTATACATTAGTCCTGTATGTGGAGTCAGGGGTGTGCTCATAACAGAATATGTTTATGACATACTTGTAATGGGTATGAGCTGCTTTACTTCTTACTAAACCAGTAGCTTTACTACCTGTAACACAGGCATGGGCAGCTTAAATCTATGCCCCCCCCAAAAAAAAGAATGTTTATCTGTATTTGCATATGTATATGTGTACATATATGAATATGTACGTACATGTGTATAGATAAGTAAATAGATACGCACATATATACACACACGCACATATATATATATTTATATATATATATATATATATATATATATAATTATATATATATATTTATATAATTATATATATATATATATATATATATATATATATGTATATATATATATATATATTATATATATAAATGTATATATGTATATATATATATAAATATATATATATATATATAGTTTTATATATATATATATATATATTTATATATATATTTATATTTATATGTATATAAATGTATTTATATATATATATTTATATACATATATATATATATATATATATATACATATATATATATATACATATATATATATATATATATATATACATATATACATATATATATATACATATATATATACACACACATACATATGTATATATATATATATATATATATATATATATATATATATATATATATATACATATGTGTATATATATATATATATATATATATATATATATATACACATAAGTATGTATTGTATGTATGTATTGGCACAGATGTTTAGGTAGACATAGACCTAGACTTTGCAACTGTCTCAGTATTTGATTCCTACAGCCGCATTTACATACTTTGCAACTCTGAGCAAGTCACTTAACCAGACATTACTCCTGGGTCACCCCTGAAAATAGATTGCGTGTACACTGGACTTACCTGCTTAGCAGGTAATTGTGTGTGTTTTTGTAATGTTTGCAATAACTGTGAAGTAGTTGTGAGAGACTGTTAATTCTTGGACTTCCTTGCCTGATTGCTTTGCCAGTGATTTAGTTCCTTTCCTGGAAGGAGACCAGTTTTTTCTTGGTATCTGTCCTGGAAAGCAAGAGGCCTTTAACAGGGAAATGTTTTTGTTGAGAAATGAATGCCTGCATTTCTGCATGTATTCTTAAGATTTTTTTTAAGCTTCTGGGGAAGAACTAGTGAGAACTGTATGTTGTATCTCTGGGAAGAAATTTGTGTGCAGAAAAGAAATGCACTTATGCTTTTAGTTGCAAGCTTTCTTTATCTGCTTGTTGTTAACAGAGTGCACATTCACCTTGGAGTTTACCTCATTCCAGAAGTGTAAAATAGTTAGCATATTACCCATGTCTGGTGATTAGGGGTAGGATTTTGCACATGTTTAAGTAATGGGTTCTCAGTTGTATGGCATATAGGTGGAAGATTTCTGCAGCAGATGTGTGTCATAGAAGGATAAATACCATGCTTACAGGCAGGCAGTTATCCTACTGTGACACACATCTGCTGCAGGATAACTTCCTTACTTACAGACACATGGTTAACTAAGTTTGTTTACCACAAGCAAGGGCTGATCATACTTTGAGAAAATTCAGCAGTTAAATCCAAATGCATAGGTATTCAAATCTTTTTTGCCCATATGTAGACTTTCCAGTAGTCTCTGCAGAACTCCTTTATGCCTTTTGCTTTCTTATTCTGCTGTTAGTGGCTGGATGTTTTTACAACACTTCTGATAAACTTTAAGCAACTGTCATCTTCTCTTAGTGTGTGCATTCCTTAGTTCAACATCTGTTTGGAAATGCTGTCTGGTGCATTGTTTTTCCTTGATGTCTCCAATTTTATAAACTTAAAGTTTATTTTATTTTCACAGGACCTTCATCTGCATGTATTTGTTTATTTACCCCACTGGACTCTTTTCAGGAGAGACCCAAGATGGTGGTCATACTAACTACGGGAAATGTTGTCATGGCACTGGGGAACTTCTCCTACTCCTTACCCATACAGGGACTCTCTGGCACGTCCCGTATTCCACTCAGGGTGCGTAGGCAGCTTGGGGAAGCAGGAAGCCGGTATAAAAAAAACTGTGGCGGTAGAAAAGAGAGAGAGTGACAAGGTGTTTTTGGATTATGGTGCTGTTGTTCGAACAGCGGATGTGGTAGAATTGTCGGAGAAGGAATCGGAGGTGAAGGAGAAGGCGAGAGGCAAACATGATGGGTCAGAGTTGGAGGAAAAGGCAGTCCAGTCTTTTGAAAAGAAAGTTAAGGTGCTGGATATCGATACAGAAGATTTGTTTCAAGAAAATGTATTCGAATTGAGATTACAATACAAGATTATGTTGTCACAACCCTCCATTCAGGTGGGTTGTGGGTATATTATTGGACATGGTAGAAGAGAGTGAGCCAGAAAATGGAAAGGATGTGTCACGGGGAGAAATGATGGCGAGAATACAGAAGGAAGAAGGACAGCAGTGTGAAGATACACAGGTGGAGAAACAATCGAATGCGGATAAAGTGAAAGAAGAGATGTGTGACAAAAGAAAGAGATGAGTTTCAAAATAAAAAGTCTGTTCAAAGTTCGAATCAAAAAGAAGGAAGATACTGAAATGGACAGATATAAAGTATGGGACAAAGTAATTTAAGACACTTGCGGTTAAACCAAATGAGGTAAAGCGTTTATTCACATTAATAAAGCGACTTTTTTTTTGAGACTGGGCAGATAATGGAAAAGTTTATAGAGGAATATGAAAAAAAGAAAAACTGTTCACCATGGAACTTCTATGTACTTAAGACTTCTTTTAGGAAAACTAAGAAAGAAATTAGCATTTCGTTCGGAACTGAAGTTGAAGAAGGGACTTTAAAAAAGCATTGATTAAGTCTATGTAATGATGTACTGAATATATCAAAAGTGTATGATATTAGAGGTTTATGGACTGGGGCTTGGGATTGCAATGTGATATTGAAACTGGTAAACAGCTGCATTGTCCATATTCCAAGTGTTATTAGTGTTGAAGGAGATAGAGGCTTGGTTAGATAATGGGGGCAGCCAAAAATGAGTTTTTTTATGTTTGTGTGGAAAAACAGATCATTTAATTAACAGATGTGAAAAAAAGATGTTTTACATGTGGGGCTTAGGACATGATACAGAAAAAATGTGTTAACCTAAATGTTATAAATGCAAAAAAAATGGGGCATTTGGGGGAGAACGTGAAGAAAGAGAAAATGAAGTTGTTTTGGACGTAACAGAGCAAGTAATGGAATAAGGTCAAGAGGACAAAAGCAGAAAAAAATGGAAATATGATAGTAGCATTACCAATAGAAAACAAATAATGCAAAAAGATAAAGTGAAAGAAGATTTAAATGCAGAAAAATATTGAAGAGGAGGAGTCGGGTTAAAGTGAAAATAATGTTAAATGGAATATAGTTAAACAAAAAAGAAATTCAGTTGGAAAAAGAGTGAGAGAAAGGAAAAGGAAAAAATATAGAAGATGTAAAAAAAAAGAAAGAAAAGATGAATACATACTATTATTTAAAGTACAGTTACATGTAAAGTTTTATCATTAAATATGAATAGTTTTTTAAGAAGTTGGAATGAAGGATAGAGAGTTTGGAGTGGTGTAAAAAGTTAGATAGTGATGTAATTATATTAGAAGACATTATAGTCTTGTCAAAAATAGAAATATACCAAACCAAAGTGTGGTGGGGTAAAAATGTGTTATGGAATTTTGGGAAAGAGACATGCTCAGGAATACTTATATAAAGATACAATTTGAAGAGTTAGATATACATTTGCCATAACAGGTCGAATTAGTGTTGTTGATGTAAGATGGAAAGAACATGTTACGAGAATTATTGCAATACATATGTAATAAAAAAGGAGGGGAAAGAGAGATAATACAATACGTAGCAGTTCACATGGAAATAATTGTAGTAGGGGACTTTAATTGTAATCTGAGACAACAAAATAAAATAAGAAGGCTTATGATGTTAAATTAGTAAAGGACAGTTAAACATATGGAATCTAGTTACTTGGACAAACAGAAGATGGGAGAAAAGGAAAGAAATGGACTATTTTTTATTGTCAGAAAGTTTAGTAATAGTTAAAGAGTATAACTGGCAGGTTTGTTAGATTACAGGTCAATTTGGATTATGATAAAGGGAAATGATTATATAAAAATAGGGAAAGGCATAAAAAGAGTAAATGAAGTGAAATGGGATATTAAAGGGGAAAAATAGGTTATGAGACTATGGGAAGATCCTGTAGAAATTAGAGAATTTTATAAAGATTGGTCAGAATGGTGGTTAAATTTTAAACTGAAATACAAAAAATGCTATGTGACGGGAGAAAGAGAAAATATATATGGGAAAAATAAAATATAAGAATTTAAATTATATGATTGTTTAGAGAAGAATGATGAAAATTTCTTTATTAAGGAACAGAACATATATGAATTGAATAAGAAAAACATAGAACATTTATTGTATAAATGAAGATACATTATGAAAGAAAAAAAAGAAATTGCACCATATTTAAAGAAAATAAGAGTGTAAGGAGGAAAATTAACGATTCTTCATGGAGGATACATAGTACACAAGAGGAGGTTATGAATGTAGTAAAAGAACATATGAGGATACTGTTTAAAGAGCAGAGATCAAAGACATGGAAGGAATGGAAGGTATGTTTTCTGATATGGAGAATAAGGGTTTAGAAAAAGATACAAAAATAGAAGAACTAGAAAAGGTAATAAAAGAAATGAATTTAGACGCAACTGCAGGACCGGATGGAACAGAATATAAAATGTATAAAAATTTGACAGCAGAGCAAAATAGAAATGGTTTGTAAAGGTATTAAATGAATGGTTAAATAAAGCTTTTATGTATAAGGAGGTATGTAGAGGTACCTTTAGGTTTATATGGAAAAAAGGAAAGAAGCAAGAAATACAGAACTGGAGAGCAATTGTATTAAGTAATACAGATTATAAGATCTTTATGAAAATATTACAAAAACGGATGATAGAAAAGGTAGGTAATGTTGTTAATGAGTACATACTTGGTATAAGAGGTAAAAAAGTTCAAGATTTATTGTTAATAATTAAGAAATTCGTAGGTGATAGTAGCGAGGAATGTTCAGGCCATGGGATCTTTTATATCCACCTGAGCTGCCACCAACCTGAGCAGATGCATATGGCACCTTGGTTTAACATGGCATCCAAAGGATGGTGCACTGAGGAATGCATCACCTCTCCTCTGCTGTGCTGCAGTACAGTGCCAGTACTGGAAAGGTAATTGAAGCACCTGGCGGGCCATTTGGGTCATAGTACCCATGCCTTCCCCACAGAAATCACTTAATAAGTCTGACTGTGGTTGGCAACTTCCTCTAAAGATTTTCACAGTAACTGTGTGACTTGTATGGAATTAGTGCAAGACATTTTACACCAGCAGTAGAAATAGAAGGTTGAATACCCTTAAAAGTTTTTTTTTTTTAATTTAAGAAAAAGATTATTTAACGAGGAAAAAACAGAAAGAGTGTACATTCAAGAAGAAATGTCTAGATGAAAATGTCAGTATTCCTAAAAGCTGTGGGGAGACAATTCTAAGGCCATGAAAAGAACCAACACAGAGATCAACAGTGGAGGAAAGATACATTAAAAGTCCCAAATGATCTAACATAGATTGCGCTAATTCATTACAAAATTTTGACTGAGGAATGCATGAGGATAATAGTTTCCCAGAAATCACATTGTATTGTTGCAGTATCACTAACCTTCCACCTTAGGTTTCAAGAAGCTACTGAGTGTTTATCTTTCTGTATTAGAAGGAAGACTCAAGCTGATGAAGACTATAAAGGTGAAGTGGAGTTGTATTGCAAGTCTTTATTAGAATAGGCTCCAAATATATATTTTATAGTTGGTGACAAAACCGTCTATGCTGCATCAGGTTACTCTTCCAAAGATGTTATATATTCTGACACTGTGAGACTGATAGACTTTTAAAAACTGGGATGGAAATGGATTTCTTCTCCCAAGATAAGGTTTTAGGGATATGTGCCAAAATAGTAGCAGTCCTTGCTACCCCCTACCTTTTGTTGCTTTAGGTCAGAGCTGTAATGAAGGAAAACGTATTTAAATCAGATTCTTAGCTTTCTGCTTCAGGGATGATTACCATGCTTTGTAAGGTCCTAAAGAATCATTCTTACATTTTATCAAGACGATTAAACCTTGGATGCTAGATCTAATGAGAGAGGTATCGAGTAAAATTTTCTTTGGGTATATTGCTATCAGATGGCAACCTTGATAGAACCTTGTATTGATATTGTGTTGACATTTTTCTCACCCACATTAGTTTTTAGAACTCTTGTTTACTAGAATTCTACCCATGCATGTCAAGGAGCCATTTTTTGTCAGATATGGGGCATCATAGACATGTTACCAGAGAGGTTTGCTAAGGACAGACTTGCCAAGTTGAATAAAAGATCGTCAGTTTTAGAGGTATCTGGCAATGCACAGTTATTTTGCAGCAGATGCACCAATGAAAGTTGCAGCTTCCGGCGTTCTTATTAGGTGTTGTGATAGGCTAAAGCCACAAGTCTACCCTGACAATTTTAAAGCACTATTAATAGCTGTTTCTCTTAGTCCAGAAACACTCTAAAGAGAGGCTCACAAATGCACACGAAATTGTCGTAGTACTGGAAAGTAATGGAGAAAAGTAAATCCAGTTTCTAAGTGCCATACACGCAAGCTGCTAGGAATATTCCTGCATCCAGAAATAATATGTTTTTAAGAAAACAGAGGAAGCATGGAGAGGACACTGGAATTGGAAGAGCCCTTTTCTAGCAGTAAATGAAACACTGATATTGTAAAGCTCCAGCTGCAGGATGTGTAGGACTGATGCAGCAGGTGTTAGAACTGCTTGGAACTTATAACTTTTCGATGCTGCTTGTCCTGTTTCCGGTCACATAATGTCTGTCTTCCTCCTGCCTCTCCAAGTCTTCCCCTTTAAAAGAATTCAACTCAACAGATGGCCCCGGCATTTCTTCATTTACGTGTTTATTTACTGTTTGATTTTTACATATTTTGTGGATTTTCTTAGTCATTCATCTTTCATTGTAAGAGATTTGATTGGCGTTCTTGATGTCAGGATAGTAGATCACTTTCTGTTTTTCTTATAAGACTATACAAGTTTTTGTACCTTAGTGATCAACTGTGTTTTTGGCCCTATGACACCAGTTGTTATGGGTTTCTAATTTGGAAAGTGTATTTCTCACAGAGAGGACCCCCCCCCCCCGACAGACAGGTACTTGACAAGATTGCAGTATTAATCAGGGTAGAGGTAATTTTACCAAGGAACTCCATATTGATTCCAAAAAAAATATGGCCCCTCAATGAATGACCACATTCAGCGAAAATCCCTCTAATCAATTAGCCACACAAAAACAGATAAACTTATTGAAATCCCCCTCACTGAGTAGAGACTCAAGCACACTGCCTCATGAAAAAGCATGCCAAAGTAATGGTTTTGCACCACTAGAGTCACTTTATCCATCCTCATTTTTTCAACACATGATGGGGGTGGGAGTATTTCCAGAGGCACACAGTGCAAGAATTGTGGTCATATCATAAAGCAAGGTTGCATATTGGTGTGTTAGAAGTGAGAGCAGTGTTGTTTCTATTTAATCATTGGTGCCATTTCTTCATCAAGGACACATTTTGATTCATGGTGACAATGTGGCTGTAGTATAGTGTGCCAGCAAGCAAGGAGGAAGATATCTGTACCTCCTTTCTGCAGAAAAGCAACAAGGGTTTGGAAGTGGGCCTTTTAAAGCCATCCATGTATTTTAGAAACCCACATTCTGGCAGAGACCACCTCCTTGGACATTTCAACCCATTCTTGGCCAGAGAGTCATTTCTTTACTTTCTCTCTTTCTTCTCTTCATAAAGATTGTACTTGTGGCCAAACATTTATGATCTAAATTGAGCGTCATAGGACCTCACCTGCTGAGGCAAGTATGGTTCCTAGGGCTGAACCATTTTTAGTAGTCCGTCCATTTTTACCTGCCTCTTTATCCTTGGTTGCTGATACAACTCTTAGAAAGGAGTTGGCTGGATATTCATGAACTCAAGGTAGCAACATTACTCCTCCGTCTCAGCTAGAGGGGTATCCAGAGTCTTTATCAGCATAGTTTCTTTCAGCACAAAAGCCGCATAAACACAAATGGAAGAGATTCTCTGCTTAGGTTGCTGATCAAGGAATACCCCTACTCAGCCTTAGTGAGGATGTTTCTGAAATACCTATACAGTTTTTTTGACACAAGACTTCGCCTCCCATGGTCACACTGCAGATGATGTTCTTCGTGTTTCACTGTTGCAGTCATAACTGTAGGGTGTTCCTGCCGGCAGGCAGCCCGAGGTCGGCCAGAATTCCAAAGTCTGGGTCCGGTGTCGGCTGTACCAGCAAGTAACCTGACGTCAGAGCGCAGGGGTACGTACAAAGCTGACAGCCGACGCCATCTTCTCCAGTCTTTCTTGCCGTGTGGTGGAAAGCAGCTTGCAAGTCGTTGGTTGGCGCATTCAGAACAACGTGCTTTGATTGTCGTCGGTCCGAAGTTTTCAACTTCTCTTCTCAAGCTAAGTACCCCGTTGGGGAAACTTTTTTCTTGCTCCTCCGATGTCAGAAAAAGTTAATAATTGTATATCGTGTGGAAAACAAATACCTCATAAAGATTTCCACTCTTACTGTCTACCTTGCTTAGGCCCTGACCATGATGTTTCTTGCTGTCGGTTCTGTGCGAGGTTTAATTCTCGCACTATTAAGCGTAGGTATGATTGGGCCCTGAATTATTTTGGTAGACGATTTAATTATAGGATGTCGTCGGATACTTTACTGACAACCGGAATTCAAAAGAAACGCAAGGACAAGGATAGGCCTCCGAGGTCCAAACAGGATTCTTCGCAGCCGGAGCCAGCTTCGGGTTCGGCGGTCATCAGTGAGGCGCTTTTGCAGCCCCTGTCGTCCGCCACTTCTGAACCGATGGCCAACACGGACTCCCATGGGGAGCCATCTAGGCCTAATATTTTATCTGCTGCAGGACCTTCGGACGTCGCTCCTTCAGATGGGTCCGGAACCGCTGTGCAGGTACCGGCTTCTGAGGGAGTTTTCAGGCCTTCTCATATAACTATTTCAACAAAGTCAAAGGCAAAGACAAAGACTCCTGTAAAACCAAGGGTTTCTTCTCAAGCTGCTTCGGATTCAGCTCCCAAGTCCCAGAAGCAATTACTACGGATGGCTGAGGATTTACTTACAATGATTAAGGGTTCTCACCCTCCTCCTGAAAAAAGGCCTAGACAGGATTTACCTTATGATTCCTCTGATCAGGCTTCTGTGTCTTCTGTCTCTTCCTCTGACCAGGATTACTCTTTTCCTCCTTATGAGGATTCGGATGCAGAGGACTCTATTCCCTCTGCTTCTCCCCCTGAAGATTTCTCTTTTGGGGAAACCTTACATGAGATGAGAGAGCATTTTCATTGGGAAGGTCAGGATTATTCTGCCTCCAAAAAGAGACTCGGAGTTTCTCCTTCTCCCTCAACACAGACCTTTGGCTATTCCTCCGGTACTTGATATTGTGGATGATGCTTTCTCTGAAGATAACCTGAATCCTGATTCCTTGCCGCCTGCACCTTCTAAGCCTGATAGATTTTACAGAGTCCCTGATTCCCATCAATTCTTGTTTAAGAACTCTTCTGCAGATCCTGAAACTATTTCTCAGGGTTCTAAAGCTGCTAAGGCCACTTCATCTAAAAATCCTATTCCCTCTGAAAAGGATTCTCGTGCCTTGGACAGGTGGGGCAAAAAGGTTTATACTTCTGCTACTCTTTCTATTAGAACTTTAAATTGCCAGTTTCACATGTTCAAGTATTAGCAATTTCTTTTGTCTGTTTTAAAGCATAGGCTTTCTACCTTTCCTGCATGTGCAGAGGACAAGGAATTACAGGATGTTTTGCATGCAACTGAACAAGTTAGCAAACATAGTTTACATTGTGGTTTTGATGCCTTGGAAGCTTCTTGCAGGGCCGCATCCTCTGGTACTGTTATCAGGAGACATGCTTGGCTTCAGGAGCAGAATTTACCTGAGCAGGTTAAGGCGAAACTGTTAGATGCCCCTGTTCAACATGATGTTTTATTTGGATCCAAGGCTGAGGAGGTCATTAAAAAGATGGAGGAAAAAGCAAAATCTATGCAGACTGTCAAATATTTTTTACAAGTTCAGCCTCCTAGATTTTCTAGAAATTGGCCCTCCAAAAATTGGTCCTTTCCCACTTCTGACAGGCCTCAAAGGGGAAGATATAGACGGTCTAGAGGCCGGGCGCAGACTCAGGCCTCTTATAGGTCCAGACAGTGGACTGCTTCTTCACCCAGAAGGAAAGAAGACAGACCTCAATCACAAAGGAAGCAGACCCAATGACTCTCTCTGTTGGGCTACAGGTCCTTCTTGCCTGGAAGCTCCTCTCAGAGGAAAACTATCTCTTTTTTACCAAAATTGGACGCATATAACCCAGGACAAATGGGTTTTAGATGTAATTTTAAAAGGCTACAAATTCCACTTTCATACTCTGCCAAGGTCTTACGGTTGGCCAGATCTGCCAAAACATCAATGGTCAGAGGCTTTAAATCAGGTGGACGCTTTATTGGCCATGAGAGCCATAGAACCTGTTCCACTCACAGAGATGGGAAAGGGTTTTTATTCAAGACTATTCCTGGTTCCAAGAAAGCAAAACGCATTGAGACCTATTCTGGACCTCTCATTATTAAATACTTATCTGGAAATTCCAAAATTCAAGATGCTTACTCTGCAACAACTTCTTCCCATGCTCTCCCAGGATGCTTGGATGGTGACATTGGACCTGAAGGAGGCCTACTTACACATTCCCATCAGACAGGAACGCAGAAAATTCCTCAGATTCAAGGCAGGCTTGAGACACTTTCAATTCTCTGCACTGCCCTTTGGCTTATCTACTGCGCCCAGAGTCTTTACCAAGTGCCTGGCTCCAGTAGTAGCTTATTGCAGACTCCAAGGGATTCAAATTTACCCCTATCTGGACGACTGCCTTATCCAGGCGGACAGCAAGGATCTTTTACTTCTACATCTGCAGTTTGTTCAACGTCTCCTCCTACTACTGGGATTTTCAGTGAACACAAAAAATTCACATTTGATCCCCTCTCAACAAATGATCTTTTTGGGAGCTCTTCTAAACACAAGCTTGCAAAAGGCCTTCCTGACTCCAGAAAAGCAAGTACAACTGGCATCAATTTTCAAAACCTTGGCTACTTTGACTCAGCTCACTGCAAGGAAATTCCTGCAGGCTTTGGGCTACATGGCTTCTTGCATCCTGTTGATTCCAAATGCAAGGCTTCATATGAGAAAACTACAATGGTACCTAAAGAGTGTATGGTCTCAGCATTACCACAGCCTGGATACAATGATACCTCTGATTCCCTGCCTCCAAAAAGAGTTCCTTTGGTGGTCCAGGACTTGTGCTTTAAACGAAGGAAACCCCTTTCGTCTGCCTCAGCCTTCTCAGATCATGACCACAGACGCTTCGGATTACGCTTGGGGAGCTCATTTTCTAGACAACTGCCAGCAGGGCTCTTGGCCAAAGAAACATCTTCACTGGCACATCAACCTGAAGGAAATGTTGGCAGTCCAACATGCTCTTCTAGCCTTCCAGAAACTTTTGCAACCAGGACATCTTCTGATTCGTACAGACAATACCACAGTCATGTGGTACATAAACAAGCAGGGGGGCTCCCACTCATACCCCCTTTGCAGACTAGCCGTGAGTCTATGGGACACAGCTCTAAATCTGAATCTGCATCTTCAAGCTCAATTCATTCCAGGAAAACAAAATCTCTTAGCAGACAGCCTAAGCAGAAATCTTTTGGATCCCCACGAATGGAGGCTGGACCCCAACTTATTCAACAGGATTACAACAGTTTGGGGTTGTCCTCAGATAGATCTGTTTGCATCCCATCTCAATCATCAGTTGCCTCTATTTTGCACCAGGTCCTTCCACAAAACAGCATGGAAAGTGGATGCCCTGTCTTTCAGCTGGAGGAATCTTTCGGGATATGCCTTCCCTCCTCTTCCTCTTCTGCCTCGGGTGCTACTGAAAATAAAACAAGACAGACCCAAGATTATCATTCTGATAGCTCCAAATTGGCCTCGGCAGTTTTGGTATCCAACCTTAAAACACCTGTTCTTGGAACCTCCTTGGATTCTGCCTCTGTCTCCTTCCCTTCTGTCCCAGCATCAGGGTCAGATGCTACACTCTCAAATCAAGACTCTTTGCCTGGCAGCCTGGCTCTACAAAGGCCTTTGATTCCTTCTACTCTTCCCAAACAAGTTTTGGATGTTCTCTTGGAAGCTAGGCGTCCTAGCACTAGAAAATCTTATGCTTCTAAATGGAAAAGATTTTGTATTTGGATGCGGGATCGAGGTTCTGATCCTCTTCTACCTGATATTTCCTCCATTTTACTTTACCTCTCTGAACTTTTGCTTAAAGGCCTCTCCTTCTCTTCCATCAAAATTCATGCTTCTGCTATCTCGGCTCATTTCAACACTGATCCCCCCATTTTTTCTCATTAGCTGGTGAGACAATTTTTGAGAGGGGCTAAGAATTTAAGACCTCCCAGAACACCTCCTGTTCCTGCTTGGGATCTTAATTATGTTTTGGAGAAGCTTACTTTACCTCCCTTTGAGCCTGCTGCTGCTTCAGATATCAAGTTCTTATCCTGGAAAACAGCTATTTTATCAGCATTGACCTCTGCTAGAAGGGTGTCAGAGTTGCAAGCTCTCATGGCTGTGGAACCATACCTTATTTTCCATCAAGACAGAGTGGCCTTGAGGACCAGTCCTACATTTATGCCTAAGGTGATTTCTAAAGTGGCTTTAAATCAGACTATTCACCTTCCTACTTTCTTTCCAAATCCTCAAAACAAAGGGGAAAGGATTTTACATTCATTGGACGTACATAGACAACTACGATTTTACCTGGACAAAACTAAAGATTTCAGAAAATCAGATCAGTTGCTTATCTCTTACGCCTCCAGTTCTCTAGGCAAGGCTATTTCAAAACAAACTATTTCCAAATGGATTGCTCATGGAATAAGGTTTTGTTACTCTCATTTTGGGAAACAGATTCCAGGCACTGTTAGAAGTCATTCTACTAGAGCAGCTGCCACTTCAGCAGCTTTTCTCAGAGGAGTTCCTACTAAGGACATTTTGGAAGCTGCCACTTGGAGTTCAGTGCGTACTTTTTCTAAACACTATAATCTCCCTTTGTATTCTAAGTCTAGGGCAGGTTTTGCCTCTGCTGTCTTGCAGGGTATTCTGGCTGCCTCTTCTTCTGCATAACCTCCACCCTCTTTCACAGCTTTGGGATTCCACCCTACAGTTACGACTGCAACAGTGAAACACGAAGAACGTAGTACAGTTGTGTACACCTACCATAAATGTAGATGTTCGAGTGTCTTCACTGTTGCAGTCGGGGTTTCCCTCCCACCATTCCCCCTCTTATTTTCTGTTTGTTCTAGCTCCTCTTCCTTTGTGGTGTATTTGTGTTTCCTTTGGGTCACCTTCTGGATATTTTGGGGAGCTTCTGACATCTGGGGCAAGAAAGGCTGGAGAAGATGGCATCGGCTGTCAGCTTTGTACCCCTGCGCTCTGACGTCAGGTTACTTGCTGGTACAGCCGACGCCGGACCCAGACTTTGGAATTCTGGCCGACCTCGGGCTGCCTGCCGGCAGGAACACCCTACAGTTATGACTGCAACAGTGAAGACACTCGAACATCTACATTTATGGTAGGTGTACACAACTGTACTTTCTTCATGTTTCACTGTTGCAGTCATTACATTTGGGTAATCTGCTGGCAGGTTGCCCTCAGTCGGCCTGATTAACAAAGTCTTGGGTCCTGCGTTGGTTGCTGCTCCTTCTTCCATGACGTCCGGGGTATAAAACATGCATCCGATGCCATTACATCAGTCTTTCTTGCCGAGCGGTGCCCAAAGCAGAAGTAGTTCTCAAGTGCTGGTCGGCCGACTCCTGAAATTTTCGTTTTCGAGTTTCAGAACCAAAGTCTTCAACTAAAAGCTAAGTACCCCGTTGGGGAAACTTTTTCTTACTCCTTACCGATGTCAGTAAAAGTTAATAATTGCATTACTTGTGGGAAGCAAACACCTCATAAGGATTTTCATTTGTACTGTATTCCTTGCCTAGGCCCAGACCACAATCTGCCTTGGTGTCGGTTTTGTGCTAAATTTAATCAATGCACGATTAAACGTTGGTATAGTTTTGCTTCTAAATATTTTGGCTCAAGATTTAACTGTCCAGAAATATCGTTGGTTAGCAATCCGACTACCGGAATACCTAAAAAAACGCAAAGAAAAAGACAGAGACAGACCGTCGAGATTCAAAACCGACGATGATGCTTCTCCTAAGCCAGTTGCCGGTTCGCCGGTACTTAGTGAGGCACTTTCGCAGCCCCTGATACCCACTATTTTTGATTCACAGGCCTCTACTGAGGCCCATTCGGAGTCCGGTATGCCGCAAGATTCTTTAAGTATTGAACCCATGGATGTCTCTACCTTAGATGGGTCTGGAGCCGCTGAGCTGGCACCGGCTTCTGAGGGTGTTTTCAGGCCTAATGATTTGTATATTAAACTAACGTCATCTTCAAAACTAAGACCAAAAAATACTTCTATGTCAAAAAAAATGACGCTTGGGCCACGTGTACAGGCCCCAATGCCTAAAAAACAAATGATCAAAA
Source organism: Protopterus annectens (assembly GCF_019279795.1). Lineage (NCBI taxonomy): Eukaryota > Metazoa > Chordata > Ceratodontiformes > Protopteridae > Protopterus > Protopterus annectens. The sequence continues at coordinate 200,144,015 of NC_056725.1, read as the reverse complement.
TGGCTGAAGATTTAATTACCTTGATCAGGGGTGCCCATCCCCCTCCTGCTAAGAGGCCTAGGCAAGGCACTGACTATGAATCTTCAGATCAGGTTTCTATTTCTTCTGATTCCTCTTCTGACCAGGATTTATCTATACGCACTTTTGAGGACTGTGATGCAGAAGACTCCATTCCTTCTGCTTCTCCCCCTGAGGATTTCAACTTGGCATGCCTTAAGGGAACACTTCCACTGGGCGAGTCAGGATTTCTCTGAATCTAAAAAGAGATTTAGGGATTTTCTTCTTCTTCCTCAGCATAGGCCTTTGGCTATACCTCCTGTTCTAGACATTGTCGATGATGTTTTCTCAGAATCCAGTATGACTCCTGATTCCCTGCCTCTGGCTCCTAGTAAGCCAGACAGATACTACAGAGTTCCTGACTCCCACAAATTCCTTTTCAAAAACCATACTGATGACCCTGAAACCATTTCTCAGGGTCCCAAGGGTGTTAAGGCCTCTACTGCTAAAAATCCTACCCCTTCTGACAGAGACTCTATGGCAGTGGATAGATGGGGTAAGAAGGTTTACACGTCTGCAACCTTGGCAATCAGGGCTTTAAACTGTCAATTTCATATGCTTAAATATCAACAGCATGTCACGAGTTTACTTAAACAGAAAGTGATGTTGATTTCTGACTGTGTGGAAAATAAAGAGTTGCAGGATTTACAACAGGACAGTCTCTTTGGTAATAAGGCTGAAGAAGTTTTGAAAAAGGTGGAAGATAAAGCTAAATCTGTGCAAACTGTGAAATATTTGTACAGTCACCCAGATTTAGTAGGCACTAGCCTACTAAGAACTGGTCCTTTCCAGTACCCATGAGAGCCGCTCAGGTCAAATCCAGACATTCCAAAGGCTCCAGGTTTCAGTCGCAAGGAACCTTTAGAACAAAGCAATGGGGTGCCTCCACCTCCAAATCTGGAAGCAGCAAGGCACCTCCCTATGGTAAACAGTCTCAATGACTTTCCACTGCAATCACCAAGCACTTATCTTTTGGCCGCCCCTTTGGGGGGAAAGCTGGCACTTCATGCACGAAACTGGCAACTGATTACCCAGGACAAATGGGTTTTAAATATAGTATTCCAGGGATACAAATTTTATTTCCACATGTTGCCAATACCAAACGGATGGCCAGATCTGCCTCCAAATCAGTGGGTAGAGGCCCAGAAACAAGTTATGGCCCTCGTGAATATGGGAAAAAAAGAAGAGGGACAAGGTTTCTATTCAAACTTTTCCTGGTACTCAGAAAAGACAAATCATGGCGTCCAGTTCTGGACTTATCCATTCTAAATACATTGCTGGACATTCCAAAATTCAAGTTGCTGACTCTTCAACAGTTACTACCTATGCTGGGCAAAGATGCCTGGTTGGTAACTCTAGACTTAAAAGAGGCTTATCTGCATATCCCAATCAGAGAATCTTGCAGAAGATAACGCCGCTTCAAAGCAGGCTACTTGCATTACCAGTTCTCTGCACTGCCCTTTGGCTTATCTACTGCGCCCAAAGTCTTCACAACGTGCCTGGCACCAATAATTGCATTTTGCAGGCAAAGAAATATTCATATTTATCCATATCTGGATGATTGTCTAATTCAGGCAGAAAACAAGGACACTCTTCTAAAACATCTAGAGTTTGTAAAAGGGGTTCTAACTTGTCTAGGGTACACCATAAACGAAAAGAAATCACAACTGGTACCCTCTCAAAAAATTACATTCCTTGGTGCAAGCTTGAATACAACTGCCCAGATGACTTACCTTACGCCAGAAAAGCAAATTCAATTGATGACTTACTTCAAACAGGTGGCCACAAAAACCCAGCTGTCTGCAAGACAAATTCTGCAGGCCTTGGGGTTCATGGCCAACTGCATTCTTCTAATTCCATATGCAAGACTGCATATGAGGAAACTTCAATGGTACCTAAAAAGCTTATGGAGTCAACATTGTCACAGCCTGGAAACAATGATTCCTGTCATACCTTGCCTGCAGCTCAAGTTCCTATGGTGGGCAGAGGCCTGCCACCAAAACAAGGGACTGTCATTCACTCCACCCCCTGCCGCCCAAACCCTGACTACAGACGCATCAGACTGTGCTTGGGGGGGGGGGGTGCATCTGCCAGGGAGATGCATTCAGGGCAAATGGAGCCCAAATCAAATGCACCTACATATAAATCAGAAAGAAATGCTAGCTGTACAGAATGCTCTGACAGCCTTCAAGGACTACCTTCATCCAGGACAACTACTGATAAAGACAGACAACACCACAGTCATGTGGTGCATAAACAAGCAGGGGGGTACGCATTCTTACCCCCTTTGCAGACTAGCCATGGCGTTGTGGAACATGGCCTTGACTTATCAGATACATCTACAAGCTCAATTCCTGCCAGGAAAGCAAAATACTCTGGCAGATGAACTAAGCAGAAATCTTATGGACCCACACGAATGGAAACTGGAACCACAAATTTTCAGCATGCTGACATGCAAATGGGGGAGCCCGGACATAGATCTTTTTGCCTCACCCCAAAACTATCAGTTGGACAAATTCCTGCACAAGAATTCATCACAAAAAAGCTTGGAAAGTGGATGCTCTGTGCTTCAGCTGGAAAAATCTATCAGTCTATGCCTTTCCCCCTCTGCCTCTACTCTCCAAAGTTCTACTAAAAGTCAAACAGGACAAACCAGAAATGATTCTGATTGCTCCAGACTGGCATCGACAACACTGGTACCCTCTTCTGCGCAGTGTGTCACACCTTCCTCCGTGGCACCTGCCTCAGACACCTTACCTACTGTCTCAGCAGAACTACCAAATTCTGCACACTCAGCTCCAAACTTTGAATCTTGCAGTGTGGCTAATCAACTAATTTCACCCTTTACATCTCTCAGCAAACCTGTGATGGATATCATTTTGGAGGCGAGAAGGCCTAGTACTAGAAAATCTTATGTTGACAAATGGAAATGATTCTGTGCCTGGAACCAAGCACAAGGAATAAGCACAGCAATGTCCAATATTCCCCAGATTCTGCAATACTTAACTGAGATGCTTCACAAGGGCCTATCTTTTTCTTCCATAAAAACCCATGCCTCTGCCATTTCAGCTCATTACAACACAGAGCCTCCCCTCTTTTCTCATCCTCTGCTAAAGCAGTATCTCAGAGGGGCCAAAAATGTAAGACCTCCCTGGAGAGCACCAACTTCTGCATGGGACCTCAACTTTGTTTTGAGCCAGCTGCTACTGCAGATCTAAAATTTCTCTCTTGGAAAACAGCTTTTCTTTTAGCAGTCACTTCAGCTAGAAGGATTTCAGAACTACAGGCTGTTATGGCAGTGGAGCCTTTCATTATTTTTTACCCGGACAGGGTGGCTCTCAGGACCAATCCATCCTTTATGCCTAAGGTGGTATCCACTGTGGCTCTTAATCAGACCATTCATCTGCCAACTTTCTTCAAGGATTCATTGGATGTACACAGACAACTGAGATTCTACTTAAACAGGACAATATCTCTAAGAAAATCTGAACAACTATTGGTGGCATTTGCTGCGGGGACAGAGGGAAAGGCTATTTCAAAGCAGACTGTTTCCCAATGGATAAGCCATTGTATTCATTTCTGCTATATGCACCATGGTAAACCTGTCCCCAAGGGGATCAGATCTGATTCCACCAGGGCTGCATCTACTTCTGCAGCCTTTCTCAGAGGGGTTCCTACCAGAGATGTTCTAGAAGCTGCTACCTGGAGCTTAGCTCATATGTTCACCAAATATTACCATTTACCTCTCTTCTCTAAATCCAGAGCTGGCTTTGCCACTGCTGTCCTGCAGGGCCTTATAGCTTCTCCTAATGCTGTATAAATCCATCCTCTCAACCATAGCTTTAGGATTCTACCCAAATGTAATGACTGCAACAGTGAAACATGAAGAACATAGTACAGTTGTGTACACTTAACCATAAATGTAGATGTTCGACTGTATTCACTGTTGCAGTCCTGGTTACCCACCCTCCAGCCCCCTGTTTTTTCTCTTACTATACCTCTCCTTTCATTTACAATGCTTAAAAGCATTTTTGGTGTATTTGCTTTTGTTTGGAGGTGTATTTTTTGTGTTTTAAATTATGTACATGTATATATAAATATTTTGCTCCCCATTTGGGGAGCACCTGACATCTGGGGCAAGAAAAACTGATGTAATGGTGTCGGCTGCATGTTATATACCCCTGACGACCTGACGTCATGGAAGAAGGGACAGCAACCGACGCAGGACCCAAGACTTTGTTAATCAGGCTGAATGAGGGCAGCCTGCCAGCAGATTACCCAAATGTAATGACTGCAACACTGAATACACTTGAACATCTACATTTATGGTAAGTGTACACAACTGTACTTTAGCATCCATCTCAGATTTTCTTGTTGATTAGAGCTACAACCGTGGTTTTACTAAAGGTCTGCATAGGGATAATTCCTTATTTAAATCACCTAAGTTCCATTGTACAGTGAACTACTGAATAAAACTAAAATCAAGCCACGCAACTCTCGTTATAGCCAAGTACTTCTTCAGGGAAGAATATTTGCAGAAGTTCATGCAGAGCTGTCTGTACAGCAGCTTCTTACAGTTTTCTCAGATTTTTGTCCCACACCTGCCAGGTTCACCCTGTACGAGTTTACAGAGCAGTATAGTTTAGACGTAACTTCAAGCTGTAGGTCTTCCTTTGGAAAGAGGTTAATCAACAGCTTGTTGTTGTGAGGAAGCCACCCAGGAGGTACTGATGGAGAGACTGCTCTGTAGTTGGAGCCCCATGATGTCAAATTTAAGAGTTGCGCGTGCTTACTTTAATGTTAAGTGTTTGAGTGCAGTTCTGTTTGCAAGAAAGAACCTACCTTTATTTTTTTCTCCCTTTCCATGTTCTTATTGCTATTTTGTACTTTCCGAAGCTGGAACAGTAGTGGAAAGCAAGACATTGTAAGATGAGGGTAGGGTGAATAGCCTGGAAAGGTAAATGCCAAGCAATGCCACTATCTGTAATGTAAGTCCTACGTGTCCTGCAATTGGAACTGTAATTATGGATCTAGCTTTATGTATCTTTCAATTTTTTGACAGCCTCTGCATTCCATATTACTCAGTGCAGATTTTGAAAACCCCAAATTTTACCCCTGTGAGTTAAGCGGTTGATCATTTTGCAGACTGTTATAAGTTGTTAAAGCAATTAAAAGACGAATGGCTCATAATTGTTTTTGTAGGTTATTCTGTAGTTTATATCCTTTCCAACCTTTCAGGATATTTCAAAAACACCACATAACTTACTAGAACAAGGTGTGATGTTACTGCTTATGAAAGTAGTAGAACCCTTGTTTCTGGATCAGCATGGCAAGGGTTTTATTCAACATACTTTGGCCTTTCCTCGAAAAGTAATACTCATTCAGGCCCGTTACTGGATTTGACTGCCTTGAACAAAAATTTCAAGGTGAAAAAGTTCAGAATAACTGTCATATTTCTAATTTTGTCTGATTCCACAACACTCCTGTATGGTGATAGCATATATGATGTTGTCCTTTTCTGGGTCAAGGTAGGTGGTGACCATTATCAATTTTCAGTTCTGTGTTTTGGGCTAGCTTCAGCTCCGAGGAACTTTACAGTGTGTAGCATCAGTGTTTGTTCTTCTAAGGGTTAAGAAAATTCATATATTCCTCATGTAGATGATTGTCTTTCAGTGTTAAGGTCTTCATTGTAGCTTATGTGTCAAACTTACTTGGAGCTGCAGTTTATCCAGCAGCTGAAATTCCATATAGAACCCACTTGAAGAATTCTATTTTTAGTCCAAAGACAGGAACATTGCTACACAAGCTATTTTTACTTGTAGATGAACTGAGGAAATAGTACATTTCCTCAGGAGATTTATTTGATTTAGACGTGACATCAGCAACGGAGTATCTCAGGGCTTTGAGTTAAATGGCTTCTTACATAACAACATTGCATAATGCAAGTTTAGATATGAGAAAGGACATTGTTTTTTTTTTTTTTTTTAAGAGCTAAGCAGAGTCAAACTGAACGGACCTCTAATCACTTATTCCCACATAAACTAGTTAATTATCTTATTTTAGTAATTCAAACTAACCCTTCCAGATATAAAGTTGGGGGCTGAGCATTCAAAACCTTAACAGGAAATTGTTACAGTGCCATCCTAGTTTTGTACTTTAAATTATGTCTGAGGAGCTTATTGTCAGGACCTGTCTGTGTAAAGCAAATGGTAGGAAGTGATCAGATTTCAGCACATACTTTTGTGTGCTAAGTAAAAGAGATGTGGGTAGTCTGGCTAGTACTAAATGGTTTAAACCAGGTCACGTAGTAATACAGACCAAGACAGTATGATAGCATTGTGGAATCTCATCAAAGAAGGGGGCCTCCCTCCTTTCATTAGTGCAGTCTATTCCAGGAGATGGGAAAGTGGGTAGTTCAGTAGGATTTTATTTGACAGGTGGTTAATCTTTCAGTTCACCTAAATTCTACAGGAGGAGGAGGATTCTTGCACTATGGCTGGGAATTGAACAGAGAAATATTCTTTTCCACTGTACAAAAACTGGGTTTTTCACAGATACAACTAATTATATTTCTGACTAACCAACAGCTTTACGTTGCTGCTCGAGTAAAGACGTCTCAGATTTACATAGTAGATATCAGATGGGGTCAAAACCTGCTGTATGTACATTGACCCCTGTCCATGACTCACATAGGACAAAGCAATAGTTGATCTTCATTGCCTAAGGTAGGCAGAGAAGAGTTTGAATGCCCTTGTTCCTGCTGACCATTTCTCAGCATGTGTAAAGGTTACCTGTAATCCCAATTTTTGTCACAGTTGGCTGGCAGAGTGCTTCATTTTAACTTGGATTCAGTAAAACGTACTGTGTAGAGGATTTTTTTTGGTTTAAGATGTGATGCCCTCACTTTAATCACTTTTGCAGTCTTCCTAACATGTGAGTTAACACTGTTAACGTCAGTCCGGGGTACCAAAGCTTTACCGTCCTAGTGTCGTACTTCTGACGTGTGACCTCAGCTGACAAGTATAGGGGTATGTAGGCAGAAGTTTGAGCGTATTTCCTTAGAGTATCTCACCACCAGCCTGAACACAGGTTGCATATTCCTTAGACTAGCTGTTGTTTGGTTGTTGGTGTCATTGCCTGGAATACTCAGATATGTGCCCTACCAGGGAACTTTGCTTTATGTTTCGTAAAAGTTTTTTCTTACTGGTATTAGATGTCAGCTAGCAGGGATAAATGCGAGTTTAGTAGGCAAATCCCATATAAAGACTTGCATATCCAGTGTCTTCTTCGCTTAGGAGTGGAACACAACTGCAAAGCTTGTTCCAGTTGTCAAACCTTTGTACCTAAGACTTTACAATCCCTTTTGTCCTCACTTAACACTTTCTTGGGGAACCAGTGCTTCAAACAATTGGTCCACTCAAAGATGGTGGATTTCGCCTCCCCAGGCATACCTCCAGCACTTTATTAAAAGGTTAAAAGTCCTAGGCCATGGACTCATTTGGCCCTTTCTGAGTCTGACATACCTTGCTACATCAGCAAACCTCAAATTCTTCACCTGGAAAACTATCCTACTCTGGCCCTCACTACAGCTAGTAGAATTTCAGAGCTTCAGGTACTCATGACCATTCCTTCATTTCTTATTTTCACAAGATGGGGTGACCCTCAAGGCTAATGCTTCATTCATGCCTAAAGTGGTATATGAGCTGTCTGTCAGTCAGGCCACAAACCTACCCACCCTTTTTCCCAACCCACAGATTTGGGGGAAAAGGATACTGCATTCTCTGGACATTCACAGACAGCTAAGATTCCATTTGGACAAAACAAAAATCCATTTGAAAATCCAGTCAACTGTTTCTTTCATAAATTATAAACCAGGACAGCCAGTATCTAATCCAACCATTGCAACTGCGATCCCCGAGGTAATCTCCATTTGTTACTCTCTATATGGCAAATCCTTGCCCTCTTGTCCTCAAGCTCGCTCTGCCAGAGCAGTAGCAGCCTCTGGAGCTTTCTACAAAGGAGTGGTTGCCAGGTCCATACTGGACCTTGCTGCCTGGTCATCTGTACATTAAACAATACAGGATTGATGCATTTTCAAGGTCCAGAGTTGCCTTCACTAGGTCAGTCCTGTCTAGCCTCTTGGACAGTTATACTGCCTTTTAAACAGCCACCTTTACTTTCCCTTTAACTCTGGGAATCACCCATGTGTTAGGAATGCTGCAACAGTGATTTCATTCAGAACGTAGTACAGCTGTGCAACAACTTACCATAACAGTAGATCACAGTATTGATCACAGATGCAGTACTTCTTCCCACCCTTCTTCTCCCCCTCTGTACTTAATTTTCTCCTTACTCTCTCTTTCTCCCACAGTTCTTATCCTACGAGAAACACCCTGGAACAAAGGGGGTTTTCTTACCACTTCATACTGTGCCCTTCCTACTTGACCAGTTTTTGTGTTTAAGGGTTCTTCGGATTGATGGCTTTGAGACTGTCTGAGGAATTACGTTCTTACATTCACCTATATACCCTTTGCGAGCTTTGAATCCACGGCCAAATGGACAACAGTGATAACTCTTATGTTAGGAATACCGCAACAATGATCAGTAGGACATGTACTGTTATGATAAGTTCTTACACAGTCATAACTTTTCAAGCTTTTGTTGTTTTTCAGGATGTTTAGGGTTTTTCGGTGCAAAGTCAGTCTCAGTCTCTGATGTTTGCCAGGAGTGATGATGCCAGTACCCCTGCACACACAGAGTTATTTCTCTCTGTATTTCATATGAGATTACATAATCCAGAGATCATTTCATGGTACATTTTAACAATCGAGAAGACTATCTTCTAAAGGATGTTATGAAACAAATGGCACAGAGTTACGGTGTTTACCAAGAAAAAGAGCTTTGATTCGGCTACTGTGACCTTGTGTTATTTTGAATCCTGTTAAAATTGTTGACTTACATAATGATTAAAAAAATGTTTTCATTGATCACAGGTCAACTATAACACTCACCAGTCACCCACTATGCTGAAAAGCTGAAAATGTACTCCTCGAAAAACAAGAACAAAACCTCTCATTTTTCAATTAGTGAATTTGTGTGTGTGTGTGTGTGTGTGTGTGTGTGTGTGTGTGTGTGTGTGTGTGTGTGTGTGTGTGTGTGTATATATATATATATATATATATATATATATATATATATATATATATATATATATATATATATATATATATACATACAGTGGATATAAAAAGTTTACACACCCCTGTTAAAATGACAGGTTTTTGTGATACAAACAAAATGAGATCACAATAAATCATTTCAGAACTTTTCCCACCTTTAATGTGACCTATAACCTGTACAATTCAATTGAAAAACAAACAAATCTGGTAGGGGAAAAAGTATAAAAAAATAAAAAACTTACAATATGCTGGTTGCATAGGTGCGCACACCCTTAAACTAATACTTTGCTGAAGCACCTTTTGATTTAATTACAGCATTCAGTCTTCTTGGGTAGGAGTCTTATCAGCATGACACATCTCAACTTGGCAGTATTTGCCCACTCTTTCTTGTAAAAGTGCTCCACATCTGTTAGATTGTGAGGGCATCTCTTGTACACAGCCTCCTTCAGGTCACCCCACAGATTTTCTATTAGATTTAGGTCTGGGCTCTGGCTGAGCCATTCCAAAACTTTAATTTTCTTCTGGTGAAGCCATTCTTTTGTTGATTTGGATGTTTTGGATGTATGCTTGGGATCATTGTCATGTTGAAAGGTGAATTTCTTCTTCATCTTCAGCTTTCTAGCAGACGCCTGAAGGTTTTGGGCCAGAAGTGACTGGTATTTGGAACTGTTCATAATTCCCTCCACCTTGACTAAAGCCCCAGTTCCAGCTGAAGAAAAGCCACCCCAAAGCATGACACTGCCACCACCATGCTTTACTGTGGGGCTGGTGTTCTTTTGGTTATGCAAAGTGTTGTTTTTGCACCAAACGTACCTTTAGGAATTGTGGCCAAAATGTTCAACCATGGTCTCATCAGACCGTAGCACATTTTCCCACATGCTTTTGGGAGACTTGTTGTATTGTTTTGCAAATTTTAGCTGGGCCTGGATGTTTTTCTGTGGAAGAAAAGGCTTCCATCTTGCAACCCTACCCCATAGCCCAGACATATGCAGAATATGGGAGATTGTTGTCACATGTAGTACACAACCAGTACTTGCCAGAAATTCCTGAGGCTCCTTCAGTGTTGCTGTAGGTCTCTTGGCAGCCTCCTTGACCAGTTTTCATCTTGTCTTTTCATCAATTTTGGAGGGATGTCCAGTTCTTTGTAAAGTCACTGTTGTCCCATATTTTCTCCACTTTTTGATGACTGTCTTCACTGTGTTCCATGGTATATTCAATGCTGTGGACATTTTTTTGTAACCTTCTCCTGACTGATACCTTTCAACAGTGAGATCCCTTTGATGGTTTGTAAGATGTTCTTCGTGTTTCACTGTTGCAGTCATTACATTTGGGTAATCTGCTGGCAGGTTGCCCTCAGTCGACCTGATTAACAAAGTCTTGGGTCCTGCGTTGGTTGCTATCCCTTCTTCCATGACGTCAGGTTGCCAGGGGTATAAAACATGCAGCCAACGCCATTACATCAGTCTTTCTTGCCATGCGGTGCCCGAAGCAGAAGCAGTTCGCAAGTGCCAGTTGGCCGACTCCTGAAATTTTCGTTTTCGAGTTTCAGAACCAAAGTCTTCAACTTAAAGCTAAGTACTCCGTTGGGGAAACATTTTCTTGCTCCTATCAGATGTCAGTAAAAGTTAATAATTGCATTACTTGTGGAAAGCAAATACCTCATAAAGATTTTTATTCGTACTGTATTCCATGCCTAGGCCCTGACCACGATGTACCTTGCTGTCAGTTTTGTGCTTTATTTAATCAGTGCAGTGTCCTTCGTCGGTACATTTTTGCCTCTAAATATTTCGGTTCTCGGTTTATTTAGCCAGAAATGTCGTCGGTTAGCCATCCGGCTACCGGGATTCCGAAAAAAACGCAAAGATAAAGACAGAGACAGGCCTCCAAGATTCAAAACTGCTGACGATGCTTCTCCTAAGCCAGTTGCCATTTCGCCGGTACGCAGTGAGGCGCTTTCACAGCCCCTGATACCCGCTACTTCTGATTCACAGGCCTCTACTGAGACCCATTTGGAGTCTGGTATGCTGCGAGATGCTTCACCTATTGAACCCGCGGATGTCTGTACTTTGGATGGGTCCGGAGCCGCTGTGCACCGGCATCTGAGGGTGTATTCAGGCCTACAGATTTGCATATTAAATCGACACCGCCTTCATTACTAAGGCCTAAATCTCGATCTATGTCTAAAAAAACCGACGCCCAGGCCACATGTTCAGGCCCCTATGCCTAAAAAAGAAGTGATCAAAATGGCTGAAGATCTAATTACCCTAATCAGGGGTAGTCACCCACACCCCCCAAGAGGCCTAGGGCTGAGCTTGATTATGCATTCTGCTGAACAAGTTGGAAAACATACTTTGCAATGTGGTTTTGATTCTTTAGAGGCCTCCTGCAGGGCTGCTGTTACTGGGTCTGTGCTTAGAGGGCATGCTTGGCTTAAGGAGCAATTTTTGCCCGATCATGTTAAAGCTAAATTGTTGGATGCTCCCTTAAGTCAGGACCGACTGTTTGGCAGTAAGGCTGAAGAAGTTCTAAAAAAGATGGAAGATAAAGCTAAATCTATGCAAACTGTTAAAGATTTCTTACAAGTGGCCTACTAAGAATTGGTCTTTTCCAGCTCCTTCCAGATCCTCTCAAGACAAACCCAGACACAGCAAAAACCCCAGGTTTCAGTCCCAGGGGACTCTCAGACCTAAGCAAGGGGGCCTCCACTTTCAAATCTGGAAATAACAAGACACCCCTATGGTAAACAGTCTCGTGACTTCCTTTTAAAATTACCAAGCACTTACCTTTTAACCACCCCTTTGGGGGGAAAGATTGCTCTTCATGCAAAGAACTGGGAACTCATAACCCAGGGCAAATGGGTTTTAAATATAGTGTCCCAGGGATACAGATTTCATTTCCACACGTTGCCAACACCAAACAGATGGCCAGACCTGCCCCCAAATCAATGGGCAGAGGCTCAAAAACAAGTACTTTCCCAACATGGGGGCTATTCAGCCGGTACCAGAAGAGGAAAAGGGACAAGGTTTTTATTCCAGGCTTTTTCTGGTACCCAGAAAAGACAAATCATGACATCCAGTCCTGGACCTGTCTACTCTAAACACCTTTTTGGAGATTCCAAAATTCAAGATGCTGACTGTTCACCAGTTACTTCCTGTGCTAGGCAAAGATGCCTGGTTGGAAACTCTAGATTTAAAAGAAGCATACCTGTACATCCCAATCAGGGAACCTTGCAGAAGATACCTACGCTTCAAAGCAGGCTACAATCACTACCAGTTGTCTGCACTGCCCTTTGGCTTATCTACTGTGCCCAGGGTATTCACAAAGTGCCGAGCCCCAGTCATTGCATTTTGCAGGCAAAGAAATATTCAAATATACCCATACCTGGACGATTATCTAATTCAGGCAGAAAGCCAGGACATACTTTTGAATCATCTGGCTTTTGTGCAGAGAGTGCTAACTTGTCTGGGGTACACTGTAAACGAAAAGAAATCACACCTGGTACCCTGTCAACAAATTACATTCCTGGGAGCAAGCTTGAATACAACTTCCCAGATGGCTTTCCTCACGCCAGAGAAACAAATTCATCTGACAACCTACTTCAACCCAGTGGCCACGAAAACCCTGTTATCTGCAAGGCAAATATTGCAAGCCTTGGGGTTCATGGCCTCCTGCATTCTTCTAATTCCATATGCAAGACTGCATATGAGGAAACTACAATGGTATCTAAAAAGCCTATGGTGTCAACATTCTCAGGATGTAGAAACAATGATTCCTATCATACCTTGCCTACGCCTGGAATTTCTTTGGTGGGCAGAGGCTTGCCACCTAAACAAGGGACTACCATTCACTCTACCCCCTGCCATCCAATCCCTAACAACAGACGCATCAGACTATGCATGGGGGGGGGGGGCTCACCTGACAGGGAAGTGCATTCAGGGCCAATGGAACCCAAGTCAAATGCACCTGCATATCAATCAACAAGAAATGTTAGCTGTATAGAATGCTCTGACAGCCTTCAAGGACCACATTCTTCCAGGACAATTAATGGTAAAGACGGACAACACCACTGTTATGTGGTACATAAACAAGCAGGGGGGTACCCATTCTTAACCCCTGTGCAGACAAGCCATTGCATTATGGAACACAGCCTTGAGCTACCAAGTGCATCTACAAGCTCAATTACTGCCAGTAAAACTAAATACGCTGACAGACGGACTAAGCAGAAACCTCATGGACCTACACGAGTGGAAACTGGTACCAAAGATTTTCAACATGCTGACAAACAAATGGGGGAGCCCAGATATGGATCTGTTTGCCTCCACCCAGAACTACCAATTGGACAAATTTTGCACAAGGACTCCCCACAAACAGGCTTGGAAAGTGGATGCCCTGTCCTTCAGCTGGAAAAACCTATCAGTTTATGCCTTTCTTCCTCTGCCTCTCCTCTCCAAAGTACTACTAAAGATCAAACAGGACAAGCCAAGGACGATATTGATTGCACCGGATTGGCCTCGCCAACACTGGTACCCCCTCTTGCACAGTATGTCACTGTTGGTCCCATGGCACCTGCCTCTGACCCCTACCCTGTTGTCTCACCAGAACCTTGCAGCCTGGCTAATTACATAATCTGTCCTCTACCATCCCTCAGTAAACCTGTGATGGATATCATTTTAGAGGCAAGGAGGCCTGGTACTAGAAAATCTTATGCTGAAAAATGGGAAAGATTCTGTGCCTGGAACCAGTCTCAATGGATGAGCACAGCAGTGCCCAACTTACCTCAGATTTTACAATACTTAACTGAGATGCTGCACAAGGGACCTTCTTTTTCCTCCATCAGAATTCACGCCTCAGCCATTTCAGCTCACTATAATACAGAACCTCCCCTCTTCTCCCATCCACTGCTAAAGCAGTTCCTCAGAGGGGCCAAAAATTAAGACCACCCAGGAGAGCCCCAACTCCAGCCTGGGACCTCAACTTTGTATAGGAGAAACTCAGTCTTCCTCCTTTCGAGCCAGCTGCAACTGCAGATTTAAAATTCCTTTCTTGGAAAACAGCCTTTCTTTTAGCTATCACTTCAGCAAGAAGGGTATCTGAATTACAGGCCCTTATGGCTGTGGAGCCTTTCATCATCTTTCATGCGGACAGGGTGTCCCTCAGAACCAATCCCTCCTTCATGCCCAAGGTGGTATCCAGTGTGGCTCTCAATCAGTCCATTCATTTGCCAACCTTTTCTCCCAATCCACAGAACAAAGGGGAACGGATGCTCCACTCCTTAGATGTGCACAGACAACTTAGATTTTACTTGGACAGAACTAAATTTCAAAGGAAATCTGAACAACTGCTGGTGGCATTTACTGCAGTGGCAGAGGGGAAGGCTATCTGAAAGCAAATCATTTCTAAATGGATAGGACATTGCATTAATTTCTCCTACAAGCACCATGGAAAACCTATCCCACAGGGGATCAAACCCCATTCAACCAGGGCTGCATCTGCCTCTACAGCCTTACTCAGAGGGGTTCCTACCCCTGCTCATGGCAGTGGAGCCCTTCATCATCTTCCATGCAGACAGGGTGTCCTTCAGGACCAATCCTTCCTTTATGCCCAAGGTGGTGTCTAGTATGACCCTTAATGAGTCCATTCATTTGCCTACTTTTTTCCCAAATCCACAAAACAAAGGAGAACGAATACTGCACTCTTTGGACGTGCACAGGCAACTTAGATTTTATTTGGACAGGAATAAGCCTCTCAGAATATCTGAACAGCTGCTAGTTGACTTTGCTGCAGGGGCAGAGGGGCAGGCCATTTCTAAGCAAACCATTTCTAAGTGCATAGCCCATTTCATTCATTTCTGCTATAAGCACCATGGAAAACCTACCTCACAGGGGATAAGATCACATTCCACCAGGGCTGCATCTACCTCTACAACCTTTCTCAAAGGTGTCCCTACCAGGGACATCCTAGAAGCTCCTACCTTGAGCTCTGTACATACCTTCACCAAGCATTACCACATGCCTATTTTTTATAAATCCAGAGCTGGTTTTGCCACTGCAGTTTTGCAGGGCTTAATAGCTGGTCCTAATACTCTCTAACTTCCTCCTCCCTTCCTTAGCTTTGGGAATCAACTTAAATGTAATGACTGCAACAGTGAATCACGAAGAACATAGTACAGTTGTGTACACTTGCCATAAATGTAGATGTTCGAGTGTATTCACTGTTGCGTTCCTGGTTA
Source organism: Protopterus annectens (assembly GCF_019279795.1). Classification (NCBI taxonomy): domain Eukaryota; kingdom Metazoa; phylum Chordata; order Ceratodontiformes; family Protopteridae; genus Protopterus; species Protopterus annectens. The sequence goes on along the minus strand of NC_056725.1, from coordinate 200,128,550 downwards.
CCCTCCCTACAGCCCCCTGACTTCTCTTGGCTATACTTTTCTTCTTGTTTAGTGTATTTCAGTTTTCTGGTGTATTTGCTTTTTTATTGGAGGTGTAACCTAACATATAATTGCTTTCCATATGTAATGGCATCAGCTGCATGTTTTATACCCCTTGGCGACCTGATGTCATGGAAGAAGAGACAGCATCCGACGCAGGAATCCAAGACTTTGATATTCAGTCCGGCTGAGGGCTACCTGCAGGCAGATAACCCAAATGTAATGACTGCAACAGTGAATACACTTGAACATCTACATTTATGGTAAGTGTACACAACTGTACTTTCTCCTCTTACAAGATCTCTTCCAGCTGTGACATACACTTCTCAGAGGGGGACAGAGGTTCAGAAAAGTGGCTGAAGGAGCCACAAGTCCAAAAGGGTAATCTGTCAGCTGTATTGAGTCCTAAGTTTAAATATGCATCTCATGGGGATTCTAGATGTCCTCTTCCTTCCATTGTTATTGATAAATGTCAGATTCATCCACATATCAAAAATATTGAGTTCCCCTTGTGGAGGACCGCACTATTTGCTGTCCATTTACCGCCTCCTCGTGTGCCACAGGTGTCTGCTTATCCTCGTACTCCCTACCTCCTGTGTGATACTTGCTGGTCTCCTTGATGCTGGAGATAGATATGATGGCTGGTCTCCTTGATGCTGGAGATAGATATGATGGCTTTCTGATGTAAGACCCTGATGAATGCTAGAGTAGTATCAGTGCCAGCCCTAAAGTTGGGTTCTGGGCATTAGTTATACTGCCACCTGCATACAAGGCATAAGTACCTCTGGTGTCAGTTTTATTGATGCCACTTTAGCTAACATTAGTCCATCTTTTATCATTTGGGCAGGCATAGTCACCCCCAAATACCGGTCTTAATTTCATTGGCTGTTTACAGACTGTACTATGCAACCCCCATACCAACTTACTCATGTTCTAACCCTGTTAACCTAACCCAAAGCGTGCACATTAATTTATTAACAAACCCATTCCATAACGGTAGCACTATTCAAAACAAAAGGACACAGAACACACACAACATAAAACATACACAACAGTGAATCAATCCCTCCAACCCTTACTTTAACCCTAACCCGCATATACTTGCATATTCACTGTAACTGCTATAACATAGCCTTGCACATCTTTACAACTTCAAACATCAATGTTTCTGCACACTCCTGCTTATCTACAATATATAAAACTAAATGTGTATCTAAATATATATATATATGTGTGTGTGTGTGTGTGAGTATATACCTATGAGTCCCGATTAAATTATCGAACGTTTCAAAGTTCGAACGTCATATGGTCGACACCATATGATCGAACTTTGAAAAGTTCGAAGGTGAACGGCAACTGCTCCATACACGCAGAATGGGAAAATTTCCCTTTTCTCCACTGAAGTGCGGTCTCGGTGTTGATATATTTAAGCAGGGAGGTGTGGTGGGTGCAGGAGGGCTTGCCCTCCCCCCGCTCAGAGCATTAAGGTGTTCTTTTTTTTTTTTTTTTACATTTTAATATGACTGCGGTGGTGGTGCTGCGGTAGCGTTGTCGCCTCACAGTAAGACGTTGTCTTGTTCGATTCTCAGTTAGAGCGTCTTCTGTGTGGAGACATGCGTGAATGGGTGTACCTTTGTTGAAGGTTGTACATCAGGGCCGGCAACTCGGCACGTAAAAATCTACTGCCAATCATTAGCAGACTGGAGGTCCGCTATGGCGACCCCTAACCGGGAAAAGCCGAAAGACACAACATTCGAAGATTCAAGTTTAGCTCATATGTTGTTGAACATATGAAGTTCGAAATTTTGAAGCTTTGAATATATAATATAGATATATATATATATATATATATATATATATATATATATATATATATATATTATGGCAGTTGGCAGAATCTCTAAAATAACAGCCTAAATATTGACAAAAAATAGCTAATGTTCAAAATATTGACAGTTAAAAATATCAAAACACAAAATATTGAAAAAAATGTAATTTACACCAAGGAAGGATATATGCCCTTTCCCCACTGTTGTGCAACCTTGGAATTGGAATATATAATTAGCAAGGGGTGTGGGGGGCAGAAGGACTTGCCCCCTTACCCTTCAAAAACATTGGTTTGGGATGTTGTTAGGTTTTGTCTATGTTTTTTGTTTAGATGTTTTTAACTGCTCGTATTTTGAACATTAGATACATATTTTGTATCTGTGTAGGCTATCAATGCTTCGGTGATTAGACCAATGGCCATAAACCCAGTATAGTGTACATGAGTATATGTAAAATTAATGGTCTGTAAAACAGTAGTAGTGCGAGAGAGTGCATATTTCTCTTCCCTGCTGTTTCAGTTTCACACCAGCACTTTCAGTCTGCTGATCTGTGGTATCAACTGATCAGCTGTTGAACATGCACACGGTGACATATTTAGATGAACCCATACATTTATTTTTGTTATAGGTTGATAGGTTGATACTAGGCTATCTGCCCTAGGGCATTTATAAGCCTAGCCAGAGTGTGTTTGGCTTTCACCACCCTTTTAGATTAGTTGACTGTGCCTCTGTATAGTAGGTCACACAAGATAGCCCTTTTGAGGTTAGTTTACTGTGCCTCTGTCTAGTAGGGACACAGAAGAGATCCCAGGGGTAAACCTACGATCTCCCATCCACTCGTCAAGATTTCTCTTGAAGAGGGTCATTGAGGGACTCTGTCTAACATGGATTGAGATTTTGTTCCAGAGTGAGGGGAGAATCTGGGATATGAATCTGTCCCTCCAGCATGTCCTATTTATTTCTGTGCTGAGGTTTAAGTCCCTGGAGCGTGTAGCTCTAAGTGATTTGGATTTCCTGAGGTGGAGCATGTCCATTAATTCTGGGTTGGACTTGGACATGGCTTTATACGTCAGGCACAGATCGCCTCTGAGTAGGCGGTAAGCAACTGAGTAGAGCTGGAGTTTCTTTAGCCTAACTGCATAGGGCATCTGTTTGAGTCCCTTGATCCTCTTGGTGAGGTACTTTTGGGGTCTTTCCAGTTGCTGAAGGTGTCGGGTAAGGTACATCCCAAATGGGGCATTGTATTCAATTATGGGCCTGATGAGTGATGAGTAAAGGGGCACAATGACCTCTCTTGATCTAGATGTAAACCCTTTCGTGATAAGGTGGGCTATATAGAAGGTCTTTCTAACCACTTTGGCAATGTGATTGTCCCCAAATCCCTAATTACTTCTTCCGTACTTAATGGATTACCACCTATGTGGTAATTTGTGGGCACTTTGTTTTTCCCAAAGGGGATGACTATGCACTTTTTGGCATTTAGCTTTAGGCCTTGGCTCTGGCACCAGTTATCCGTCTCTGTGAGACCCTTTTGGAGGATGCTTGTGTCAGTCGGCGAGTCGATTATGGCACTCAGTTTGCAGTCATCTGCGAACTTGGTCAGCCATAGTCCTCCCATGTTAGCCTGTACCTCAGAGAAGTATATACCGAACAAGAGAGGTCCCAGGACTGAGCCTTGTGGGACGCCACTTGTAACTGGTTTAGAGTCTGACATGGCACCTGCAATTCTGACCATGTGGGTTCTATCCCTGAGCCTGCAACCCATCTTGTGACATAGGGGTTGATATTTAAGCTGATGTGCTTATTTATGATGCCCAAGTGGGGTATTGTGTCGAAGGCTTTTGCGAGGTCCAGGTAGGCTGTGTGGACTACCTTCCCTTCATCCATGGCTTTGGTAACTGTTTCCAAGAAGTCGACCAGGTTCAAGAGGCAAGATCTTCCCTTAACAAAGCCGAATTGGTTAGGATCCAGTGTTTGGAGGTTCCCAGTGTCTTTGTTTATGAGTTTCATGATGATACAATCCATAGCTTTGCAGACCAGGCTAGTCAGGCTTATAGGGCGATAGTTTCCGGGGTCCGTTGTGGCACCACCTTTGTGGAGTGGGACCACTGTTGCTGTATGCCATTCCTTGGGTACATATCCTGTAGTAAGGCTGAGATTGAACAGTGACTTTATGTGAGGGTTCAGTTCTTCTTGGAGTTCGTGTAAGACGCAGCCCGGGACACCGTCCGGTCCCATTGATGCTGTATTTTTTGCTTTGGAGAGGGCAGCTCTCACCTGTGCATCTGTGATGTCGGGGAGGCTACACTCTGTTGGGATAGACATTTGCTCTTTTGGGGGGGAAGGGGGGAGAAGTTTGCACTGAACCTGTCTGCCAGGATGTTGGCAATGTCTGTGGGTTCAGTGTATGTTTTGTCATTTTGAACTAACACAGAGTATATCTGGGATTTGCCACCCAGGTTCCTGACATAACTAAAGAAGCCCTAGTGATTATCTTTAGCATTTTGTGCAATTTTTCTTTCGAAGCTGGCCTTGATTTTATGATGGATCGTAGTTTCTTGCTAGTACTGATCAGAGATGTCTTCCCTTTTTGAGATTTTGCTCTATCATGTAGTAGCTTCCTCCTTCTGTTGTACAGCTTATTTATGGCTGGGGTCCACCAGACAGGTCTCCTGCCTTTGGAGGAATGAGTCTTGGTTTTATTTGGGATAGCACGATCCGTGCATTCCTGTAGGTGTCCATAGAAAGCGTTTGTAAAGGATTCTGCTGTTTGGGCTGTATTTCCCACTGGCCCGGGGGCTTTGAAGGATTCCACCTCGGTTTTGAGAAGTGTGAAGTTTGCTTTTGAGAAGTTCTTCACCGTGGTTTCCTTGGCTGGGGGTGGGGATGGGATATGGATGTCCAGTGAGATTAATTTATGGTCAGATCTTACCAATGAAGGGTATACCTCTGGTATGGAACATAGAGTCCCCATGTTGGTGATGATCAGGTCCAGTATGTTTTCCCCTCTTGTGGGAGTGGTGACCAGTTGTTCCTTAGCATTTGAGTTTATAAATTCTAGGAACCGTTGGGCGAGAGTGTTGGGGCTTGAGTAGTGCTCCCAGTCTATGTTTGGGTAGTTGAAGTCATCCAGTATAATGGTGTTTGGAGAGACCTTCATATTCTCCAGTGTTCTCAGGAAAGCTGAGTGGGGTTCCTGAGTTTGGGTGGGTGGTCTGTAGCAGGCTACAAACTGAAAGGCAGTTTTGCCCACTGTTAGTTGCACATGGATGGTCTCAGATGCTTCATGCAGTGCCACTAACCTGGAGGTGTGGGTATCTTTGATGAATATGGATACTCCCCCTCCTTTTGTGGTTCGGTCCGAGTTTTGGGGCAGAAAAGCATGGTATGAGGTATAACCTGGTAGTGCTGGGGTGCTCTCGGGAGTCTTGAACCAGGTTTCTGTTACTGCACAGATATCGATATTCTCCATACTGAGGAGAGCCTCGAGTGCGTGCATCTTGAGGTGTAGACTTCTGGCTTTGAGCAGCATTACTCTTAGTTTCTTTTTCTTTGTGTTGTCTATGGAGGTGGGTTTGTCTTTTGAGCCTTGCCTAAAAAAGGCACTATGGGGGTGGCAAGAGCCTTAGCCAGTATTCAAAAGCCCAGGGGTGACAGGTGCAAGCCGTCCCTAGTGAAGCAACGTGGCTTGTCGAGCATGTCATCCCAGGCTGACAGACACTGGATCCCCTTTGAATGACACCAATACTTTAGCCAATTGTTAAAATTGATCATTTTGTCTTTATACTGTGGCATCATTCTTGGTGAGGGTAAGATGCTACTCAAGGACAGGGTCATACCGGCCTGGGCTACATGATCAGAGAGCTCCTCTATGTCTCTTTTCATTTAGTCCAGGGAGGTAAGTCTCAGGTCATTCACACCAGCATGGACAATGACGGAGTCATATTTGTACTTGCTTTGGAGTGACCTGAGTGCTTGTGTTGTGTGGTGGATCCTGGCACCCGACAGGCAGCTTACAGTGACCTTCTCCTTGTTCAGCCTGGTGAGTGGGACGTCAGTGTGTCTGACAATAGAATCACCTATTACAAGTGTGTTAGGTGTGTTGTTTAGCCTTAAGGGCTGTGACTGTGTGGCACACTGACTTTGTGAACTATGTGATACGTGGGTATTGTTGTGGGGTAGCGGTTTCTTGGATGTCTGCTTTGGAGGTCTCTGCTGCTTGGGCAGATTTTTATTTAGAGCCTCCCGAGTATGTTTTTGTGTGTTTATGGTTTTCTGTTGCGATAGGTCTGTGTGAGACTGGATTTGTGGTGTGTGTGGTTACCTTCTCCTCCTGACTGACTGCGCCAGTATTGGGTTGAGAGAGCTCAACCTCCAGTTTGGCTATATAGTTGCATCTCTCACATATATTTGAGCTTGTTGGGGGAGGAGAGGGTGGTCTGTGTACATAAGGCAGTTGTAACATTGCCTCAAGATTCCCAGATTCACCAGCTGGAATGGAGAGTAAACCCGAAACTGACTTTTGGACATGCCAGAATAGTATAAGGAACTACTTTTTGACTGATCAAAAAGGACCAATAGGGAGCCAAGTACTTAAAGGGAGTATAAGAGGGTGTAGTGCTTTAGTTTATTAGTGCTTACTTATAAGATTACTTATACGAGCAACTGCAGGGCTTTAGAATGAAAATAGAGTGCTTACTTTGAGATTTAGAACAGTTCTAAGGGAAAAAGTGAAGAGCACACTTTGTGGAGCCGGGAATAGTTTAAACCAGTTTAAGCGGCGCTGCCCGATGCTGCGCTATGTGCAAAATCTGTTGAGGAAGAAGTACCACTGACAAAATGATGTATGCTTATATGTACATTGGCATGCATTATTTAAGTACTCCCCTGTATTAGAGGTTGGGGTTGTGTGGGATATTGTCTTGTATGGGTAGTGAGGTAGGCTTTACATCTTTCAGGAAGTTCTGTGAATGGCATTTTGTCTGTGTAGTTTTTGCATCTTCCGTCAATTTTTTGTTTTAGCAAAATATTTGCAATTTTTGCTAAGTGAATTCACGTGTTTGCCTTCAGTTTGATTTGGCTTCTCTTTGGTGAAGTGTTGTAGACCCATTGATAATTTAGCTGCCTGTTGTTGCCTAGTATATCCACGTTCTCACTGCTCCACTTTTATTACACAGTGAAGTCTCGCAGAATTGTATGTGGTATTCCAGTAATATTTTTTCCTTTTGCTGCCCTTCTTCTACAGTAGCTTCTGTGTTGTCTGAGTTAGTGAAGTTAATTATGGTTAAAATGTTGGATCAAGAAGGCATAGCTGGCACACTGTTTCTAAATGTGTACCATATAAAAGAGTATACAAAAAATGGCGTAACATCTGGAACAGAGTCTGACTTTTTTCTGTCTTCAAAGAGAGAAGACAGGGAGATTTTTGGTAGACTTTTGTCAGACTGGTGGGAAGAAACTTTCCTTTTCAGTTTTTATTTGGGTAGTCTGCTGTGTTTGAAGAAGTTAAGTGGAGAAAATTTTACATTTACAATCCTTTCTGTTATATTCTGTGCATCATTAAGCTGCACTACAGACTTTTATCTTCACCTTTATGATCAAACAAAAAGCTTTTGTAAGATGGCTTTTAATTAAAAAAACAAAACAAAAAAAACAATGGCTTTCCTTCATAGCTAACAGAGTGAAAAAGCTCTCATTACAAGGAGCTTTTGTAATGATTATTGTCTATTTTTATATCAATAAAAAGATGTCACTCTCATCCAGAAAACATGTCATTTCTGAGTTGACTTTTTGTACTTGTAAATGCTTTTAAACGTGTTAGATCATACTGAATGTATTGCATTTGTCTCTGCTTCCACTTCAGCTGTGTTTGCAGTACACTGTCTGGATTTATGCCCATGTCCTCAGGCTGTCTTTGATGTAGAAACAAAACTGAGTAATTGTGGTTTTTCCCTGTTGACTGTTGCATGTGCTTGTTGGATTGTGTATAATTTACTTTAGTCATGCCTACTTAATGAGTCTGGCATGTAGTAGTTAACATAAAATAAGTACCAAAAAAAACTGAAAGTGCCCACCTATGTCTTGGTTGTAAAAGTAGAAAGTGCTGTGTACTGTGATAATATGGCCAGTTTGTTATAGTAATTTCCTTATTTTAATGTGGCCAGTATTCTTGCTGTTTTATTATAGTATTTTACAGTTTTGTTGAATATTTATTTATGAAGGCTCCCTTTGTGTACTTGTCCTTCAGACAGATCTAAATGTTTGCAGCCCCCTCCACTATTCTTTCAGTATTCCTGTAGTCCTTTATTACTACTTTCTAGTCGAAACTCAACTTAATTCTTCTGGGAGAGGTCATCTGATTCCTGGGGATAACATGTTTACCCTGGCATGGGAGGAAGATACAGAAGAGGCATGGCTTCTCTGTTTGCAGGCTTATGGTCAGTACCTTCCTGTTGGTGCGGGATGCAAAGCATGGAGGTGTGTGTCCATGGGTCTGTCATGTGCATCCAAGCATTCTGCTGCAAACTGTAACACATTACAGCTGTAGGCAAATGGTGTACATTGGATGTCAGGTAACGCTTTGACCTTTACTGAGGAAAAGAGAGAAGGCTTGCTGACAGCCATCCTTCCCCACCCTGGCCAGTCTGAAACAAAAGGGCACTGTATTTTGATTTTGCATCAACGGTTTGGCTTTCGGTACTTGAAAGCTGTGCATTATTCAGATGTTGTATGAAGAACTAATTTTTTTCTTGCAACTTTGTATCTGTTTTGTTGAAAGTAAGTAAGACCGAAAGTATCCCAACACCAGCAGTAGCAGTGCCTTATATGTAGTTCCTTGGGTGGTGTAAAAGGTTTTTGATGCTGATCACTGTCGTGGTTTTCTGCTTTGATAGTCATACAGTTCATTTTGTGGGATCCTGTTTGCATTTATTGCCAAGGTTACGTGTAACTGTCTTTGACAGCAGACTGTAAGTTGTACAGGTAGATGTTTTTCTCAGGGAGAGCAACCCTCAAGGATCAAAGCACTTTGAAGCCAGCAAGCCAGCCTTACCCTGGGAAAGAGCACCTACTTGATCAAGCAGATCCTCTTGCCTAATTTATTATAATTTCATAGGTAAGTACTAGGTTAGCTGCCCTTGCGGGCTATTTTAAGCCTAACCAATTTCCCTTTGACATACCTCTTTTGGTTAGAGTTTGGCCTTATTTTATGATATTTTTCAAAAACAGGAGGGAGTTTAGTTGCTTTTCCTAGAAATAGGCCTCAGGTTAACTGGGAATAACTGGTTGACAAAGGGTTAAAAAAAAGGTTGGTCTGACCATTTTTTATCTGGATTCTCTGCAGACCCCATTTAACCAGTAGCTTACTTGAATTATGTTCTCCAAACAGGAATTGCTTTATATGTGTCACTGTTCTTGTTAGCTTGATCTTCTCTGCAAGACTGTCTCATCCCAAGCAAACTTGTTGTCCCACTGTGTCTGAACAGTCTTTAATCTACTTTCAGCCTGTGCTTCATTTCTGTACACTGTGTTTGAGTGGTACTGCACTTTTGGGTTGTGGCTCTCATGAAGTACTTCAGAAGTTTGCAGCACAGACATCCACTCAGAGATCATTTAGTCAGCATACTTGCCTGAGCGGCATTTATATTGCTTATGTCTCCTGTATACAAGCATTGCTCCACATTTGTCTTTCATCTTTGTGAAGGGTAACAACTTATTTTTGGTCATATGGGCATCTTCCTGTGCAGACAGTGCCCTTCTAATCTGCTTTCTTACATTGCATTAGTTGTCATTAGGTAATTTGCCCTGACTACCCCTTTCCACTTTTGTCATTGTTGCTGCTACTGTCCCTCCTTCCTCCGTTTGTAAAATCTTGATTTCTTTTGTTTTCTCCAAGCTGCATTACTTTCCACCAAATTTACACTGTCTACTTCTGAACATTCTTCTAGCCCCGTCAAGTGTATTTTCATCTTATTACTCTATTTTTAGTATTCTATGCCTGAAGATGTACTTTTTCTTGCAGATCACCTGCAGTGGAACTGCTAAAGACATTGAAAAGGACCCCAGTAATAAACCCCCTTTTTTTGGAGATCAACTTCCTTTGCAGTCAGACTGTGTGTACTGTTATCCAATCAAAGGCTGTGCAGTCTGAAATTTGCCTGCATTTTGTGGGCTGTTTTGTGGAATTTTTTGATGCATTTTGAGTAACATTTGGAACAAATGTCCAACCTTTTTCAATGCACGTTACTGTTGGTATAAAAATGTTTAAAGGTTCTGTGTGAAGAACTTGACAACCTCAGCAGATGTGAAGATGGACACCCATGTAAAAGGTTAGATCTGGTCAGTAATATCACTTCTGCAGTGGACTATTGGTAATCTGCATTATTCTAATCTTAGTACCCCCCCCCCCGGCTTCAGCTAGCATAGTGATGTAAATAGTGAGGACAGCAGCAGTGACAGTAGTACGGACAGACATTCCAGTTTTATGAACAACCTAAACGTTCACTTTTACAGTGGTAACTTGGAGTGTAAGTTTTCTCGAGAGAGATGTACTGATCTGGATATCTTCTGTTCATTCCAGTAAGTGGCTGTCCTTAGAAGCTTTGCTGTTGTGTTTAGCTTTTGATTAATAGGTTTCTCATCCAGGAAAAAAGAGGTCATTGTGCCCCTCTACTCATCACTCATCAGACCCATCATAGAGTACATCGCCCCATTTGGGATGTACCTTACAAGATACCTGCAACAGCTGGAAAGACCACAGAAGTACCTCACCAAGAGGATCACTGGCCTCAAACAGATGCCCTATGCAGCTCAGCTGAAGAAACTCCAGCTGTACTTGGTTGCATATCGCCTACTCAGAGGTGATCTCTGCCTGACATACAAGGCCATGTCCAACCCAGAATTGATGGACATGCTCCACCTAAAGAAAACTTATCCCCTTGAGCCACATGCTGTAGGGATCTAAACCTCACCACAGCAATAAGTAGGACATGCTAGAGGGATAGATTCCTGTCCCAGAGACTTCCCATGCTCTGGAACAAGATTCCAGTGTACATTAGGCAGAGCTCCTCGCTAACACTCTTCAAAAGAAACCTTGACGAGTGGATGGGAAACAGAAAGTTTACCTCGGGGATCACTTCAGTGGCTCTGCTGGACAGAGGCACAGGGAACTAATCTAAGGGGGTGGCGAAAGCCAACACATTCTGGCTAGGCTTATAAATGCCTTCGGGGAGATAGCCTAGTACCTATCTATGAACCTATAGTATGTCAGGCCATTTTTAAAGAGGTGTCTGAGGTGAAGCTGCATTTTAGAAAATGAACTACTGACTGTGAAAGTGTGAAAAACATTTTGTTCTGCTGTGCTACAGAGATGTAGGCCTCTGTATTGAATCCTGGAATTGCAAGTCAAAGAACTCTGAGACAGAGGAAAGAATGGCATCAAAATTAACATCCCTACTACCTACCCTCAGTCCCCAGTAATCAGTTTATGGGTTGCTCTGTTCAGAATTCAGAAACTATTGAAGTCGATTTACAGTGCTGCAGTTAGGATATAGATAGCAGAACACAACATGTTCTGACACGTTTTTGAATTTCACTTTATAGAGTAGTGTGTGGTAGACTTATGGCCACTGAGCTGTGATTGTTCTCAGTAGGCTTCATTGTTGTTTTAAGCAAACTGAAATTGTAACAGATTTCACTTCTCCCTGTTAGGCTGCCTGACTTCTTGTCTAGTTTGATCATGTAGAAGAAATAGCACTAGGAATTCAGATAAAAAAAATAAATAAGTGATTTGTTTTTCTCTTGCCACACCTCACCTGCCTTTTTATTGAAAAATGTAGTTTCCATTAAACTGTGAACCACTTTGTCACATGCTACTGTCATTGCTGTACTCATCATTTTCAATTCTGTTAACAGTACCTTTCTGTGACTGCCACAGATGTTTGTTGCTGCTGTTTGTTTCCTCCCCGAACAGATCCCTTAAATACCCGCAAATTTTTCTTTTCACAAGATAAAGTAGAATGGTGTGGGGGATGAGTTTTCCTAATTTTTATTCGAAACAAGTTGAGAAAAATTATGTGGCTTTATTCAGAATATTGTATTTTCAGCTAGTTTTCCCTGCAAAACTGCACATGCTTTGAAAAGAATAGGCGTGCTTCTTTTTTGTCTTGTTTGGGTCATTTAGTAATTCGCACAGATACTGCAGTGGGTCATGTAGTAATTCGCACAGGTACTGCAGACTGGCTGAGGTGATTTGAGTTCTAGATGTCCTGGTGATTTCATGGTTCATGGCATTTAACGTTCTCAGAAACATGAAGGTCTGTGTTGGAAAGTGAATTCCAAGAGGTCTAACGTGCCACATTTTCCATGAAGAGATGCTTGTTCATAAAGCTGGTAAATGAGTTGCAGTCCCTCGTGTGAAGTACAGGTTTGTTCTGCTGTTTAGGTAGCTGTTGTGTTAGAAGGTAGTGTTTTCCCCGATTTTGTTAGTTTCAGTCTTTGAAGTACAGCTCTGGTGCCACCTGAATGACCAGTTTTTATTGTCACAAGTGCTTTTCCTTCTGCTTAATCTTACTCCAAGACTGTCACATATTAAGAAAACATAGTTTTATTAGTATTTTCAGCATGCAGGAGTATTTGTTTCCCATTCTCTTGCACAATTCATGTTACTGATTTTTGATATTTTGTATGTCTCATCTCCAAACCTTTGTTTTTCCTGGAAGCTGAGCAAGTATCGAACATTATCAAGGGATAACCAGTAAAAAGGATTTTGTTTTCTATGTAATTAGATGGCATAAAACATTTTAATGGGATAGGGTGGAGTGGGGAGGAGAGGTCTGTCTTAAAAAAGAACTAGCCACTAAATTTAGAGAGAACAGAGTTAAGTCTGTTTTCCTTGCTGGTTTAGAGTGTTCATGTACTGAAGGCTTCTGTTAGACGTAATCTGAAAATGTCTTTTAACTGAAATCCTACATGCTTTCATAGTACTTCTGTCTACTGATGTAACCCTCCCTCATGTGATATATTTCATTTTGTAGACTTTTAAGTCCCCAACTAGTCACTGACAGGTCTGATGGATTCTTTAACGGTTATCTGAATGACCAGATACATCAGATGAGACAGCTGGGACCTCACTTTAGCATGTTATTAAAACAATTACACCTTAGGAGTGCAGCACCCAACTGTGTAATAGTTTTGTTATTGGAGTGTGAATCTAGGAGCATGATGTTGAGCAAATTCACAGAGCCAGAAATTTAAGTGGATATATGCTAGGTGTCATAATTGTAATCTTAGTGTGATAATTTTAAAGCAGTTCTCAAAGTTAAGATTCATTTGCTTTCATGGTATAGGACATAATTTACAGTTTGCCAGAAACTTAACTACAGCCTTTAAACTGTAGTAGGATTGTTTTTCTTCATTTGCTCCTGTATTTGAAGATTTTCTGCAAGAAAATGGCTTATGGTTATTTTAGGACACCCAAGAAAAGCAAATGAACCATTTTAAAGATGATCTCCCACCATACTAGCAAGAAAACTGCAGGTTGTTGGGTAAGGAATCCTTTCATTTTCCAGCACCTGTCCCATCGATCCACAACCCCTTTTTTCATTTTTCCCATGGGATTGGGGTGTCACTTCAACAGTGATAATCATCTAGAACCAAGGATCTCACTGCCAGGTAGCTACCCCTGCTGTGGCTATTCTTCCATACTACACATTTGTTCACACACACACCTATGGCCAATTTAGAATGTCCAGTTCACCTACTGCATGTCTTTGGAATGTGGGAGGAAACATGAGCACTCTAAGGAAACCCAAGTGATCACAGTGAGGACAGGCAGGCTCCAAATATAAGACACCCCAGCTGAGAATTGAACCAGAGAACCTCTTGCTGTGAGGTGACAACATTATCTGCTGTACCACTGTGCTGCCAACATCTGTTTATAATCTGTCAGTTAAAGAGCAGAGGTGGCTTTGTCGCATGCAGGTCTAGCCTCCTTTGGCTGTTTGCCACTAGCACAGTTTAAGCTTTTTATTAGATACGGATTTCCTGAATTAAAAAAAAAAAAAAAAACACTTCAGTCCTTTATGTTTGCCCTTTTGTATAAGAGTAGACTCAGCAATGTCTTAAAACAGGTTATAGGCCCTTCCTCATGTTAATTTGCACATCCTCATTTCAGCGGTAGTCACTGTTCTAGGAAGAAGCTGTATAAACAGTGTTAAATTATCCTTCATCTGACAGCTTTTAAAAATATCATCTGCTTTTGTGTTTCACTTCAGCGAGAACAGAAAGATCCGGTACATTCAGTGCTGTATTTATAGCAGCTGTTTTGCATAACGGTACTCTGTAGTAGTGCATAAAATGCAGTGTTACAGTTCATGTAATTTTTTCAGAGGCTGCACCCTGAAATCATCAAGTGGCAGGCATATACTGATCCCCCCCCAATACACAACAGTCTTTACCTTAGTATGTGGGTGTGATTTAACATGACAAACTGTGATAATCTTTGATTTAGATTTCATTGTAGACAGTTCTGTGATTCCTATAATGTAAAGAGGGAGATGTCAACTATCTGGTGCTGAGTATTGCAGGAAGCAAGTTACACGACAAAAACTAAATAAAAGAATGTGTGCGCTATACTCTCTTCTGGATTAGATTGGCGTTTATTTAGTTTTAATTTTGAATTAATTTATTAGCCAGATCCGTGAATTGATCTGTCTTGGACCTTTTCCAACCATGACCTTCAACAAGGACAAGGGTAAGTAATAATGTAGCTGAACTCACATTGCTGTTATTATCTCACAGCAGTACTTCATAGTATTTGATACTTTTGATACTGTTCTCACAGAGGCAGGATAACATGCATAGAAATAAAAAACCTCCGGTCCTCTCTTCTGAAAAACAGGCTGACACCAGTTTTGACATGCTTGTAATTTTTACTCAGAAATGCAATCCTTATTGATGTCTTTCTCTCCCCTCATGCCAGAAACCACCACTTTTAGCTTATTAAATTTCCCCAGTTGTGTCACTGTTCAAGTCCTTTGGGGAAACTTTAAAGTGTTGTACAGGTCTTATGCATAGTTTGTGAGAACACGAAAGTAATTCCATGTGGTGTTAAACATATTTATTTCTGCCAGAGTTAATACCACGTGCTTACCTGCTGTCCAGGAACATGCTGTTCTGAAATGTTAGGACATTTTTCTGCTGCAGATAATTTGTCTGACGTGATAGTGGGGGTGGGGTGAGTGCAAATGAAATATTGTAGCAAAAGTTAAGTATCATTGCTTTCAATTTCTCATTGTAGCATGGTGCTACCTCATTTGAATCCTGATAATCAACTCCTTGTTTTATTAAAACAGAATTTATCATCTGAGTTGATATTGCTCTGATAAATTCTGGTTTGCCCTGCAAAGCAGTGCCATGTGGTCTACTGCTGGCCTGTCTTTGTCTCTGGTTAGGGCTGATCCAAAGATGTCTGCTACTTCTGGTCTAACGAGAAACTGAAACAAACTAAGAGTGCAGAAACGCGTATATGTGTGTGTGTGTGTGTGTGTGTGTGTGTGTGTGTGTGTGTGTGTGTGTGTGTGTGTGTGTGTGTGTGTGTAGGGGAGTGCAGATGTAAGGAGAATATTTTTGTTACATCTAGTTGGGTACTTAGGCACAGATGGACTAGACAGTCAGCTAAACACTTTCACATTCTTGATGTCTGCTTCTTTTTGGACAGTTTTTTTCTGTTGAAAAAAGTTAAGAACTGCAACTGCCCTTATCCTAGAGACTTTGTTAACCCTTTTATAGTATTCATTGCTGTCAGCATTGTGCAGAGCCACAGAACAAATAGACACATACAGGGTGCATACCTTTGTGAACCGTTTTGTATAAATGTAATTAGTTTGTCATCGCAGAGCTATTTGTTACATAATGACTTCCTTGTTGATGTTGGCAAAGTCCAAAATCTGTCTTCATACTATTAAAATCTGTACAAAAATAGTTTTCAGCTGAAAAGGAGGTCAGAGCTAAAGACAGAAAATGCAGTTGAGTGCCTAGTAGTTGCAAAGTGGAGAGACTGAAGATGTCACATAGTAATGGTGCTTTTATATGGTACATGTAGCAGGAGGATAGAGGAATGGTGACGATGCAGGGAGTAGAGTTGGCGATGATGGATGAGTTTAAGTACTTGGGATCAACAGTTCAAAGTATTGGTGAGTGTGGAAGAGAGGTGAAGAAGAGAGTACAGGCAGGGTGGAATGGGTGGAGAAGAGTGTCAGGAGTGATTTGTGAGAGACGGGTACCAGTAAGAGTGAAAGGGAAGGACTACAAGAGGGTACTGAGATCAGCTATGTTGTATGGGTTGGAGATGATGGCATTGACAAAAAGGCAGGAGTCAGAGCTGGAAGTGGCAGAATTAAAGATGTTAAGATTTGCACTGGGTGTGATAAGGATGGACAGGATTAGGAATCAGTATATTAGAGGGTCAGCTCAGGTTGGACGGTTTGGAGACAAAAGTCTTAGAGGCGAGATTTGGACATGTGCCGAGGAGGGATGCTGGGTATATTGGGAAAAGGATGCTAAGGATGGAGCTGCCGGGTAAGAGGAATAGAGGAAGGCCTAAGATAAGGTTTATGGATGTGATGAGAGAGGACATGCAGGTGGTTGGTGTGACAGAGCAAGATGCAGAGGACAGGAAGAAATGGAAACAGATGATCCACTGTGGCGACCCCTAACAGGAACAGCTGAAAGAGAAGAAGAAGTAGCAGATGACACTGAAAAACAACAGTAAGAGGCTACTTACCATAAACCAAGAGCACTTATGTTGGACTGACAGCAGAAATCAGGTCAGATGATAAGACATCAAGGAGTAGAAGCCCATTTGTTGCAATACTGCTGGTGACTCTTGGAACATCTTACGATCATCGGTAGGGTGACTTGTGCAGTATGAACCCCTATACATAAGAAGTAGCCACAGGTAAATATTTGCCTTACTGGTCAAACTTTAAAGCATCGCAGACCTCTCTAATAAATTGTGCTCTTCCATTCGAAGATGTCAGACTGCATTGGGGTAAAAGGAGGAGCAGTTCACTCCAGTTTTGATTTCTGTTTTACTGCAGGAAACATTCGGCTCTCTGTCTGTTGTTCTCTTCCCTGTCAAGATAGGTACCCAGTTTAGGAGTCTTTGTATTACTTTTTATAATACACCATTGTGTAGAGTAACTGTTTGTGTAATTTGGCTCTAAACGTTCTGGTGTCCATGACATCCTTAAATGCCCTAACAGGTCTGTACTGTATTTGGAAAGCAAATTCTAACAAATGATTTTTCACTTGCATGAGTATCTTTTTCTTCTTCAGTGAAGAACACCATGTAACTGCCTTTGAGTGTTGTGCTGTTTTCAGGACAAAAAAAAAGCATTCTTTCAGTGGGTGTGGAATTTGGCCAACTTAGACCACAAAAATTGATATCCTGGAGTGGGCATTGGCCCAAGCTCAGGACAACCCTCTGTCAACAGCCTAAGGACCAGGAAACAGTGGGAAAATTTAGTGTATAAAGAAGATGTTTGTGAAGGGGACTGTGGATAGGGAGCATGATGTGCTAGTGACCCCTCCAGTCCCGCTTGACATTGAGGACATCAGACCTCATCTTATGAGGATCCATCCTGTGTACTTCCAGTTTGTCTGCTAACCTCTGTGGCTTCCCATGTGTTCTAACTCAACTAGAGGCAGCCAAGTGGGATCATGTGTCTTGCTGCTGTATAGCCCTATGAGCAGGCACTTGAGACATCTAGGTTAAATGTTGGTCCCTAGGCGCAGCCATCTGCCCCTTGGAAATTTCAGTCACTCCTTCCTGAATTATATGAAAGCTCAGACATACCTACCATCTTAATTAGAAGAGAGTCAGGAATCTGGCATTTTTTGAGAAGTTTACTGGGAATGCCCTCCCCTTTCAGTTGAGAGGCATCGTCTTTCATTAGTGTTGCTGGCCCTGGTGACATTGGTCATACCAGTTAATTTTAGTAACTTCAGTGAAGAGTATGTGGTTGCTTGACTTAGGA
This sequence comes from Protopterus annectens, assembly GCF_019279795.1. Lineage (NCBI taxonomy): Eukaryota > Metazoa > Chordata > Ceratodontiformes > Protopteridae > Protopterus > Protopterus annectens. The sequence continues at coordinate 200,110,648 of NC_056725.1, read as the reverse complement.
TTCCCAGCCATCCATTACCACCCCTTGCCATTCGAAGAAGGAAGTAACCATCTCACACCTCTCACCTGCCAGATTTTTTCCTCATATTTTTAGTCTGTTCCTTATAAAATTTGCAGTTTTCTGGCTAATCATTGAGGATTGAAGTACCTAAATAATTCTAAATAATGGCAGTCACTTGAGTTTCAGACTTCATGTCCTCCAGAAAGTATATAATAGTACAAAATCTATTATTCTAGCAAATTTTTAAGTTTAAAGAGCAGTATTTAAAATCTGTCCCTATTTTTGGGCCTTTGTCCCCCCATTAGTTTTGGCATTGTCCAGTTTTATTGCAATGAGAGGTTGAGAAGTATGCACCTCCTCAGTATTCCTTTGACTGTAGATTTGAAGGGGAGGACCTGGCTGAAAGCTCACACATTTTTTTTCCAGTTATGGTTTGTGACACACATGGCAAGAAAACCATTTTTTCATGTGGAGAATTTTTTTTTCAAAGAGCTTTGAACGTCATAAGGGAGCATTCTGAGTGAAGCTTCGAGTAGTCTGAGTGTCCAGGAAACAGTACTTGGTTCTAGTGGGTATAGAAATACCGAAGATGGAAACAGTTCCCTCAACTTTCCAGGCCTTTGCGAAGGCACCTTTGAGCCTGCATTTTTGTAGATCGACTCCCAGTCATCTTCTCCCGTAACAGAGGTTCTGCAGGGCTCAAGATACTTCCAAATACCTGCGAAAGAATCATGTGGGATATTTAACAATTATACCTTTAGAAGATGCAAGGGAATGGATCTTTGCTGGCCCCAGGACTCTGTATGATCCCCACTGATAAGGAGAACAGAGTCTAATCATTTTGAGAAGAAGGCTTTCTCCATTTAGGTGCTTAGGACAGTAAATTACAAGGCACACACTGTAAAAGTGCCATGGTGAGATAGCCTCAAACAGAGGACATTGCTTTAAAGATTACAAATGAAGCTTTGAAAGAAAGTGGTATGCAGATTGACCAAGACTGCATTTAAGGTTAGAAAGCATGTCATTAAATGCAAGTGTGATGCAGTAAATGCATGTAAAAGAGCAGAAACTGGTCTGAAGAGATAAAGCCAGTAAAGTAGTGATAAATCAGATGTTTCAAGACTGTGACAAACTGAGAAGAATGCGGTATACACAAACACACACAGAAAAACTTTGGACTCTGCAGTGTTATGAAAAACATTTGCACTTTACAGTATTCAGCATAACTGCAGCTCGACAGAAGTACTTTGATGAAACTGAAATTAGAAGTACTAGTAATCAATCTTAATGTGGAAACCCAAGTGTTGTACATATACACACACACACACACACACACACACACACACACACACACACACACACACACACACACACACACACACCTGAGTTTGTATAAAAGTGTTTCGGCTTTTCCCGGTTAGGGGTCGCCACAGCGGAACTCTGGTCCGCTAATGATTGGCAGTAGATTTTTACGTACTGGCTTGCCGGGCCTAACGCACAACCTTCAACGAAGGAACGCCCATTCACGCATGTCACCACACAGAAGACGCTCTATCTGAGAATCGAACGGGCAACGTCTAACTGTGAGGCGACAACGCTACCGCAGCACCACCACTGCAGTTACACACCTGAGTTTGTATACATAGATTAAATTAAGACCACTTCAGTATGCATTTATGCATTCTCCACACTTTGGGCTGTAAACTTCAGTACAAAAGCAAACTCATGTGGAAGATGACAGGCAACTTTGAAACTTGTCTACCAGAACGATTTCTGAGCTGTTAGCTTTAATGTTTAACAAGCCTTGTATTTTTTCATTGCATTAGGATGTTAGTAATTTTTTCCTTTCTACACATTAGTGTAGTCCCTTTAATTACCATTGATGGTAGTGTATTTCTTTCTGTCTACCTTCTTTCTTTAAAAAAATGTTCTTACTTAACTTTGTTTATTTGCAGTTGATAGCATCATGTCAGAAAAAGGCCCCACTGGAATTAAAAATGCATTAAGTGTGGGCACCTCTTAGAGCAAGAAATCTGGACAAAGCCATAAGTAAAAGTGGGAGCAAACCAAAAATAGGGACAATTTTTAAATATTGCTCTTACAATCTTAAAAAGTTAATAGAATGATAGGTTTTGCATTAGCGTGAAGTTTCTGAAGGGTATGAAGTATGAAACTCAAATGTATTATTTTATAACTTAAATCTTTAATGATTTGCCACTAATTTGCCAGAAAAACACAATTTTATGAAAAACAGACCAAAAATATGAAGCAAAAATCTGGACATTCTGTGAAAACATGTACAATTGAGAGGTGTGGTAGGCACAAGCTTCCAATGTGCAAGCCCCACACTTTGTGTGTTTACTTTCTTGGGCCGTTACATTTCCAGGAAGATTGTTCTATCTGACACCCGTGCCCTGGCCCAGCCTCAATCCTCACTACTAGCACCAGTGAGGGGCATGCACATTGGGAAGGACAAGAAGTACACACACAGTAAAGTGCAATTTCCCTTAAGAGCACACAGAGATCACAGTCAGTCTGGGGCTGGTTTCCCCCTTTCTCTCCAGATCCCCAATATGACTTTCCACTGGCAGAGCTATAGGGTTTAGATCCCAGCCGAGTAGTCAAACCAAAACCTCCAGTACCCTCTCTGTCCAACCAGTGCTTTGTGTCCCTGCCCAGGTAGCTGGCACACTCACACTTGGTTTATATACAAACACACAGACACTCCTGGGGAAGGCTGGCACAGGTTCTCCAGCTATGCTTCCTCCTGCCAGGCTATAAGGTAGTAATCACTGCCACCAACTACTCTTATCAGCTACTAATAAGGCCCTTCCCAAAGGGTGACCAATTTCATTGTGTAATATTACTGTTATCCAAATAGCAAATGTAACCCAGAGCTAAAGCTATTGGAGTGGCTTGGACAGTATCACCAAATACATGCAATGTACTCTTAAGAGCTTAAATTACCTTTACACAAAACAGCCACAGTTGAAAGGTTTAAAATATTTAATAATAAATAATACAAACACAAGACAATACTTATTACTTCACCACAATGACATTACAGAGTTCAGAAATCATAGGAAAATGCTTTAAAATAATATTGTAGAATAGTCTGACATAAATATAGAAAACTGCTAGGCTAGGTTCATAGGTTAGTACTAGGCTAACTGCCCTTGTGAGCCATTGTAAGCCTAGGCAATTATCCCTTGTGAGACTCAAACCCTGCACCTTGTGTTTGTAAGGCAAACACCTTAACCATTAGGCCATCCTCCCAACTATTCTGGCTGTTTCTATCTGTCTCCAAGAGAAATCAATGTTCTAAATAAATATCTTACAGACAGAGCAAAGGCAGAGTGCTGGTGAGTTGATGTGTTCAGGTTCAGACAAAATCCAAAATGGTCTCCTTTCTGTCTGTCCTTAAGTTGATAACACAGTACTGCTGAGTCATTTCAGATTACATCATTCTTAATAGTTCTGATTTAGTTTTCCAGGCTCACAGAACTTAAAATGTGCATTTCTTTTTGTAATTTGCACCTGCAGGAAGCCACAGCAATAAATGACAGTATACATGTAAAACCTTAGTAATTATCTCTTAAATCAAGACAATAGAAAGAATTTCCTGGCCCAGATATCCTGTCTCTGAGCTTGAGATCAGTCATACAATGCTTGACTTATCCACTTTTTTCCAGCAGAGTGCACCGTGGTTATATTTTTGAAGCTCAATGCAACATACAGTTTAATCATAACATACAGTTCTCTTTACATTTGTAAACCAAGCCTGTGGATTATATTAGTATTTACAAATGACATAGAATTATTTACAAAATTCTGTCTAGCTAGGCTGGCAGCCCTCACATACCCCCACCCCGAGAACTCAAAGCTATTTCTTCAAGTGACCTTTGAGAAACGTTGTTTGAGAGGGTTAGGTCTATCTGAGTATACCTTACCCCATTCCTTGTCTTGAGAACTCATCTGTGTTGGTGTTGCTAGCCCCATTGCAGTGCTTCACTGACATGTAATATGCTTGCAACCCTAGGCTCCATCTTAGCAACTTGGCATTTTGCTGGCTGGCTTGGTGTAACCATGTTATAGGATTGTGATCTGTAACTACAGTGAGTGTTCTTCCATACAGATAAGGCTGAAGTTTCTGCAGTGCCCACACTATGGCTAGACATTCCTTTTCTACAGCTGCATAGCATTCCTCCCTGGGTTGGAGCCTATGACTGAGATAAACCACTGGGTGCTTGTCTCCATCTGAAGAAATCTGGCTAAATACAGCCCCCACCCCATGGTTCGAAGCATCCACCTGCACAACAAATTCTTTGCTGTAATCTGGACTGGCTAACATAGCGGGTCCTCCTAAAGCTTCTTTAAGCTTCTGGAATGCCTGCTCACATGCTGTGGTCCACACTACCTCATCTGGCCTATTTTTCCTTGTCAGGTCTGTGAAGGAGCAGCTATGGTACTATAACTGGGGACGAACATTCTGTAGTATCCTGCTATCCCTAAGAATGCCCTCACCTGCTTTTTGGTAACAGGTGCAGGCCATGCCTGAATGGCTTCCACTTTGGCAGATTCTGGCCTGATCTTGCCATTCCCCACTCTTTGTCCCAGGTAGGAGACCTCTGCCATACCCACCTGGCATTTGCTCGGCTTAATGGTCAACCCTGCCCTCTGTAGTCTGCCCAGCACCTCCATGACATGTTGAAGGTGCTCTTGTCAGGAATGGCTGTAGATGGCAGTATCATCTAGGTAAGCAAGGGCAAAATCTCCTGCTTCTGCTAGGATATGATCTACCATCCTCTGGAAAGTTGCTGTGGCATTCTTCATTCCAAAGGGCATCTTTGTGAACTCATTCAAGCCAAAAGGAGTCACAAAGGCTGACCTCTCTCTCTAGCACTGGGAGTCAAGTGCACCTGTCAGTAACCCTTGGTAAGATCAATGGTGGTAAGATACTTAGCCCCACCCAGCTGCTCTAGGGCTTCATCTGTCCTAGGTATGGGGTAAGCATCTGACTCTGTGTGACTCTTTAATTTCTTGTAGTCCACACAGAACCTGGTGCTGCCATCCTTATTTGGCACCAGCACCACAGGGGAGGCCCAGGGATTGTTGGACTCTTAAATTACCCCTAGTTCCAACATTTCCTGTATCTCCTCCCTCAGAAGCTGTTTGACTTGCTTAGGCACCTTTTACGGGTCCTGCCTCATAGGCCTTTGGGGTCCTGTATCAACCTGGTGCTGCACCAGGTGGGTGCACCCTGGTTTCTCAGTGAACATGTCCCCAAACTCCTGTAACACTGCTCGGATTTCTCGAACCTGGGTAGGAGATAGCTGCTGGGACATTGCTACCCCTTCCACTGAGGTGTCAGTCTGAGCTTCACTGAGGAGATCAGTCACCAGATCTCCCTCAGACTCCTCCTGCAATCCACATCAGATACTTAGCACAAGGGCCTCCCTGTCATGGTAAGGTTTCATCATATTAACATGGTACAGTTTGTGGTCCCGCCTCCTGCTTAGCAGTTTTACCATGTAGTTAACATCACTTACCTTTCTTACCACCTTGTAGGTTCCTCCCAAGCTGCTTGCAGCTTGTTGTGTCTGACAGGAATGAAAACCATTACCTGCTGCCCTACAGCATACTCTCTAGCTTGAGTATTCCTGTCATACCAGACCTTTTTCTGCAGTTGGGCTTCTGCCAGGTTCTCCTGGACCAAGCCCATGAGTTCTCTGAGCCTTGTCCTGAGGTTTAGGATATATGCCACAACAGACTCCTTGTGAGATTCACCCTCACCTTCCCACTCACCATGAATTAAATCTAAAGGCCTCCTTACCCTATGTCCATACAACTTAAAGGGTGAAAAACCTGTGTATTCCTGGGGAACCTCTCTGTAAGCAAGCAACATATGGGGAAAATATTTGTCCCATTTCCTCTTAAACTGGTCTGCAAATGCCCATAGCATGGACTAGATTGTAGAGTTTAACCTCTCAACAAGAACATTAGTCAGGGGATGGTATTGGGTAGTCTTCAGGTGCTTCACCCCACTGTACTTCCACAGACAAGCCAGCAGGTCTGACATGAAATTGGCACCTCTGTCAGTCAGTATTTCTTTTGGGAAACCTACCCTGCTGAAAATCTCTAACAAAGCATTTGCCACCTTTTCTGCCTCAATGGAGGACAAAGCCACTGCCTCAGCATATCTTGTAGCATAGTCTACTACCAGTAGGATATACTTTTTCCCTGTGGAACTTGGGGTACTCAGAGGCTCCGCAATATTCATAGCTACCCTCTGAAATGGCTCCTCAATCACAGGTAAAGTCATCAAAGGAGCTCTCACCTTGTCTCCTGTGTTGCCTACTTTTTGGCACTGCTCACAGGTCCTGCAGTACCCTGTTACATCTCTGGAAATCCCAGCCCAATAAAAGTTCTGCATAATACGTCTGTTTGTACATTTTATGCCCATATGACCTGCTAAGGGAATGTCATGGGCTATGGCTAGAAGTGCTAGATGATAGGCTCTACGCACTACCAACTGCTGTATCCTCTCACCTTTTAGCCCTCCCTCAGGGGTCCACTGTCTATACAGTAACCCTTTGTCCCAGGGTGAAGATAGGTGAAGGCTGACAGCCTAGACAGCATTTTGTAGATAATTATGTCATTTGTAAATATTAATGTAAGCCACAGGCTTGTTCTCTTAAATGTGAAAAGACTGCATTGGATGTTGCACTGCAAAAATGTAACAACAATGCACTCTGCTGTAACAAAGCTGATAAGTCAATTCTTTGATGATAAAATTCAGAGCCGAGATGTCTAGAGGAAGGTATCCTACCTATTGTTTTGAGGCCAGAGTTAATGGCTAGAATTTGCATGTATAATTTCTTTTATTGCCCTGGCTTCCTGACCAGCTGGAAGATCAGTAGGGCCATTAACCTCTGAGTTCTTGTAGCATGGGGACGAGAAAGAAATTGTGTAATCTGAAATAAATCAGTGGTACTGTGTTAACCAATTTAAGAAGAGAAAGAATGAGAGCATTATAGCATTTGTCTTGTGAATATCCAACACCACCAGCACTGCCTGTATCTATATGTAAGTAGGATCTTAGACTTTAGTGTTTCTCTTAGATATAGCTAGGAAATAGGAATATTAGACTAGTTTGTTTTTCTGTGATGTCAGAACTTTTCTGCTGAATTATTTTAAATATTTCTCTGTGATCTCTAGCACTGTGTAGTAACAAATATTGTCTTGTGTTTTTATTATTTATTATTAAATATTGTTAAACCTTTCAACTGTGGCTGTTTTGTGTAGAGATAATTTAAGCTCTAAGAGTACATTGCATGTGTATAGTGATACTGTACCAAGTCACTCCAAATAAGCTTTGCTGTTCAGTCACACTTACCATTTGGATAATAATATTGCACAATAATAATTGGACACCCTTTAATAAGGGCCTTTGAGTAGCTGATAAATATTAGCTGGGTGGTGGCAGTGATTTCTACAGTATAGTCTGGGTAAAAGGGGCACAGCTGGAGAACCTATGCCAGCCTTCCTGAAGAGTGTCTGTGTGGTTGTATACAACTCTTATCTCAAAGTGTGTGTGTGTGTGTGTGTGTGTGTGTGTGTGTGTGTGTGTGTGTGTGTGTGTGTGTGTGTGTGTGTGTGAGAGCTACTTGGGCAGGGACAAAAAGCATTGGTTGGACAGAGAGGGTGCTGGAGGTTATAGCTTGCCCGCTAGGCTGACATCTGGACCCTATAGCTATGCCAGTGGGAAGTCTTATCGGGGACCTGGAGAGAAAGGGAGAAACCAGCCACAGACTGACTGTGATCTATGTGTGCTCTTAAGGGAAATTGTACTTTACTGTGTGTGTATTTATTATCCTTTCCCTATATGGACGCCCCTTACTGATGTTAGTGATGAGGATTGAGATGCCTTGATTGCTGGGCCAGTGCACGGGCGTCACACCCAGTATACAGAATCATCCTTCCCTTGAGAATCAGGCACCTCACTAGCTACCTCTCTCAGACCTTGTAATGTAGGGTCTGAGAGCTGTGCCTGTCTCAACTCTCTCTTTGTACCCCTTTCCAGCTCCCCTTCCACAGGAAGTCTGGTATCCTCTGACAGTGGTGCCTCACTGTCAGCCTGGGTGCTACTACTCATCTCTGCCCTTGCAGTCACTCTGTCCAAGGGACCATCATTACCCACAAGCAGCTGTGGCTCACCTTCAGTCTCACTGCTACAACTTAGCTCCCTCCCTGAAGTAACCACCTCATCAGTCCTGGCTGCAAGTGTGCAGTTTGTCTGGGTCTCCCCCAGCCTACCAGACCCACATGCTTGTCTCCAAGCCTGACTGCATGTAAGTGCATGAATACATGGTACTGCATTATCAAAATCATTCCATATCAGGACTTTTGCAAGGATATCCTCAAACACACCTACTTGCTGGCATCCTTTTCCACCCTCCCAGTCAAGTTGAACCCTAGCCAAAGGTATTTGGACTGGTGTCCCTCCTAAAGCTCTGACTGGAGTAGACTTACTGGCTCCTTAACATTTTGTTCCCCAGCTTGCCTCCGTGGACATCTATATGCCACATGACCCCACTGGTTGCATTCAAAACATTTAACCCTAGGTCCTGGATGTGTACCTGGATTAGTGGCTCCCCATGATACCTGACATCCATTCACCCACCTATGAAAATAAGTGCTCAGTATAGCAACATATTCACACACACTTTCATCTGCATTGCGTCTATGCTCACAAAACGTTTTACTATAAGTTTCATTTCAGGTGTTAGCTTAAAAAATTCTAACAAACAATTCTTGACAGCATTATAGTTAAAACAGTCAGCATCAGATAATTTGGAAAGTACATTTACAGCTTTACCATGGAGTAAGGGGGTCAGGAACTGTACCCAAAGACTTTGGTTAACATAGTTTCATAGGTTGGTACTAGGCTATCGGCCCTAGGGCCTGTGCAAGACTAGCCAAAACAATTCCCTGGATATTTCTTCCCACAATATTTACTTCTCCAGGCCCCTGTCTAGCAGGGCGACTGACATGATCCCCGGGGTGAATTTCCTATCTCCCATCCAATCATCAAGGTTCCTTTTGAAGAGGGCCAGTGAGGCGCTCTGCTTGATATGTATGGGCAGTCTATTCCAGAGTATGGGGTGTCTCTGGATCAGGAACCTATCCCTCCAGCATGTTTTGTTCATTGTGATGACAAGGTTTAGATCCCCGGAGCGTGTGACTCTGAGGGATTGGGATTTCTTTAAGTGGAGCATGTCCAACAGCTCAGGGTTTGACATGGCCTTGTATGTTAAGCAGAGATCGCCTCTGAGTAGACAATATGCCACAGAGTATAGCTGGAGTTTTTTTAGACGGTCAGTATATGGCATCTGCTTTAGGCCTGTGATTCTTTTAGTGAGGTATTTCTGTGGCCTTACCAGCTGTTGCAGATGTCTTGTGAGGTACATACCAAATGGGGCATTATACTCTATAATGGGTCTAATGAGGAATGAGTACAGTGGGGCAATTACCTCCTTTTTTTCTGGATGAAAAGCCCTTATGATGAGGTGTGCCACATAGAAGGATTTCCTGACTGCTGTAGCAATGTGGTTATCGAAAGTGAGACCACTGTCCACCTGTGTCCCTAAGTCTCTCATCACACTTTCGATGTTTATTGTCCTGCCACCTATGTGGTAATTCATGGGTACATGTTTTTTTCCAAAGGGGATAACTATACATTTCTTGGCATTAAGCTTGAGCCCATGGCTCTGGCACCAGGCATCTGTTTCTGTAAGGCCCTTTTGTAGAATATCCACATCATTTGGGGATTCAGTAATGGCTCCCAGTTTGCAGTCATCTGCAAACTTTGTTAGCCAGAGTCCCTTAGTGTTGGCCTGTACTTCAGAGAAGTAGATGCCAAACAAGAGTGGTCCCAGGACTGAACCCTGAGGTACTCCACTTGTCACTTGTCTGGAGCTGGTTTTGGAGTTGGCTACTTTTACTGTCTGGGTTCTGTGAGTAAGCCAGTTAGCAACCCATCGAGTGACGTAGGGATTTATGTCCAGCTTAGTAAGTTTATCTATGATTCCAGAGTGGGGGATGGTGTCAAAGGCATTGGCGAGGTCCAGATAGGCTATGTGGACTGCCTTACCCTCGTCCACAGGTCTGGAGACTGACTCGAAGAAGTCAGTCAGATTCAGGAGACAAGCTCGGCCCTTCACAAACCCAAACTGGGTGGAGTCCAGTGTTTGAAGGTTGCCAATGTCTTTGTTTATAAGTTCCATGATAATGCGTTCCATGCCCTTGCAAGTCATGCTTGTCAGACTGATGGGACGGTAGATGTTCATCGTGCATACAGCTGCAGTCATAACAGATGGGTTCTCCTGCCGTCAGGCGGGTCCTCTGTCGGCCGAATTCCAAAGTCTAGGTCCGGCGTCGGTTGTTGTCGCCTCCTCCCTGACGTCAGTGCGACAGGGGTATAAAGGAACCAGCCGACGCCATTTTCTTCAGTCTTTCTTGCCGCGCGGTGCCCGAAGCAGAAGCAGTTCGCAAGTGCCGGTCGGCCAGCTCCTGAGATTACGAAAATTTGGAAACCGAAGTCTTCTTAAAAGCTAAGTACCCCGTTGGGGAAACTTTTCTTGCCTCAGACCGATGTCAGACAAAGTTAATAATTGTATTTCTTGTGGGAAGCAAATACCGCATAAGGATTTCCATTCCCTCTGTATTCCTTGTTTAGGCCCAGACCACGACGTCTCGGTCTGTCGCTTTTGTGCTACATTCAACAAACGCACTATTAAGCGTCGGGCGGAGTTCTCCCAGCATTTTTTGGGAAAGCATTTAACTATACTATGTCGTCGGATACTCCGACTCCGGTTTTGTCTAAAAAACGCAAAGATAAGGACCGACAATCGAGGTCCGCGGCCTCTACCGACACCACGCCAAAGCCGACTACACATGGTCCGGTTCTCAGCGAGCCGCCTATGCAGCCCCTGATTACAGACGACACATCTTTGGCGGTGTCTCCTGTACCCGAGGTCGCAGGCTCCTCGGCCCACACCCCGACTACAGATACTGAAGCCACTCTTGGCGTTGAAACACAGAATGTGGACAGGTCCACCTCTACTCAAGGTGTCTTCAGACCTTCCTCTTCTTTCTCCATCAAGGCTTTCACCAAGTCTAAAGCATCCATGCACTCTAAGAGACCAGCTACACAGGGCCCATCTCCAGGCCCCATGCCTAAGAAACAGATGCTTAAAATGGCTGAGGATTTAATTACTCTAATCAGAGGTTCTCAGCCCCTCGGACAAAAGGCCCAGAGTGGAGGAAGATTCCCCCTCCTCTGATCAGGGCTCCATTATTTCAGAACACTCTGATGATCAGGAACAGTCTTACCCCCCTTTTGAAGACTCTGATGCGGAGGAGTCTATTCCTTCTGTATCCCCCCCGAGGATTACTCATTTGGGGAAACTTTGCATACCTTAAGGGAACACTTCCATTGGGAAGGCCAGGATTATTCAGATTCCAAGAAAAGGCTCAGGGAATTTCTTTTGTTACCCCAGCTCAGGCCTCTGGCTATACCTCCTGTCTTGGACATCCTAGATGATGTTTACTCGGAGGCCTGCCTTAACCCGGACTCTTTACCTCCAGCTCCAGTTAAGCCTGACAGGTACTACAGGGTTCCTGACTCACACCAATTTCTATACAAAAGCCATGCTGCTGACCTAGAAACCATCTCACAGGGGCCCAAGGGAGTTAAGGCCTCCATTGCCAAAAATCCACTGCCTTCCGAGAGAGATTCCAGATCCTTAGAAAGGTGGGGAAAAAAGGTATATACCTCGGCTACCTTATCCATGAGGGCCTTAAACTGTCAGTTTCATATGCTAAAATACCAACAGTTTTTGTTATCACAATTGAAAAGTAAAATGTCACAACCTAAACAACCAGACTTGAAGGAGTTGCAGGATTTGATGCATAGTGCAGAACAAGTGGGTAAACGTACCTTACAATGTGGTTTTGATGCTCTAGAGGCCTCATGTAGAGCTGCTGTTACAGGCTCAGTCATATGTAGGCATGCCTGGCTCAAGGAACAAGCCTTGCCTGATCATGTCAAAGCTAAATTACTAGACGCCCCTCTTCAAAAGGATGCACTATTTGGGGCTAATGCTGAGGAAGTATTACGGAAAATGGAGGAAAAGGCTAAATCAATGCAAACTGTGAAATAATTTCTGCAGGTTCAACCCCCACATTTTAGTAGAAATTTGCCTTCCAAAAACTGGTCCTTTCCTGCCACAGACAGACCCCAAAGAGGCAGATACAGGCGCCCGAGGGGCAGAGGACAATCACAAGGATTGTATAGAGGAAGACAATGGCAAGCTCCTACACAAAGAGGTGGTGTGGACAACTCGCAATCTTTCAGAAAGCAAATCCAATGACTTTCCCCTTTGCATGCCAACCAGGTCTCAAATGGCAGCCCCCTTAGGAGGAAAGCTGGCACTAATTTCAAAAAATTGGCATGTTGTCACAAAGGACAAATGGATCCTGGACATTATAAACAGAGGCTACAAATTCCATTTTCATACCTTCCAAAAATGAGAGGCATGCCAAACCTGCCACACAATCAAAGGGCAGAGGCACAAAGGCAAATTTCAGATCTCATAAACATGAACGCTATTCAAGAGGTACCTACACACGAACAAGGTCAAGGTTTTTATTCCAGGCTATTTCTGGTGCCAAGGAAGGGAAAAGATTGGAGACCTATTTTGGATCTATCCATCCTAAACACATTTCTACTCGTACCAAAATTCAAGATGCTCACTCTACAGCAACTTCTTCCCATGCTGGGCAAGGAGTCTTGGCTGGTAACACTGGACCTCAAGGAGGCATACCTGCATGTCCTAATCAGACAAAATTGCAGAAGATACCTCAGATTTCTTGCAGGTTCAACCCATTATCAATTCTCTGCATTGCCCTTTGGCTTATCTACTGCGCCCAGAGTATTCACGAAATGCCTGGCATCAGTAATTGCCTACTGCAGACTTCAAGGGATACAAATATACCCTTATTTGGACGACTGCCTGATCCAAGCGGACAGCAAGCACATTCTTCTGAAACATCTGGCTTATGTCTTGTAGGATTGCAAGGAACCACCATGAACCACCATAAATAAGCAAGTAATTTATTTGAAGAGAGAACAAGCGCTTTCACGCACTATCCTAGTGCGCTTCCTCAGGTTACATTACAAAAGGCAAATTCCCATCCTTAAGTATAAAACACCCACCCTAATTAAACAATTAAATCATTCAATTTAAACAAATTTATCAGCATTTTAAAGGGTAAACATGCTTTAAAACCATCAAAATTACTTCTAACAGTTGCCTGAAAGAGATGCACTTGTTTAAAGAATGTATATATACTTTAAACACAATTCTTCTAAAATCTACCTGCTGATTTAGTTATATAATGTTCATATTTATAAAAATATGTAATAAAACAACGACTTAGATACAAGTTAATCCATACATAAAAACTGTGTATACATAAGTAGGCATATAAAAACCCATTTGCAATATGGGTTTTTATACACCCATTAAACATCTGGCTTATGTAATAATGTTATTAAACTCTCTGGGATACACAGTCAACAAAGAGAAATCAAGGCTAATACCCTCTCGGAAGATAATTTTCCTGGGTGCCAATTTGGACACAAACACCCAGATGGCCTACCTCACGCCAGAGAAGCAGGGGCAACTAATTCAATACTTCAGAACACTGGCAAATTGCACCAGGCTGACTGCAAGGAAAATCCTGCAGGCTCTGGGATTCATGGCATCTTGCATCTTACTAATCCTATGTGCAAAGCTGCATATGAGAAAACTACAATGGTACCTGAAAAACATATGGTCTCAACACAGCCACAGTTTGGAAACAATAATACCACTAATTCCATGTCTGCAAAAGGAATTTCTGTGGTGGGCTCAAGCATGTCAAACAAACACAGGTCTTCCATTCAGCAAGCCTCAAGCAAATCAAGTCATCACAACAGATGCCTCGGACTACGCCTGGGGGGCGCACATGACAGACCGGTGCATTCAGGGCAAATGGTCCCAAAAAGAAAAGCACCTTCACATCAATCAAAAGCAAGTGCTAGCAGTAATAAATGCTATTATAGCTTTCAAGGACCTTCTACAACCAGGTCAACTATTGATAAGAACGGACAACACCACAGTTATGTGGTACATAAACAAACAGGGAGGAACATATTCTTATCCCCTATGCAGACTGGCCATGTCACTTTGGAACATGGCCATGGACTTACAGATGGAACTACAAGCACAGTACTTGCCAGGCAAGGAAAACACGCTGGCAGACAACCTAAGCAGGAATATGACAGATCCACACGAATGGAAATTGCATCCAAAAGTTTTTACAGAAGTAATACAAAAATGGGGAAGGCCAGACATAGATCTCTTTGCCTCCCACAAGAATCATCAATTGTCAAAATTCTGCTCAAGGATCTTCCATCCAAAGGCCTGGAGAGTGGACGCTCTTTCCTTCAGTTGGACATCAATGACAGTTTATGCCTTCCCTCCTCTTCCTCTGCTGCCCAAAGTTCTATTAAAGACCAAAGCAGACAGACCAAAGATGATCCTCATTGCTCCGGACTGGCCAAGGCAACACTGGTACCCACTCCTGAGGAGCCTGACGCATTCCCCACCATGGACCCTGCCTCTAATGCCTCTTCTTCTGACTCAGCACAGTTTCAAAACTCTTCACAGCCAGCTAGAAACACTCAGTCTAGCCGCATGGAAGATTCCTTAGCATCACAACAGGCCCTACTCTCCAAGGAGGTGCAGGATGTCATTTTGGAGGCCAGAAGGCCATCAACTAGAAAAGCTTACTCCGCAAAATGGAAACGTTTTTGTGTCTGGAATGAGAAAAAGGGCCAGGATCCTGGAAAACTGAATTTACCTCAAATACTACAATATTTGGCTGAACTGCTAAGCAGTGGACTTTCTTTCTCCTCCATCAAAATCCATGCATCAGCCATTTCTGCAGAATACAACACTGATCCACCTTTATTCTCTCACCCTCTCCTAAGGCAGTTCCTCAGAGGGGCTAAGAATTTAAGGCCTCCAAGAAAACAACCAATACCTGCTTGGGATCTTAATTTCATGCTGGAAAAACTGACTTTGCCTCCCTTTGAGCCAGCTGCCTCATCAGATTTGCAATATTTGTCCTGGAAAACAGCTTTCCTTCTGGCTATCACCTCAGCTCATAGAGTTTCAGAACTACAGGCTCTCATGGCCATCCAACCTTTTATCATCTTCCATCAGGACAGAGTTTCCTTATGAACCAACCCGTCCTTTATGCCTAAAGTGGTATCCAGGGTAGCTTTAAATCAGGCCATACATTTACCTACTTTTTATCCTATTCCTCAAAACAAAGGGGAGAGATTACTACATTCCTTGGACATCCACAGACAACTGCATTATTATTTGGACAGAACAAAGCCTTTCAGAAAATCAGAACAGCTCTTTGTGGCCTATGCGGTAGGAGCTCAAGGGAAGCCAATTTCCAAACAGACAATATCAAAATGGATAGCCCACTGCATACGCTTTTGCTATACGTTTCATGGCAAAACTGTTCCTACAGGCATTAGGACTCATTCCACCAGGGCCACAGCCACCTCTGCAGCATTCCTCAGAGGAGTTCCTACCAAGGATATTTTGGAAGCAGCCACTTGGAGTTCTGTGCATACCTTCTCCAAGCACTACAACCTACCATTATACTCAAAATCTAGAGCAGGCTTTGCCACTGCAGTCTTGCAGGGCATTTTGGCTCCTCCTAATTCCACCTAGTGCCTACCACCCCTTTCTTAGCTTTGGTATTCTACCCATCTGTTATGACTGCAGCTGTATGCACGATGAACATAGTACAGTTTTGTGCCTACCATAAATGTAGATGTTCGAGTGCTAATACAGCTGCAGTCCAGGTTTCCCTCCCTCCTTCCCCTCTTGGGACAGGCCTATAGGCTAACACATCCTCATACAACCTGATTGGGGTATTCATTTATGATGTATTTGCTTGCAACTACTGTATTTTGATTATATTGCACTGCATGATTACGCAAATTTATGTATTGCCTTCCTTCTGGGGGCACCTGACATCTGGGGCAAGAAAAACTGAAGAAAATGGCATCGGCTGGTTCCTTTATACCCCTGTCGCACTGACGTCAGGGAGGAGGCAACGACAACCGACGCCGGACCTAGACTTTGGAATTCGGCCGACCGAGGACCCGCCTGACGGCAGGAGAACCCATCTGTTATGACTGCAGCTGTATTAGCACTCGAACATCTACATTTATGGTAGGTACAAAACTGTACTTTCCCGGGATCCAAGGCGGATCCTCCCTTGTGGAGTGGGATAACTGTAGCTGTGCGCCACTCAGTGGGCACAAAGTCTGAGGTGGGCGCAAAGCCTGAGGTGAGGCTATGATTAAACATGACACTTAGGTGAGGTGCCAGTTCATTTTGTAGTTCATGTAGTACACAGTCTGGGATGTCATCTGGTCCCATGGATGCTGTATTCTTAGCTTTGGAGAGTGCGGTTTCTACCTGTGTGGCCATGATTATCGGAATTTGGCAATCTTTTGGTATTGAGATCGGCCCTTTAGGGGGTGAGAGGGGGGTGAAGTTAGCACTAAATTAATCTGCCAGGATATTGGCAATATCCTTGGGATCAGTATATTTAATGCCATTCTGTTATAACTCAGAGCAGATCTGAGCATTGCCATTTAGATTCTTGACATAACTATAGAATGCCTTGTGGTTGTCTTTGGAATCTTGGCAATTTTATTTTCGTAACTAGCTTTTGAGGATTTTATGAGGGATCTCAGCTTCTTACTGAGGCTGGTGAGGGAGTTTTTTTGCATCCTGGGATTTTCCTCTTTTTTGCAACAGTTTCTTCCTTCTGTTGTATAGTTTGTTTATAGCAGGGGACCGCCAGATTGGCTTCCTTTTTTTGGAGAAGAGTATCTTGGTTCTGTTTGGGATGGCACGATTCATGCACGAGTGGATGTGCTCGTACAGTGCCTTAGTGTAGGATTCTGCAGTCGAACTTCCAGATCCCGTCTGCGTGGGTGTTGTGAAGTTTGTCACTTCTGACTTCAGTAGCTTGAAGTTGGCTTTGGAGAAGTTTTTAAGGAGGTTTCCTTACTGGGGGGTGTGGGGGTGGGATGTGGATGTCAAGGGTGATTTGCTTATGGTCAGACCTGACCAATGAGGGGATGACCACTGGTGTGGAGCATCTATCTCCCATGTTGGTAATGAGCAGGTCTAGGATATTGGAGCCCCTGGTGGGTAGTTTTCCCAATTAATGGCAGGGTAGTTGAAATCGCCCAGTATTAGGGTGTTTGGTTGGATCTTAATATTTCCAGTATGTTTAGAAAGGTGTAGTGAGAATCTTGGGGCATGGTTGGGGATCTGTAGCAAGCTACAATTTGGATTGCAGTCTTACCTAGTGTTAGTTGCACCTGGAAAATTTCAGATGCATTGTGTTGGGCAACTAGCCTGGAGGTGTGAATATCCTTGGTGACTATGGACACTCCTCCACCTTTAGTGTTTCGGTCCTGGTGTTGTGGCCGAAAAGTGTGGTAAGAATTGTAGCTTGGTATTGCAGGGGTGCTCTCTGGAGCCTTGAACCAGGTCTCAGTTACTGCACAGATATCGATGTTCTCCATTTTTAGGAGTGCCTCGAGAGAGTGCATTTTGAGGTTTAGACTTCTAGCATTGAGTAGCATTACCTTCAGATTTTGCCTGCTTCTATCTGTTACGGTGGTGGTTTTATCCTTTGAACCTTGCCTAAAAAAGGCACTATAGGGGTGGCAAGAGCTTTAGCCAGTTACCTGAATACCAAGGGTGACAGGTGCAGACCATCTCTGGCAAAGCATCATGGTTTGTCGATCATGTCTTCCCAGGCAGACAAATACTGGATCCTCTTTGAATGACACCAGAAGCTTAGCCAATTGTTGAAGTCAATCATTTTGTCCTTATACTGTGGTATCATTCTGGGCGAAGGCAGGATGCTACTCAGGGCTAGGGTCATACCTGCCTGGGTCACATGATCCAAGAGCTCTTCCGTATCTCTTTTCATGTAGTCCAGGGAGGTACGTCTCAAGTCATTCACTCCAGCGCGGACAATGACAGAGTCATATTTGTACTTGTTGTGGAGTGACTTGAGTGCATGCATTATGTGGCGGATCCTGGCACCCGACAGGCAGCTGACTGTAATTTTCTCCTTGTTCAGTCTGGTGAGTGGGACATCAGTGTGCCTGATGACTAAAGTGTTGGGTACATTGTCTTGCCTTAGGGGCTGTTGTTGGGTGGCACACTGGTGTTGTGAGCTATGTGTCACTTTGGTTGTGACTGGTGTTTGTTTGCGTTTCGGCTTCAGAGGTCCTTGTTGCTTGGGCAGGTTAATGTTAAGGGCCTCTGCATATGTGGGTTTAGTGTTGCTATGTGTGGGTGTTGATGGTTTGGGTTTTGAAGGGCTATGAGTTGTTTGAGGTGTGATGCAGGTGTTAATCTTCTCCTCATGACTGTCTAGCACAATCTTGGCCGGAGAGAGCTTTGCTTCCAGTTTGGCTATGTAAGTGCATCTCCATCAGGTTGTAGTGTTGGGTGGTAGGAGGAGAGGATTGTCTGTGTACATGAGGCAGTTGCCGCATTGCTCCAGTATGCCCAGATTCACCAGGTAGACAGGAGAAATCACCAGAAACTGACCCTTGGACATGCCTGTTTAGATGCTTTTATGTAACGTTTAAGAGCTGTTTTCCCTTACCTTTGCAAGGTACTTCGCAATTATAGACTGTTTAGTGCCTATGATTAATTTCTCCTTATTGACAAGGAGAGCTGAGTGCTTGTATCTGTTTCAGGCTTCCTAGTGCTTTCTAGCAGGTTCTAGAGCAAGTGCTAGTCACAGGGGTTCAGATTTTAGTGCTACTACTGAGAAACCAGCTAATTTTAAGGGAAAATTTGAAGAGCAGACTGTCTGGCTCCTGGAATAGTTTAACTGTAGCCTCGCAGTGCTGCACAATGTGAAAAATGTGCAGACACACACGTTTTTGAGCCAGAAAGTTGAAAGGGATAGAAATCAGCCCAAAAGGCTAATAAAATTACAATTTCAGAGCTGGAAACCACTCCTCTAGCGTTAGATAGGCAGTACAATGCTCACCAGTCCCACTGGTAGGCAGTAGGACTTCCCTCTACCAATGCAAGGTCTGGATAGCTCTGAGCACAGAAAATAAAGTCCTGAGACAAGCAAAGCTTGGGGTATGTACTGGCTAGAAAGGTGGGAAACGAGCAAACAAGATAGTATTTTTTTAAACAGGCTAAACAATGCAATAATACAGTAAATAAACACAGAAAAGGCTAACACACTTGAGTGTGTAGTTGTAGACAGTAAATGCAATTAAAACTCTACAAAATTAGCAATTTAAAACTTTTTTAAATGAAGCAAGGCAAGTGCACAACTGAAAAACGATTTAAGAGGAAGTAACACAGCAGAATAAGTAGCTAGTCTACATATACAGAGAAGTCTATATATATCGAAAAGCAGCTAAAACATACAAACACTCCAGATGCAGTGCAACCTAGAGCACTTGAGTTGTAGCAATATTAAGGCAATTACAGTTATAATAAATGCTCTGAAATATACTCTGTATTAACAAAATGTTTGAGAAGCACAGTCAGAACACAAGGAGATTCAGGCAAAAAAAATGTTTTATTTGAAAGGGAAAAAGGAGAAACAGAAGGTCTTATCAAATGTTCTCTCTGTATTAGGTAGAATGAGCTAATGACACTAGACTGGGAGGAGTGTCAGATTTACAGTAGGGGTGGGTCACTGCAAAGCCACCAAGTATAACAGCAAGACACCAACTGGAACTGAGGGTGGGGACAAAATAGCCTACAGACAGTAAGCACTAGAGAAAGCCACAAAATGAAAATGAAACAGATAAAGATTTGTAAAGATACAGAATGCTTTTAACTGCAAACAAATCAGTTACCCGTACAGATTAGTTAATAGCAATAAAATTCACTCAAAAACTAAGCAGCAGACAATAAAAGTGCTATATATATATATATATATATATATATATATATCTTGCTAGAAACAATAATCTGTATAAATAATAAAAAACAGGATACTTATATATCTCAGCTAACAGTTGTAGTCAACACCTCTTATCCACTCTACTCAGTGTGTATAGACAGAAACCCTATCAAAGTTAGGGCTTAAAAACCAGAACAACAACCTTTTTTTTTTTTTTTTTTTTTACAAAAGAACCAGCCCCCCACTAGCCAGCATTTAACCCTAGGTCCTGGATGTGTACCTGTACATCATACTATTTACATACCATCTCAGACATATGAATGAAACTATCAAAATTATCCCCCTCTGTAAACTGATGAAGAAATTTACTGACCTTTTGTGCTTCTGGGGTGCGATTACTCCCTTCCCCATTACCTCCATGATTATGGCAAAGAGCCAGCATCTCCTTTTCCTGCTGACTCTGCGTCTCCTTCTCCACAGCCTCCATTTCCAAACGCCTGGCCTCCAACTCAAGTCTCTTTAGCTCCAGATGGATTTTTAAGCCCTCTGCAGAAAGGGTGAGCTGCCTGTTCTCTGAGTGTCTTATATCTCCCCGGCCTGTCTGATCGTCCTCCTGATTACTGTTTTCTGATGCAACTGTAACCAAAGCTGTAGTTAAGTCTGCCTTAGTCAGGTTTCCATGCACGATATGTGACGCCCTTGCCCTGGCCCAGTAATCAAGGAGCCTCGGTCCTCACCACTAGCACCAGTGAGGGGTGTGCACAATGGGAAGAATAAGAAGTACACACACAGTAAAGTGCAATTTCCCTTAAGAGCACACAGAGATCACAGTCAGTCTGGGACTGGTTTCTCCCTTTCTGTCCAGATCCCCAATAAGACTCCCCACTGGCACAGCTATAGGGTTCAAATCCCAGCCGAGTAGTCAGGCCAAAACCTCCAGTACCCTCTCTGTCCAGCCAGTGCTTCGTGTCCCTGCCCAGGTAGCTGACACACACACTTTGAGATTTGGTGTATATGCAAGCACAGACACTTGTGGGGAAGGCTGGCACAGGTTCTCTAGCTATACTCCCTCCTGCCAGGCTATAAGGTAGTAATCACTGCCACCAACTACTCTTATCAGCTACTAATAAGGCCCTTCCCAAAGTGACCATTTTCACTGTGTAATATTACTGTTATCCAAATAGTAAGTGTAACCCAGGGTTAAAGCTATTGGAGTGGCTTGGACAGTATCACCAAATACATGCTTAAATTACCTTTTCACAAATCAGCCACAGTTGAAAGGTTTAAAAATATTTAATAATAAATAATAGAAACACAAGACAATACTTACTACTTCAACACAATGACATTACAGAGTTCAGAAATCACAGGAAAATGCTCTAAATAATACTGTAGAATTGTCTGACATAAATATAGAAAACAGCTAGACTAATCTAGCTATTTCAATCTACCTCTTAGAGAAATCACTGTTCTAAAGAAATATCTTACTTACATACATACAGGGCAAAGGCAGAGTGCTGGTGAGTTAATGTGTTCAGGTTCAGACAAAATCCAAAATGCTCTCCTTTCTTTCTGTCCTTAAATTGATAACACAGTACTGCTGAGTCATTTCAGATTACATCATTCTTAACAGTTTTGATTTGGTTTCCCAGGCTCACAGAACTTAAAATTTACATTTCATTTTGTAATTTCTACCTGCAGAAAGACACAGCAATAAAAGACATTATACGTATAAAACCTTAGTAATTATCTCTTAAATCAAGGCAATAGAAGGAATTTCCTGGCCCAGACATCCTGTCTCTCAGCTTGAGATCAAACAGCCATACAATGCTTGACTTAACAGCTTTCTTCCAGCAGAGTATACTGTGGTTACATTTTTGAAGCTCAGTACAACATATAGTTTAATCGTAACATATAGTTCTCTTTCCATTTGTAAACCAAGCCTGTGGATTGTATTAATATTTACAAGTGACGTAGAGTTATTTACAAAATTCTATCTAGCTAGCCTGGCAGCCTTCACAGCTTAAACCTCAGGGCCTTAGCTGAGAGGAAGAAGAAACTTATTTTGAAAGGTTTGCTCTCTTATGCTTTTGGAGAGGCAGTATCTGGTGCTCAATCTCCCAAAAGTAAAGACGCAAAGTCTTCTTCTCTGAGGTGATCCATATCATCCACCCAAGTCTCAGAGCAGTCTAGGAAGAGATCCAAGGCAGATACAACCTCACCCTCTGAGCCTTAGAAAAAGAAAAAATTGATGGACCCAACTTTCTCAGATCCGATGAAAAAGTTATTGGATCTGACTACCTCCGGCCCTACGCCTCAAGTCTTATTTGCCTACCCAGGACAATATACTTCACATTCATGGATTTGGTGCCTTCAAAGGGTGCCCTCACCTTTTTGGAGCATGATTGACCTGGGTCCCCCTCTATTATTTCCACTTGTTCTTCCAGAAGTTTGACAGAGCAAGATGCGGAAAGAGTGGTGTGGAAGATCCTCTTGGCACAGAATCAGATGGGTGCCTTCTGGCTCCTACCCCATTTTGGTCAGGAGGTCTGTCTTCCACCACACCCCCACTACATGCTCCTCCTCTGATTCCTTCATCTGTTTCAGAGTCACTGGATCTGAACTTTCCGGCTCCATTTGGCTAGGATCTAAGGATAGCAATATCTTTGGACATGAAGCTTACTCTGAGTGCTGGGGTTCAGTCAGATCAGGAGGGCTCTTGGAGTCCCAGCTTTCCTGTTGGATCTGAGGTGTTGGAGTCAACTCTGAAGTTGTTGGAGCTGTCTCTGCACCTCAGAGCATTGGCACTGTATAGCTTGGCTGTGACTTCCACCTCGATGAGATTGCTTTCTGAGCGGTGGAGAACAGCGGTCCAGAAGCTTGTCTTTTCAGAGTCAAGGTCTTCTCTTTTTCTGGAGCTGTCTGCCTTCAAGGCTATGAAGACTTTTTTTCTGCCTTGGCAGAACAGATGGATCCAGCCCCGACGGATCTTCAGTCTTTTACCTTGATGTCTCTGTGCTCAGAGTCTCATCAGTCTTTACTACAGGGACAGCCAGTCTGAGACCCCCAGGCTTCCCAGCAGGGTATTTCAGTTTTTTCCGATACCTCCATGGAACATCCCACTGAGGAGGTCCCTAGGAAGAATTGTAAGAGGAAGCACTTAAACTCCCCAAAAGAGTCGGTCACCAAGGGTATGGACTTTGACTAAAGTGAAGGGTCCGCAGGACCACCTCCTGAAGAAGTCTCATTTGGAGATATCCTTGTGATCCTAAAGCAGAGATACGGTTGGATGCCCAGCAATCCTTCTTCTGAGGAGTCAGTATTCCTGGAGGCTTTTGGTACTGGCCTGTCTAACTCCTGTGTTACTCCACCCGTTAGCTAACTTATTGAGTTATTTTTTTTGGCAGGTGTGGAAGGAACCTGACTCAGTTGAACCCATACTCAGAAGACTGGATAAGATTATGGCACCACCTTTGGGGAAGGAGTTTTAGGCTAAAGGGGTGCTTGTTGATGCCATGGTCATGGTGGCGGCCACCAAAAAGGAACTTGCCAAAGAGAGTTCCTCTGTTCATCCCCCTAACAGGGAGTCTAGAGAGATGGACATGTTTGGGAAATGTGTCTTTGCCTCAGCGACTTTCGCCTTAAGGTCGCTGAATCATTTGGCACACTTTACTAAGTTGCACAGATTTTTGATTAAGGAACTGTCATGTATCCTCTCAGGATCAGTGTCTGCAGAGGTCCAATCTTCCATGACTTCTCTGTTGGCTACCCTGCAATTTTATTTGTTTTGAATTCATCCATGAGGCTCATTTTGAATGTAGACAAAGGAACCTCAAGGGCAGCGGGTTCAGGCATTTCCATCAGGAGATATGCCTGGATGCACGTATGTTATTTTGCAGAATTCTTAAAGTCTTCAGTCATTAATGCTACTTTTGACGGCATGTCTTTGTTTGGCCTCAAAGTGAATGACATGTGATCCAGGAGTGAGTAGGATGGAAAACAATTGGTCTGCCATGGGTGTATGTTATTCGACCCCTCAAAGGTCCTTTTCTAGGAATCAACAGGGTGGTCAAAAGATGTGGTTCAAGAAATCCCATGGTCCTTTCCAAGAAACACATGTAGGAGCTTCCCCCAGAGACAGAGGGGGGAAACTCTAATGGTCAACACACCTCTGCAACAGAGGTGGCCTGCAAAACCAGGGGTACAGAGATTATTTCTTTGATGGACCTTACCAGCACTCCTGAAAGGAAACCTGATTGCCCACCTCTGAAGGTAATTGGGGATCATTTATCACTGCACCAGAGAGCCTGGCTAGACATAACAAAAAGTACTTGGGTGCAGAGGATTATTTCCAGAAGTTATATAATACCCTCTTCCCTTCCACCTCCAATCTGAAGATAAATCCTGAATGTTCCACCCAGTAAAAGGGAAGAAGCACAATTCAAATAGAAAAACTGCTAGAAAAAAAGAGTCATCCAAGAGGTCCTGACAGACCAGATAGAGTCTGGAACTTCCTCAGGTTTATTTTTAGTGCCAAAGAAAACAGGGGATTAGAGACCGGATTTGGATCTCAGCAACTTGAACACATCAGTTTGATGTACCAAGGTTGGGATGGTCACGGTTCAGTCCATTCTCCCTTTTCTAGGCAAGGATGACTGGTTGTGCTTGATAGACCTTCTGGATGCCTACTGTCACATAAAGGTGAATAGACGATCCAGAAAGTACTTACGCTTCCGGCTGGGAGCCAGTCATTACCAGTTCAGAGTTCTGACCTTTGGTCTCACCACTACCCCAGTGTTCACCAAATTTATGGCAGTAGTAGCAGCTCACTTGAGACTGCAAGTATTCCAGGTTTCCATATCTAGGCGATTGGCTCATTACCTTCCCAACCAGGCATCAGTTAATAAGGGCAAGAAGTCAGGTTCTCCAGATGTGTTCTTATCTGGGGATAACCGTAAACTATGACAAATCTTAACTGGAACTAACTCAACATTTGGAATTCATAGGAGCACTATTCAACACAAAGTCACTGCCTCAGTCTGGGGTTCAAACTATAAGATTACAGGTCAGAAAAATAATCTGCAATACCAAAATGTCAACCCATTTGGTCTTTCAGACTCCAGGTTCAGTGTTAGAGGGAATAACAGTAGTACCTTTAGCCAGATTTTACATGAGGATTCTATAGTGGATGCTAGCAACACAGTGGTTAATATTTTACCAACCCATGTCAACTCTGATACAAATCCTTGAGATATGCAAGACAGATGTCAGGTGGTGGAGTCAGTCAGATCAGGTTCTGCAAGGCTGTCCATTCATTTCCCCTTAGCCCAAGGCCATAGTGAGCATGGATGCTCACCAGGTGAGGTGGGGGGTATTTTCTGGGAAAAACAGTCCAAGGCACTCAGTCCCCCGAAGTGGCCAACTTGCATCTCAGTGTCCTAGAGATGAGAGCAGTGCTTTTAGCATTGCAGGCCTTCCAAGACGCTGTCCCTTTGGGGACAATTGCAATTCATATGGACAGTATGTCAGTAGTTTGGTATATTAACAAACAAGGAGGGACCAGATTCATACCCCTTTTGTCGAGGAGTGCTCAAGAGTGTGGCAATAGGCAATCTCATTCAACCGCTTTCTCATAGCAATGCACATTCTGGGGTAGTCCAATGTGATACTAGACAAACTGAGCAGGTGCATTCTTCTACCTCACAAGTGGTCTCTCAACAAGAACATGATTGAAATGATTTTTCGTTGATGGGGCCAGCCTTGCTGAGATCTTTTTGCTTCTTCTCCAAAACAAGAAATGCAGCAGCTACTTTGCCTTAATCTCCCCATGGGGGAATCACCGAGGGATGCTCTACTTCAAGATTGCCCCCCCCCCGTCTACTTTATGCTTACCCACCAATTCCAAAATTTCTACAGAAAGCTGTCAGGTTGAAGAGCAAAGTCATCCTCATTGCACCAGACTGGCGTCAACATATTTGGCTTCCCTTCCTTTGGCCTCACTTACTACACCAACCTTGGATCTTGGATCTGACTCCAGACCTCCTGTCTCACCCAACGGGCATGATCCACCCTGCCATTTCAAATTTCAGGCTGACACCATCGTTTTTCCTATTCCATTAGTAGCCAGACAACCAATGCTGTCTCCCCTATCCAACATATTATTTTATGATCCCATAAATCTTTAACAAGAAAACTTTGTACAAGTAAATGGAAAAGATTTGTTTACTGGGCACAACAAAATTGTGTTGAACCATTTTCAGGTCCAATACATGACATACTTGAGGTTTTTAGCTTTACTTTTTAAAAAAGGAGCTAGTGCCTCAACCATTAAAGTTCACTTAGCAGCAGTATCAAATTTTCGCACTGGATTCGATGGTTCATCAGTTGCCTGTCACGAATTGTGCAGAGCTTTCTTGTGAGGCATTCTACTTTTGAGACCTCCATTTAAGGACCCTACTCCCCCATGGGATCTTAATCTGGTATTGCAGACACTAGTACATTCCCCCTTTGAACCAGCAGCCAAATGTGACCTTAAGTATCTTACTTAGAAAACTTGTTTTTCTAGTAGCCATTACCTTTGCTAGATGAATTTCAGAGATTGACGCCTTGTCTTCAAAACTGCATACCTAGTCTTTCACAAGGATAGAGTGATGCTATAAACAAATGCCTCCTTCTTTCTCAAGGTGGTGTCGGAATCTAATATCAATCAATCCATTAATTTGCCAATATTTTTCCCCAATTTTGATAACAAAGGTGAATACATGCTACATTTATTGGATGTTTACAATTACGTTTTTACCTGCATAGAACAAAAGACATAAGAAAAACAGACTAGTTGTTTGTTTCCTTTGCAGACTTGAAATTGGGTAAACCAGTTGCCAAAGTAACTTTAACCAGATGACTGACTGTATCTCATTTATTTTATAAAAAAATGGGTATTACCTTACCACATCCAGTACGAGCTCATTCAGCTAGATCCATGACAATCACCTTCTTCAGTCATCTTTTCCAGAGCACCCATGGATGACGTATGTGCAGCAGCAACTTAGGCTATTCAGTATACAGATAAAAAGCACACTGCCACGACTGGGATTCCCTCACAACTCCTTTATTGAAACAGTCAAGTGCTTTCTTCCCTATTTCCAGGGATTTCATCAGAATCTGTGTCTATTAACAATTTCTCCCCTTAAATACTCTACAATAATGATGACATCACTTGTTACCCAAGTAATTAATAAAAAAGAGATGTTTAAAGTGCAACATACATCAATTCACTTCATTCTGTTGTGAACCCATAATACATTGTTTTCAAACCCATTCACATCTTAAAAACTTTGTGTGAAACACTTGTAAAAAACCTTATAAAAAATTTATAAAAACTTTATACAAAACTTTATTAAAAAAAACTATATAAAATACTTATAAAATACTTATTGTTAAAACACTGACATTCTTTTTCGTCCAGATATATTGAGTATACTTCCACTTATAAGTCATTTAATAGCCTCCATTTATTTATTCAGTAGAGACTTTATTGATATCATTTCATTTATCCCTGGGGTTTGACTTGCTTGTAACTTAATTTGCCATCTTGTTTCTCTTTCTTCTGTATGGCTTCTATAGTCTCCTCCCCTTGGGTTTTGTAGCACTCTATCTAATATGCCAAATCTAAATTCTGTGCACTTCAGGCAAACAATCAAATGCCTGTATAGGGCATTATTAGAATTTTTAGTAGATATTTGGTAAGTGTGTTCGTATATCCTGTCCCTTAGTCTTCTCTCAGTTTTACCTACATAAAAACTGGGACAAGATTTACACATAGCCAAATAAATCACTCCTGTAGTTTGACAGTTGGGGGTGGAATGGTATTTTATGACACTTTAGAATATTCCCAAAAAATCTTTTAGATGTTGAATGACACAAACACATATCAACCATCCTCACTGAATGAAATGAATATTAGCCACAGAAAGATTGATTACTATATAGAAGAATATCTCATTGAACAAAGAATTTCAGAGGAGTTATATAATTACCTTAAAGTAATGAAACCAAAAGTTGCTACTATATTTGGAATACCCAAGACACACAAAGATTTAGAAAACCTAATCTTTAGACCTATTGTGGATGGTCGTGGGTCAAAAACATATCCTTTTGGAGTGGTCATTGATAGATGGTTAAAACAGCAAGTGTTGAATGGGGAGCACATTTTCAAAGATTCATGGGATTTTCTTGGAAGAATAAGGAAAGAGCTTTGGGATAAAGAAATAATCTTTTTAACTATAAATGTAGTGGATTTGTTTACATCCATCCCAAGAAAAGAAGGTTTAGACTGGTTTCTTGAATGTCTTCACATGAATACTACATTAGGAAATGATAAAAAAGAATTAATTCTGGAATTTATGGAAATAGTTTTGGAAAATAATTTCATAATATATGAAGGTGAATACTACAGGCAACATAGGGGGGTGGCTATTGGGGCTTCATGCGCCCCTATTTTTGCCAATATGGTATTGCTAATGTGGGAGCAAAAGAAAGTCTTCCAGAGTGACTTTTTTCAGCATATGAGCTTATATGTTAGATTCCTTGATGACATTTTTATTTTGTGGAAAGGATCGGAGAGTGGAATAAAAGATTTGGTTCAATATCTAAATGGAAGTTCAGGATTTCTAAAATTTACATATAAGTATGATATGAATGTGATAAATTATTTAGACACATACATAGAGAAAGATAATAATTGTTTCAAGTCCAAGGTATATAGGAAGCCATCCTTTAGTAATTCTTACCTACAATATTCCAGTGATCACCCATTAAGACAAAAAAATGGCATTGTAAAAGGGACAATTAATAAGAGTAGCGAGAATAACCTCTAAAGAAGAGGAAATAGATGATGAATAATCCATAGTAGCAAAACTATTTCAAACAAGAAGGTATCCCACCAAAGTTATAGACGAATACGTAGAGTACATAAGGAAAGAATGGGGGGAAAAATATAAACCCCTTCTAGGTAATTCCAGCACCATAAATGAAAGCAAAAACATAACAGAGGAAGAAAATAAAAAATTTGAAAAAGCTATGGTTGTTCCTTATGGAAGTAAAGCTTTTGAAGTGGGAAAAATAGTGAATAAAAACTGGGCCATTCTTAGGAATAACCCTAAGCTATGGACTATAGGGGGCTCCAAACCAAATTTTGTATATAAGGTAGGTCCTAACTTTAAAAAGTCCTTTGAAATGGTAACAAAGAATAGAAATAGGTTTGGTACCACAAAATGTGGGAATTGTTCTCAGTGCAAGTACGTTTTCACAGAAGAGAATGTAACAATTAATAACTTTCTAAAAACTGTAGTTAGATTTGAAAAAGGAAACTGTCAAACTACAGGAGCAATTTATTTGGCTATGTGTAAATCTTGTCCCAGTTTTTATGTAGGTAAAACTGAGAGAAGACTAAGGGACAGGATATACGAACACACATACCAAATATCTACTAAAAATTCTAATAATGCCCTATACAGGCATTTGATTGTTTGCCTGAAGTGCACAGAATTTAGATTTGGCATATTAGAAAGAGTGCTACAAAACCCAAGGGGAGGAGACTATAGAAGCCATATAGAAGAAAGAGAAACAAGATGGCAAATTAAGTTACAAGCAAGTCAAACCCCAGGGTTGAATGAAATTATATCAATAAAGCCTCTACTGAATAAAAAAATGGAGGCTATGAAATGATTTATAAGTGGAAGTATACTCAATATATAGGGACGAAAAAGAATGTCAGTGTTTTAACAATAAGTATTTTATAAGTATTTTATATAGTTTTTTTTTATATAAAGTTTTATATAAAGTTTTTATAAGGTTTTTTACAAGTGTTTCACACAACGTTTTTAAGATGTGAATGGGTTTGAAAACAATGAATTATGGGTTCACAACAGAATGAAGTGAATTGATGTATGTTGCACTTTAAACATCTCTTTTTTATTAATTACTTGGTAACAAGTGATGTCATCATTATTGTAGAGTATTTAAGGGGAGAAATTGTTAATAGACACAGATTCTGATGAAATCCCTGGATATAGGGAAGAAAGCGCTCAATCTTTTTTAATGTACAAGATTGTTTCAATAAAGGAGTTGTGAGGGAATCCCAGTCGTGGCAGTGTGCTTTTTATCTGTATACTGTGGACTTACACACTGTAGGGCTCGGTCTTGTTTTCTTTGTTAACTTGGGCTATTCACCATACTTTTGTTACTCGGTACAAATTGGATCTGGTCTCCAGAGGTAGAGCACATTTATTTATCTATTTATTTATTTTACATTTATTTACCAGGAAGGTCCAGCTGGGTACTAACCCATTTTCAGCAGAGGCCCAGGGAGAAAAGATGCAGATGTTAGAGGCAATAGCCAATAGTTTGATAGCAAATTTAAAAATAAAGAAGTTAACAGAAGGTTCAGGTTCAACTAGTAATAATCACAATCATTTAGTATAAAAGTAATATACAAGAATTTGGTTAAATTATGTACAAGGATGTAATATAATATGCAGTTAAATGTACATTCATATATATGTAGTAGATGAACTACCCAAAAGATATGCAAGAGTACAGTATACATTTAAGATGATATTCATACATATAGCAAGAACATTACCCATAGTATACTGCTGGGGTTTAAGGAAGTTATATGAAATAGTTGGAAAAAATAGTTGGGTTACACAGGAGTGGGTAAGGATAAAAGGAAAGGGGGGAGACATGGAGAGAGAGAGAGTGAGGAAGTGTACAGAATTTGGTTCAGCTGTGCTCAGGAATATCCTTCCTTAGAGTCCACCTGGGAATTTAGGTAGCTGGGGACTCTGTCCCATCAGTTGCGGATAGAATGAAAATCAACATCATCAGATAAAGAAGTTTTGTACTTACAATAATGTTCCATCTGTGTTGCCATTTTAATTCTTCCTCAGCTTCTCGTCCACCAACCCCCATCCTTTCTGTTTACAAACTTCTGGAAGAATGAGTTCTTAAAGGAAGATCACTGCCGTTTATATTGAGCTCCAGATATAGTTTCTTTCTGTATTCAGTACATGCAGTTTTATTCCTCCTTATTTATGCATGATAAATATTTTCTTTCTGGCAAAAATCAACAAACAAGATCTGAGGTAACATAGGTTTGATCCATTGTTGGTAAGGGAGATGCTTGAGAGTTTTTGGTTGTCACAAGCTTTAGCAATGGCCGAGTCGGATCCAAGGATTGGATCCGAACTCATCAGTTGAAGAATGAAAATGGATAACACAGATGGAATGTTATGATAAGTATATAACTTCTTTTTTTAATACATTGTACATGTACAAAAACTCCCAAACATAACTAATTTATCATGACAGACTTTAAATTTGTATTTTGTATTTTACAGTCACTGCGGTGGTGGTGCTGCGGTAGCGTTGTCACCTCACAGTAAGACGTTGTCCTGTTCGATTCTCAGCTAGAGCGTCTTCTGTGTGGAGACATGCGTGAATGGGCGTACCTTCGTTGAAGGTTGTGCGTAAGGGCCGGCAACTCAGCATGTAAAAATCTACTTCCAATCATTAGCGGACCGGAGTTCCGCTGTGGCGACCCCTACCCTGGAAAAGCCGAAAGACACAACAACAACAGTGTATTTTGTAAAATACATCTGTAATTATGGAGCTTTTCTCCCCTGGCCTTCACTGAAAAGGGGTGTGCCAGTCATCCCAGTCAGACTATCCTGGTAAACGGATCTATGTCAGATGATCAAGTTTCCCAAAACTCGAAATTCATATGGATGAGACCATTTGATTGAGTTTCCGAAAACTCGAATATCACCCCCCCCAAAAAAGCCAAGCCAAGCCCCCCTGCAAATTGTGTAGAACTTCAAGATCACACTGCAGTGAAGAAAAGGGTAAATTTTCAGATCCTAGCTGTACCACGATCTCCATTGAAAAGCTATGAGTTTTCAAAAACTGGATCATACGGTCTAGACAATATGAATTTTGAGTTTTTGAAAATTCAATCAACTGATAGGGATTCCTGGTAAACAAATGCAAAATAAAAATTAAAATAAAATAAATTAAATCTGCTTTCCTGAAACACCAGGGCAGTTTGTTCAAGCCTTGGGTAGCTGATAACAGCTTAGATAAGTACTTTGTAGGCAACCAAGAAAGCACCAAACGCTCAAAATGAACCAATAACCTCAAAACGAGCAAAGTAGATGGAAAGGATTACACCAAAATTATTTCCACAAGCAGTTTATCCCACAACCACGTAACAGACTCCACATAAACGCTCTTAAAATACACTGCATTTTCGTCCACCCTCTCTGTTGGACTTCATCAGATATAACACATTATATTAATTAAAAATGCTTAAATACATTTTTGAAAATTAATCCACCTATAATTTTAAAGTGCATCTTACAATGTCAAATCAGGTTAGGCTCATCTCATTAATATTTAGTTACTTCTATAGACTTGCTTAAGTAACACCAAGAACAAAATCAACTATATTAAATAGTTGAAATTACTTATTCATTGTTAAAATGTGTATAAATACATATTGTATAATAACACAAGTTGCCTTTATAAATTAATTTAATAAATAAATAAATAATTGATGCTTAAAAATACTTTAAATAAGAAATACATTGTATAAAAAAGCTTTCTTAGTCAATCCCTATATAGGTGCATTGGAGAGTTGACACCCTCTGGACGAAAACGCAGTGTATTTTAAGAGCGCTTATGTGGAGTCTGTTACTTTGTAGGCAGTATAAAAGACATGAGGAAGTCTGATAACGCATATTTGTGTTTCATGAAGATCTTAAAAGCCTTTCTTTTGACCTTTGTCACAATGTTTTGCTTATTGTACAGTAAAACATTTAACACCCTCCTTTGAAGTAGACAGCCACTTATTGTTGAAACCCACAAAACTGTCTACTATTTCACAGTTAACCAAAACAGTTCTGTCAAGACTGGAGCCAGCTGAAGAGACCTGCTACAGTGGATATTGCCAGTTAGGGGTTTTTTATTAAAGCTTGAGTGTTGTGGCACGAGTCAGTTGGCAAAAACAAAGGAGCAACTGAAAAGTAAATCCCCATGTGTCTGTGCTGTGTGACTGTATTGCCTTTTTAAATAAAGCAAAGTGATGTTAACCACCATAAAGGACTTTTCTGATGTGGTTGTCATGTTCTGCTGCATATCATGTGAGCGCTTCTGTTCAGGGTGTATATGAAGCTTTCACATCCATTTACATATTCGCTAACTGTTACAAGGTGGTTGCCCTAACTTAGTCTGGTACAATGGTGTGGGTTTGGGGACGGCAGTGTTATGTAGCATTTTGGCGCAAATGTCCCCCACTCTGGTGCAGCCTTACGTGCTGTTTGAAATTCTTCCCATTTGTTTTCAGTCTCGTTGAAGGGATAACCCAAAGAAAGATAATAAAATGCTGCCTCCTGTTTGGAGGCTAGGGTTGGAGCAGTTCTGTCTTAGTAAATATGCCAGGGTGTGCTGTCTTGTTGGCTGTGGTATGGAATTGTTTGCTTGCAGTACCACTGAGAGACATTGCACAGAGGATCCTGCTGGAGTTTTAAGGTACAGAAAGTGCCCCGAGTTGTTTTACTACTGATAATGGCCTTTTGACCCTATGCCTGTTTACCACCTTTTGTCTTAAAATGAGGCAGGTTGTAAAAGGAGCTAATGAGTGGGAAGGTCTAAGTAGGTGTTTTCAGAGTGGAGGATTGTTGACAGTGGGGCACAAATTTAAACTGTGAAGGGACACAATGGATGGAGTAGATATAGGAAAAGGAATACAGAGAAACTTGAGTTGTGACTGCATGACACATTACTATACAGTTTAATGTTACTGTTACACAGTTCTTTCATCTGGGGCTTGCTTCTGGTTGCTGTCTCTGTTTTTTTTTTGCCCTTCTTATGTTTGCACGGGCTTTTTCAGTTCCAGATGTTCTTCGTCTCACATTGCTGCAGTCATAACCTGTGGGTAGTCCGCTGTCCTCGGTCGGCCCGAATACCAAAGAGCTAGGCTGGCGTCGGTCATTGTCGCCTAGAGCTGACATCAGTACGTAGTAGTACTTAAGCGCATGACCGAAGCCATATCCTCAGTCTTTCTTGCCGCGTGGTCCGAAGCAGAAGCAGCGTTTGCAAGTGCCGTTCGGCGTTCTGAAATTTTCATTTATCGAGTTTCAGACCGAAGACCAAGTTGGGCTAAGTACCCCGTTGGGGAAATTTTTGTCTTTTCTTGCCTCAGTTATCCGGATGTCAGAAAAAGTTAATAATTGCATTTCTTGTGGGAAACAGATACCTCATAGGGATTATCATTCTTTCTGTATTCCTTGCTTGGGGCCTGAGCACGTCGTGGACGGGTGTCGCTTTGTGCTAGATTTAATAAGCGCACCATTAAGCGAAGATTAGACTGTGCCAGGCTTGTTTTCGTAAACGGTGTAACTATAACATGCCGTCGGATCCTCCGGCGCCGCTACCGCTAAAAGCGTAAGGATAAATCTTTGAGGTCTAAACCGGATGAGTCGTCCGTTGCGGACGCCGGTTCTCGGTGCCTCGGTTGAATCTGTGGATCCTGCCGAGGGTTCGGCTGAATCCCAGGGGGAACCTTTACTTTTGCAGGAGTTGGCGTCTCAGGAGTTAGGCCAGGCTGAGGGTGCTTCTCAGGTATCTGTAGTTCCATCTTTACAAAAGGTTATTAGGCCTTCTACTTCAGTGGCTAAAGGCCATGCTAAGGCCAAACCTTGTCTTGTTGGCCCTGGTCATAGTTTTAGCTCTCCAGCCCCTGTTCCTAAAAAGCATATGTTGAAAATGGCAGAGGACTTGATTACTTTGATCAGGGGTTCTATGCCCCCCCCCCAGAGAAGAGGCCTAGGGTGGAGGCAGATTTAGAGGGAATGGATCATTCTTCAGACTACTCTGATTCCTCAGCTGAAGAAATTCAGGATTTCCCTTCCTATTCAGATTCGGATGCAGAGGACTCCTGTCCTTCTGCTTCTCCTCCAGAGGATTTTTCTTTTTCTGAGACTTTACATTCCATGAGGGAACATTTCAAGTGGGAAGGTCAAGATTTTTCAGATTCTCGGAAAAGGCTTAGGGAATTTTTTTTCTGCCACAACATAGGCCCTTGGCTATTCCTCCTGTCTTAGATGTTGTTCAGGATGTTTTCTGAATCTTCCCTTAATCCTGATTCTTTGCCTCCGGCCCCTGTTAAGCCAGACAGATATTACAGAGTTCCAGAAGCACATAAGTATTTGTACAAGAGTCCTAGAGCTGATCCGGAAACTGTTATTCAAGGTCCGAAGGGTGTTAGGGCTTCTGTGGCTAAGAATCCAGTTCCTTTGGATAACGATTCTAGAGCGTTAGATAGGTGGGGGAAAAAAGTGTACACCTCCTCTATGTTAGCTATGAGGGCTTTGAATTGCCAATTTCATATGCTGAAGTATCAGAACTTTTTGTTAGGCCAATTGAAATCTAAGGTGGATGCTTTATCTGAGGGTATTGAGTGTAAGGAGCTCCAGGAGTTGGTTCATGCATCAGATCTAGTTGGCAAACATTCTTTGCAGTGTGGTTTCGATGCTCTTCAGGCTTCATCCAGGGTGGCTGCTACAGGTTCAGTTATTCGTAGACATGCCTGGCTTAAGGATCAAAATTTGTCAGAGCATGTTAAGGCTCGGATTTTGGATGCTCCTCTTCAATCTGAAGTACTTTTTGGTCCTCCTGTGGAATCAGTTTTGAAAAAGATGGAAGATAAGGCTAAGTCTATGCAGGCGGTCAAGGATTTTATGCAGGTGCAGCCCCCTAAGTTTAGTAGGAATTGGCCTGCTAGAGGATGGTCTTATCCTTCTTCGGATTATCAGTCTAAGGGCAGGTCTAGACATGGTAGAGGCAGGGCTCACGCTCAGGGTTCTTTCAGACCTAGGACTTGGAGTTCTCCTGCACAGTCTTCTGGTGAGGGCAGGGGTCAGCCCTTTCGTAAGCAGACCCAATGACCTGTATCTTCCGCTGCCAGACCCTTCTATACTGGCAGCTCCTCTAGGAGGAAAGTTGGGACTTTTCAAACAAAACTGGAATTTGGTCACCCAGGACAAATGGGTGTTGGATATAATAAATCAAGGTTACAAGTTTTATTTTCACACTTTTCCTCCTTTCAAAGGCATGCCGGATGTGCCTCCTCAGCAAAGGCTGGAGGCTCAGGAGCAAATTTCTTTGCTTTTGCAGATGGAGGCAATTCAGGTGGTCCCTCCGTCAGAAGTAGGCCTAGGATTTTATTCCCGTCTATTCCTAGTGCCAAAGAAAGGAAACACTTGGAGGCCAATTCTGGATTTGTCCATACTCAATACCTACCTAGACATTCCAAAGTTCAAGATGTTAACATTACAACAACTTCTGCCCATGCTAGGCAAAGATCACTGGATGGTAACCCTGGATCTCAAAGAGGCCTATCTTCACATCCCTATCAGGCCCAGCTGCAGGAGATTCCTGAGATTTCGGGCTGGTACTTCTCATTATCAGTTCTCTGCATTGCCCTTTGGATTATCTACTGCGCCCAGGGTATTCACAAAAGTTCTGGCTCCAGTGATTGCTTTCTTCAGACAGAGAGGAATACAAATTTATCCTTATCTGGACGATTGCCTGATTCTTGCTCAAAACAAAGACAAATTACTACAACATCTCCAGTATGTAATGGCAGTTTTAAGGTGCCTAGGGTATTCTGTGAACGAAATAAAGTCCAGTCTAGTGCCCTCTCAGGACATGTGCTTTCTGGGTGTGAGACTGAATACAGCTTCTCAGATGGCATTTATGACCCCGGACAAACAAAGAACTCTTCATCTATACTTCCAGCAGTTATCAGTAATGTCCAGGCTGACTGCAAGGACAGTCCTTCAAGCCTTGGGGTTCATGGCATCTTGCATTCTAGTACTTCCCAATGCCAAACTGCATATGAGGAAGCTACAATGGTATCTCAAAAGTGTGTGGACTCAACACTGCCACGGTTTGGACACTGTCATTCGGATTATACCTTGCATCCAGAAGGAATTCTTGTGGTGGGCTCAGGAATGTCACCTGAACAAGGGACTCTCTGTGACCCGACCAGAGGCGAGTCAGATCCTAACGACGGATGCCTCGGACTTGGCTTGGGGAGCACACTTCAATGGGAAATGGATACAAGACATGTGGCCTCCCAAACTACTACATTTGCATATCAACATGAAGGAGATGTTAGCAGTCCAATTTGCCTTGATGGCTTTCAAGGACCTACTTCAGCCGGGACAGGTGTTGATTCAAACAGACAACACAACAGTCATGTGGTACATCAACAAGCAGGGGAACCCATTCCTACCCTCTTTGCAGACAAGCAATGATTTTGTGGGAGACTGCTCTGAGTTTGCACATCAATCTTCAAGCACGGTTTCTGCCAGGAGCACAGAACTCCCTAGCAGATGTATTGAGCAGACAAATTGTGGATCCCCACGAGTGGAAACTGGACCCTCAGGTATTCAAACAGTTGACCGTGGCTTGGGGAGCTCCAGACATAGATCTGTTCGCTTCTCCACTGAATTTCCAACTGCCAAAATTTTGCACAAAGATGTTCCACCCAAATGCTTGGAAAGTGGATGCTCTATCTTTCAGTTGGAACAACCTTCACGTTTATGCTTTCCCCCCTCTGCCTCTTCTTCCCAAGGTACTCTTGAAAGTCAGGCGGGACAAGCCTTGCATGATTCTAATAGCACCAGATTGGCCACGTCAGCATTGGTATCCTCTGCTGAGGAGTTTAATTCAGGAGCCTCCTTGGCCTTTGCCACAGATTCCTCATTTGTTATCCCAGTCAAACAATCATTTTCTCAATGTCCGGGTGCAGTCCCTGCATCTAACAGCCTGGCGTATTCTGTAATGGAGCCGGTGGGGTCTCAGCTTCCTCAACAGGTTTTAGATGTCATTTTGGAAGCCAGGCGGCCTAGTACTCGAAAAGTTTATGCTGATAAATGGAGGAGATGTTTTCTTTGGACACAGCAAAGGGCTTTGATGTTTCAGTACCTAATTTGAGTTTTGCACTACAGTATCTTACTGAATTACTGGACAAGGGTTTGTCATTCTCTTCTGTGAAGGTTCATGCTGCAGCCATTTCTGCTCACTATGATTGTGACCCTCCTTTATTTTCTCACCCTTTGTTCAAACAATTTCTTAGAGGGGCAAAAAATATAAGACCCCCACGTAGAGCTCCTACTCCTTCCTGGGATCTCAATTTTGTGTTGGAGAAACTCACTTTACCTCCTTTTGAACCTGCAGCTACATCTGAGTTGAAGTTTTTGTCTTGGAAGACTGCTTTTTTGTTGGCAATTACTTCTGCTAGGAGGGTATCTGAATTGCAGGCACTCATGGCAGTTGAACCCTTTCTGATATTCCATAAGGATAGAGTTTCTTTGCGTACTAACCCTACTTTTATGCCTAAAGTGATTTCTAATGTGGCCTTGAACCAGTCTATTCATTTGCCTACTTTTTATGCTGATCCCCAAAATAAGGGGGAAAAAGTCTTGCATTCTTTGGATATCCACAGGCAGCTTCGTTATTATTTGAGCAGAACTAAAGAGTTCAGACAGGCTCAACAGTTATTTGTTTCCTTTGCTTTGGGTTCACAAGGGAAAGCTGTTTCAAAGCAGACTATTTCTAAGTGGATTGGTCAATGTATTGCTTTTTGTTATTCTCATCATGGGAAGAATGTTCCTGCGGGGATCAGACCTCATTCCACTAGAGCAACCGCCACATCTACTGCCTTTTTAAGGGGGGTAGCTACTAAGGATATTTTGGAGGCAGCTACTTGGAGTTCAGTGCACACTTTTACTAAGCATTACCATCTCCCTCTTTATTCCAAGTCCAGGGCTGGGTTTGCCACTGCAGTTTTACAGGGCATGTTAGCAGCTCCTAATGCTATTTAGTTTGCCAGCCTCCCTTTTCCTTTGCTTTGGGATTCTACCCACAGGTTATGACTGCAGCAATGTGAGACGAAGAACATAGTACAGTTTTGTACCTACCATAAATGTAGATGTTCGAGGATCTACATTGCTGCACTCCCATCCCTCCCTCCTTCCCCTCTATAGTTTGTGGTTGCTGGGTTTCTTTTTGGGATACTCTTTATTTCCACACTGGTGGTTGTTGGGCGTTTACTATTTTGGCTCTGGCCATTCATTTTTAGGCCTTCTGACATCTGGGGCAAGAAAGACTGAGGATATGGCGTCGGTCATGCGCTTAAGTACTACTACGTACTGACGTCAGCTCTAGGC
The DNA here is from genome assembly GCF_019279795.1 of Protopterus annectens. Lineage (NCBI taxonomy): Eukaryota > Metazoa > Chordata > Ceratodontiformes > Protopteridae > Protopterus > Protopterus annectens. The sequence continues at coordinate 200,071,241 of NC_056725.1, read as the reverse complement.
GACAATGACCGACGCCAGCCTAGCTCTTTGGTATTCGGGCTGACCGAGGACAGCGGACTACCCACAGGTTATGACTGCAGCAATGTAGATCCTCGAACATCTACATTTATGGTAGGTACAAAACTGTACTTTTTCTCACATTTTCCAAAAAGTGATACTTAGCTTGCTCTGTACGTATAAACCTTTCCTTTACCTTTGTGTCCTGGGCCATGGCTGAAACATGTTCACAACAAACAGTACCTTTATCTACTTTGTAAATAAACGAGTGCTGTTTGAATGTTTTGGTTTTATGCACAGTAGATGATTCACAATAAACTTTGCATAATAAGGTACCTCAATAATGGATAGTCTGATGTGCTGCCCTACCAGGCAGGTAACAGTCTTCTGAACACTAAGTCTGATGAGCCCTGGTGCAATGTTTTTTCCTTGTGTTGTAATGGAGGTGCTTATGCATGCAGTGGTTATTTTCACTAGTCTTCATTTTCTTAGGTTCAGTGACAGCAGTATTTATCCTTGTAGATATACAGTACAAGAATCTGGTATAAGCAAGTTTTGTTTTCAGTTTTTAAAATTATCACTATATCTAACATTAATTTAATGCAATTCTGAATTTGTATTGCTCAGGATCACGAGACTTATGACATTGGAGTGTTACACAACTGATATATAATGTCCTTTTCAATATAGTGTTACAACCAGGTGAATGATTGATTGCCTTTGTAGGCTAACGAGGGGTGGAGAGGAGCAAAGTGTAGTTTTGGATTCCAACAGTGTGTTGGTCTTTTTAGTTCTTGATACAGTTCTGGACAGGATAAATAAGTTCCTTAAATAGAGTGGTATGTTCAGAGTTAGTTGTTAACTTAAGAACAGGAAGTTAAGCAGATTGTTGTGGTGTGTCACACTGTTTGAGTTGATTGCTATGTTCTTGCTTTTTATTTACAAGTTTGGCATTACAGTTAGGCATGTATTGTGCACAGTTGACTTATGAACAGGAAGTAGGTTGTTTTGGCATATTGCACTGTTTCAGTAGTACATTTTGTTTTATTTCACTTTACTTTGATTTAATCTTGTTAATTAAATAGTTAGTCTGGTAAGGTAATTCACATTGGAAGCCAGCTTCAGAGATAGCTAGCAGTACATTGTTTGCAAAGGCTGATGCATTCAGCATATTTTTTTTCCATCTCTGCATAAAGTAGGGTATTTTAAAAGATTTAGATCATTGCATCATCTGTAAGTATTATGCTGCATATGACCTAATAAAATAATTGCAGCAGTGGAAGTATATGTATTTATATATGTTGTACGTATGCACGCATGAATGTTTTGATTAGCTGGAATGTCCAGTGGATTGAGGGCTATTTTCAGTGGAGGCCTGGGGGAAAAAAGCTCCACAGTAAACAGGTAATGTAGTACAGCATGATCATAACACCAATTAAAGTAATGAAGTGACAGCCATAAATTGTGCATACTTGACAGATTTGACAGTACATAACAGATGTCCTCTACATATAGGATCATAACCTGCTTATTATGTGTACAAGACATGGATGCCAAGCAATTCACTTTAGTGGAAATCCTGGAAATGATTAGAGCCAAAACAGGATGGGCCCAGAATACCCCATCCAAATCTTAGCTTATACTGTGGGAAGTCTTCCTGTTGCCCAAGTCTTTGTGGGTAATGTCTGCATCTAACAGGAAAGTTTGACTAGTGACGTAGTCTGCATGGAAGAACTCTGATGTGTTGATGTCTGTACAGTAGACACCAGACAGGATCCTTTGGACCCTGTTGCTTTTACCCATGTGGTTGAATGTGTAATGGCCAAGGCTGCTTAAAAAAAGGCTGTCAGGCTGCACGAGCCAGCTCTCCATTCCATCAGTAAGGAATTATGGGCTATGGATTACTTAGGGAAGTTTATTTATTTATTTATTTATTTATTTAATTATTTAATTTGACATTTGTTTACTGGGAAGGTCCAACTGGACTTGGAGTCCATTTTCAGCGGGGGCCCTGGGAGAAAAGCTCCACATTACCATATAACATTAACATGACAGTTATACATCCATAGTAGTTTTATACAATATTGTACAATACAATACCACATTACAATACAACATTAACGTGACAGTTATACATCCATAACAGTTTTATACAATTTGACATATGCGATAGAGAACAAGCATATGCATTCAGCAAGTGTTGTCCTCCAAGGGGAAGCTTTTTTTACATTGTAGGGTAGTGAGGTAGAAAGTTACAATAAACTGTTGTACTGTCATCGCTAATTATTTTACAGTGAGTGGGGTGATTAGAGGCAGGTTAGTGGGTATAGCAAGACTGAGGTGCTCGATTGAGAATGAGAGTGAGATAGAGATGAAGGGTACACTATAAGGTGATGACCACAGATAGTAAGGCTTATATGACATTTTGAGAGAGTAAAGGGTGTTAAAGTTGTGGGACTAGTGTAGGAAGGTTGGTGAAGTTGTCAAGAGCTTGTATGCTTGTGTTTGTGTTGATGGGGTGTGGGGAAGAAAGTGGGTGTGTGTGTGTGTGTGGGGGGGGTGTAGTGATCCAGAATTTGTACAAATGCAGTGCCACAATGCAATGAGTTGGATAGGTGGGCTTTAAGGAGTTGTTCGACTTTGAAGGTGTTAGTGGTAGTTACGATTTGCTGAGAGATTGTGTTCCATAGCTTAGGGATGTGATTAGAGTAGAATGACTCCCCAAAGCTGTTGTTTGATTTTGTAACTTTTAGTAGAAATTTATTGGCAGATCTCAGACTTCTGTTAGTGGTCTGGGGTTGTAGTAGATTTTGGAGAGATGGACATTTATTGATTTGGTATATCATGGAATGAGCGGAAGTTAGTTGGATGAGTTATAAGAGGTTGGGCAGCTTGAGCCAATTTGGGTGATGAAGAGCATTGCAGTAGTGAGTTTGATATGGAGAGTTAGTTGTGATTCTGGCAATTTTGTTATAGCATGTTTCACTTGGTTAAGTCTGTTTTTTAGGTTTTTAAAGATAGGTGAAGCGTATAGGGGGGCGGATAGTAGGTGGGTCCTGATGATAGTTTGCCTGGTGGAGTTTGTGAGGTAAGGTTTGACTCTGTATAGGGAGCCTAGTTTTGTGGGGTTTTTTTTATTAGTGCTGCTAGGTGTTTATCGAATTTTAAGCCAGTATCAATAATTACCCAAGCAATTTTGTGTGAGCAACAGGTTTTATTATGGTGGTGTTAGAAGAGTGGATGTAAAAGGAGGTTTGGTGGTGATGGGATTTGTTGTTGGAAAAGATCATTAGCTTTGTTTTGTTTGGGTTAAGGATAAGTTAATATTTGGGGAGTCAGGTTTCTGTGGCAGTTTAGGACTTCTGGGTTACTTCTTGGAGTAGAGGGAGGGAAGGTACAGAGCAGATTGGAGTGGAGTCATCTGGATACTTGATAACAATGGCAGATTGGGTGTCTCTGTGGAGATTGTTGGTAAAGATTATGAAGAAAACTTGACCCTTGCGGGACTCCGATTATGATGGGTAGTAGAGAGGAGAGGTCAGAGTCTATTTAGCAGCCTGTGGGCATTCTGATAGCTAACTTTGGAACCATGTGAGTGTAGGTTGGTGGATTTGTCTTTTCCGGTTGGGGTTTGGATTGTTTGGGTGAAACCATAAAGGTTGATTAAATTTGAGGGGTTACTGTTAGTACAGGTAAGTCAGTCAGTGTTGAGGTCACCCATTATTATGGTTTCCTGATTAGAGGTGGAGGATATTCTGTGAAGTAATTCCTCAGTTGTGCGGATATTGTTGCCTGGCGGGACCTAGATTGCTATAATGGTTATATCTTTTTTTGGGGTTAACTTATAAGCTGGGTGAAAGTATCTCAGCATTGTTAGGAATTTATGGGTTAGTTCTAGTCTTTCTAGCTTGAATCTATTTTTGTACATTATGGCAGTACCTCTGCCTCTTTTGTGTGTTCTGTTCTGTCTATGGATGGTATAGCCAGGGGGTTAAGATTTCACTGTCAGTTATGTGGGGTTTCAACTAGATTTCTGTTAGGACTACTATGTGTGGTGAGTAGTGTGAGAGGGTGGCATGGAATTCACTTAGCTTTTTTGTTAGGCTGCTGATATTTATGTTTATTAGTAAGAGGTCAGAAGATTTGTGGGGGAGGTTGGTTGAGATGTGTGGGAATGAGATGTGTGGGGATTGTAGTTGTTGCTTGGGGTGCATTGGTCCTGGGTTATGGTGGATGTCCCTATTTAGCTTAAGCTATGATATTGCTAGCAGGAGTGGGTGAGAGAATTTGGAGTGAGTTTATTAATCTCTCCACCTGCACCTTGAGGATGATGAACTGCATGACACGTGCTCAGGTTGCATAGACACTTGTTAAAGGTAGCATCCAAGACTGAAAGGGCTGCCATTTGGGAAATTAATGAAAAAGTTGTTATCACAGTTGTCAGCGCTGTCCTGTATGTCAAATCTAATGATGCATTTTGTCCTGAGTTGAGCAAGTATTTCAGCTAGAGCAGTGGGTACCATCATAGTGGTGAGCTGCCAGGCCTGGTTGCACATTATGGATTACAATAAGGATAAAAGATCGGTTTCATGAAAGGGCCCTTGAATGGAATCGTGCTGTTTGAATAGGCAATAAACACCAAGCTAGAGAAACGGAAAAAGTAGAGCAAGAACCTCACCTCCGTTGGGGTAAAATTTCAGTCTTCACATCATACCTTAATAAGAAGCAACAGTTTCCAGTCATATGTGGTTTTAGGCTAAGCCAACAGCAGCAAAACAAGGCTTTTGAAATAAGACACAGGAATTGTAACAAATTTCAAAATGACCACCAGCCCAGATGTGGGCAACCTTGCCAGAGTGGTCAATGATAACATTGTCCCCAAAGTGGGATCTGCTTTCTGCTCCCTGAGAAACTGCCTGACTGTTAACTTTGGAGACAGCTGGGGGGTTGTCTCTACCTCCACTTATCAGTGTGGATGGCTATCACATGGCACATGTGGGTGAGGACAGCTGTGTCCAGATATTATTCAGTTCCTGTCATATCTCCTCACCGACCTCACTTCTTGCTGCTTTCCAGAGTCCCACCACATCAGAAAACTATGGCAAGAAAGATGGCATTAAGCGTACAAGGAAACAGACCAATCCAAAATACCCCACAAGCACAGCAAGGGCCAGACTTTTACTCCAGGGTGTTCTTTGGTTCACAAGAAAACACAGGATGTCATAGGTTCATAGGTTTTTAATAGGCTAATGACCACATGGGCCTTTTTAAGCGTAGCCATGCATCCCAAATCTCTGATAAGTTCTGTTACCCTTTTAAGTGTAAGCAGGGGCTTGGGAGATGAAACATTTACAAGCAGGGATGAATGGTTACAGGCTGCCTGTTTCCATTAGAGATATAGGTGCCAAACCAACGATGAATTTCCTGTTCTCTCATCCAGTTGTCCCATGTTACAGTTGAATTGGGTTAGGGAGGAACAATGCTTTACATGGATTGGGAGCCTGTTCCAGAGAAGGGGTAGTCCCTGGGATACATACCTGCCTCTCCAGCATGTCCTGTTTATATCAGTGGCAAGGTTTAAGTCTTTAGAATGGGTAATTCTGGTGCTGATTGTTTTGCAAATATGCAGGAGGTCCATCGGAGTGGGGTCTGACAATACCTTGTATGCCAGGCATAGATCTCCTCTCAATAGCCTGTAGGAAACAGAATACAGGGATAGAGCCTTGAGGTTGTCTGCATAGGACATGATGTTGTGTAGTCCAATCTCACCTTCATTTTTACGTATGAGTTCGGAGCCGATCCTCGGCTCCAACTCGGCCGTTTTATAAGCTCGAAGACGTCTGGTTGGCTCGTGGCTAAGCAGGTATCCCATAGTACACCTGTACAAACCCCAGATCTTGTTTCCCACGTCGACGAGTTTGGTTGTGCTTCTCTTGGCTCTGGCTAAGTGTTAATTTTTTTATGGCTTATATTGCTTAAAATCTTGTTCGAAGTTGTAATTAGTGTAGTACAATAGTTTTTGCATTAGTATTTGTTACTATAGAGTTGCTAATTCTTAGGTAATTAGCTCCTTTGCACCCCTTGATGCAAGCGTTGGCCATGGGCCTGTTAGTGTGCTTTGTGATATCCTGTGTACCAGTTTAGATTTATTGTTAGTGCTGATAGCTTAATAAACACTAGTGTTGTTCTAGTCTATGGTTTCGTAGTGCAGTTTGGTTTGGCGGTTATCCGCTGGTGTTGATTTTTACAGTGGTGGAGTTTGTTTTTCGAAACTCTAGTTTCTCCTTAGCAGAATAAGGGTTTTCTGTGTGTGTGAGTTTTTGCTGGTCTGTTTAAGTTAGAAGACCTAGCTAGAGTTTGTTGTTCGAAACTCCAGTTTCAGCTTCCTCTGTTAATCCTTAGCAGAATAAGGGTTTTTCTGTGTGTGTGAGTTTTGCTGGTCTGTTTAAGTTAGAAGAGCTAGCTCTCCCCTTCCTTTCTGGACTAGGCCATTTTAGTTAGAGGACCTAGTCCTCATGGTGTTTCTTCCTCCTTCAGGACTAGGCCCATTTAAGTTAAAGGACCTAGTCCTCCTCTTTACTTCTCTTCTCTTTCGTCTGTGTGTTATGTCTAAAGAGGTTAAGAAGCACAAGCCTTCGGGCTTCAAGAAATGCATGAAGTGCTCCCAAAAAATGTCATTGACGGACGGTCATGGTCTATGTGTCTATTGCTTAGGGGCCATCCATTTGCAAGAGACTTGCTTGTTTTGTCATGCCTTCTCCCCTAGAGTGTTACAGGAGAGGAGGAACAAGCTAATTCTAAAGGGTCTTTTAAAGCCTACCTTTGAGGAAGCCTTGTCTAGCTCTTCCTCTTCTTCCAAGTCCACTAAATCTGCTAAGTCTATGTCTTTGAAAAGACCTTCTCCGGCACAGGCTGGTATCTCAGAGCCACCTCCTAAAGTGGAAAAATTGGCCTCATCAGCTCCACTGCCTTCGGAGCCAACCGAGAGCAGCATTGTGGTGACAGGGTCGGTTCCTAGTTTGTCGGAGCTGACCACTGAATTTATGGAACCTGCTATTCCTCCAAGATCAAGATCCCCGACTATGTCCTCCAGGTCTTCCAGAACCCTTTCGGAAGAAGATGTGGAGAGGGAGGTCCTGAGACTGCTGAAGTCGTCTGCTTTATCTAAATAGTTGTCGGCTCCAACCCAGTCGGTTCCGGAGCCTATGGAACCCATTATACCCTCGATTGTTATTCCTCCTCTGAGCCAAGTTGGTCTGTTGGAGTCTGAGGGCTTGGTGCCATTGGTGGAACCCTGTACTCCAGCTCCACTTGTGGCTGCTTCGGAGCCGAGTTCTGCTCCGACACTTTTGGTGCCATCCGTTGTGTCCAGGGGCTGAAGTTCTCCGGTTGGCGCCGACAGGGAAGGTTGGAATCAGTCTTCTTCGGTTCCGAGTCTCACTATCGGTGCTTCGGCTAGGGTGATTTCTGACCCTGCGTCAATCTCGGAGCCGATAGCTGTGGTGCTGATGGCATCCTTGGTCTCTTCGGAGTGGGAGAGGTCCTTGGAGCCGGAGAGGTCGGCATTCGAGATGATGAGGAGCGTGCTGTCCAGATCACCAGTTGCCACCAAGGGTACCAGCACTCTTCCCCCTAGAGCACCCACTTCTGTCTCAGCCCCTACTCTCTCTGGAGATGACAGAGACCCTCAGCCTCAGGAGCCACCAGCTGGTGGCCCCCACTCTTTTGTGACCTCCCTGGAATACCCTTCTGAGGAGCCCTCCAGGAAAAAAAACATGCAAGAGGAAGCATGTTGACTCCCAGGATGAGTCTTTGACATCTGACACTGACATTGAGGAGTCAGAAGGGTCCCCCAAGTCGTCCTCTGATAATGTCTCCTTCGTGGACATCCTGGAGATCCTTAAGCAGAGGTGTGGCTAGCCCACTGTCAACCCTTCTGGTGAGGAGTCGGTGTACCTGAAAGCTTTCGGGTCTCAACCTTCTACCTCTTGGGTGTCTCCACCTTTTGGCGAACTGATGGATTTGGTTAGTTGAAAGGTGTGAGATACTCCTGATGCCATGGAGCCAGCCCCTAGGAGACCCAACAAGTTTCTTTCTGCCCCTCCAGATAAAGAATTTTTGTCCAAAGGTGTCCCCATAGATGCCATGGTGGTGGCGGCGACCACTAAGAAGGAGCTTGCTGAGACTTCTTCTTCTGTCCATCCGCCGGATAAGGAGTCTCGACAGATGGACAGGTACGGGAAGCGTGTCTTTAGTTCAGCGGCTTTTACTCTTCGATCGTTGAACTATCTCACTCAGTTCACGAGATTGCAGAGGGATCTCATCAAGGAGTTAGGAGATTCTTTACAGGGTACATGTACTGAGGGAGTCCCTTGCAAGATTTCTGCTCAGTTGTCCACCTTAAATTCTATAGTTAACTCCTCTATGCGGCTTATTTCTTATGCGGCTGATGGAGCGAGTAGAGCAGCGGGTTCAGGAGTTGCCCTAAGGCGTCACTGATGGATGCGCTTGTGTAATTTTGTGGAACCGTTCGTCTACTTTCACTAACACCTCATTTGATGGTTCCTCATTGTTTGGATCTAAGGTGAAGCACACACTCACTCGGTGTGAGCAAGAAGGAAAGACGCTTTCTGCCATGGGAGTACGTTTTACTGTTCCCTCTAGACCATATCCTAAAGGTCAAAGGGGCGGTAAAATGTGGTTCAAGAAGTCCCAGAGGGTCTTTCAGGACACACAGGGTGAACCCTCCTTCAGAGGCAGAGGAGGAGGAGGAAATGGGAGATGTCGCCCTAGAGGCAGGGGCGGTCCGCAATACCAACAAGGTCATGATTCCTTTTGGGGATGGCCTTATCAGTGCTCCTGATATGGGGCCCGACTGCATTTCTCTGGGGCCGGTCGGGGGTCGCATTTCTTTGTATCCAGAAGCCTGGCTAAATATAACCTAAGACAAGTGGGTACAAAGAGTTGTTACCAGAGGCTATATCATACCCTTTTCCCTTCCACCGTTTGTTCCCAAGAAGATCCCAGATGTACCACCCAATCTCAGGGATCAGGCAACTGTGGAGATCAACAAGTTGCTCTTAAAAAGAGTCATCCAATCCGTCCCAGCAGACCAGATAGAATCTGGAACTTACTCCAGGTTCTTTTTAGCCCCAAAACGAACAGGAGACTGAAGGCCAATATTGGACCTCAGCAGATTAAACAAATCCATGAAAAAGGACAAGTTTTGGATGGTAACACTGCAGTCGATACTCCCTTTGTTAGGGAAAGACTATTGGATGTACTCAATAGATCTCCAGGATGCGTACTACCATATAAAAATGGACAAGGTGTCCAGGAGCCATCTACATTTCTGGCTGGGAGCCAGTCACTATCAGTTTCGCGCTCTGCCCTTTGGTCTCACCACAGCCCCCAGGGTGTTCACCAAATGCATGGCAGTAGTGACAGCTCACCTGAGACGTCAGGGATTCCAGGTGTTTCCGTATTTGGACGACTGGCTCATGACCGCCCCCACCAAGCATCTACTTCTCCAAAACAGGAACGCCACTATTCAACTTTGTGCTCAATTAGGGATCTCCATAAATTGGGAAAAATCCACATTATTGCCCTCTCAATCTGTGATTTTTATAGGCACAGAGGTAGACACAGTGAACATGACAGCTTGTCTTCCCGCCGAAAGGGCACAAAATTTAATCTTTCAAATTCAACGTTTTCTCCCTTTGCGGAAGTCAAAGCAAAGTGGGTTCTTCAGCTCCTTGGGACTATGGCATCCATCATCCTATTAGTACCATTAGCCAGGTTGCACATGAGAATTCTCCAGTGGCTTCTGTCTTCCCAATGGTCCTTCCAATATCTTCCGCTGAATCACCCTATTCTGCTGACGGACTCATGCACGGAGGACCTCCTTTGGTGGATAGCACCCAACCAGTTGAAGACGGGCGCCCCCTTTGTTCCTGCCCAACCCGTTGCCACTGTGACCACGGATGCCTCCCAGATCGGGTGGGGGAGGGCATTATCTCGGCAGGACTGTCCAATGCACATGGCAAGAACACGAGGCTCACCTGCATGTCAATGTTCTGGAGATGAGGACGGTGCTCCTGGTGTTGCAAGCACTTCAAGACCTTCTTCCTCTAGGGACTATTGCGATATAATCAGACAACATGTTGGTAGTTTGGTATATCAACAAACAGGGCGGTACCAGATCTTACCCACTCTGTCGAGAGGCCATGCGAGTTTGGGAATGGGCGATTTCTTCCCAGCGCTTTCTGGTTGCAATGCACATTCCAGGGATGACCAGTGTGATAGCCGACAAACTCAGCCGTGCGATCCTACTGCCTCACGAGTGATCTTTGAAACACGAAACAGCGGAACAGATATTCCACAAATGGGGACAGCCTTGCTGCGATCTTTTTGCCAGTCCAGTCAATGCCAAATGCAGCAGATATTTTTCCCCTCATTCCCCCTCTGGGGGAGACACCCAGAGATGCTGTAGCTCACGATTGGCCCCTGGATCAACTGTATGCTTTTCCTCCAGTTCCTCTAATTTCCAAAGTGATTCAGAAAGCCAGACGGCTGGGATGCAAGTTAATCCTCATTGCTCTTTACTGGCCTCGTCAGGTTTGGTTCCCCTTCCTCGAGCCTCTTCTCCTGGACGATCCTTGGATTCTGGACCCAGTTCCAGATCTATTGACCCACATGTCAGGCTTGCTACATTCCTCAGTCCACATCCTCAAATTGACAGCGTGGCTGCTCCAGTTCCATTCCTAGTCAGGCTTCACAATGTATCTTCCTCAGTGTCACATATTCTTATGTCCTCCCATAAACCTTCAACTAGGAGACTATATGGCAGTAAATGGAAAAGATTTTATATTTGGGCACAGAAAATGAATGTAGATCCCTACACTGCTTCTATCCTTGTGATTTTGGAATTTCTCTCCGAGCCTTTTCAGCAAGGATCTACCGTTGCCGCTATCAGAGTTCAATTGGCAGCTATTTCTCATTTCCATTTAGGGTTTCCAGATACCAATTTAATGTCTCATAAGCTATGCAAGACCTTTTTAAAAGGAGCCACTCTGTTGAGGCCACCGTTCCAAGAACCTGTGGCTTCTTGGGGTTTAAATTTTGTGTTGTCCAAACTGACATCTTCCCTGTTTGTACCTTCTCACTCATCTTCATTGAAACTTTTGTCTTGGAAGACTTTGTTTTTGGTGGCTATCACATCAGCTAGACGGGTATCGGAGTTACAAGCCTTGTCTGTTAAGCCACCTTATTTGATCTTTCATAAAGACAGGGTCTCACTGCGTACTAACCCCTCCTTTGTCCCCAAAGTTTGTTCCCATGCCACCTTAAATCAATCCATAGAATTCCCAGTTTTCTTCCCTAATCACTGTAATGCAGCTGAATATCGGTTTCATCAGCTAGACGTTCATAGACAACTACGTTTTTATTTGCATCGGACCAAGGAGTTTAGTAAATCAGATCAACTATTCATTTCCTTTTCTGAATCCAGATTGGGCTTACCAGTTTCTAAAGTGACACTATCTAATTGGATTTCCAGTTGCATAGCCTTTGTCTACAGTTTGGAGGGCAGACCTTTACCCTTCAAGATCAAGGCTCATTCTACCAGGTCTCTGTCTACCTCTGCAGCCTTTCAAGCCAGGGTTCCACTTGATAATTTTTGTGCAGCAGCTATGTGGGCTACCCTTCACACTTATATTACACATTACAAATTGGATTTGGCTTCCAGGGGTAGAGCATCCTTTGGCTCTATGGTGCTCAGGAGTATTTTCCAGTGAGCCACCCAAGAATAAGGCGCTAGGGACGCTGTCCCATACGTAAAAATGAAGGTGAGATTGTACTACACAACATAAAGAAGTTATGTACTCACCATAACGTTATATGTTGGTAGTCCATTTCACCCTTCATTTTTACCAACCCGCCCTCCTGCCCCCATCCTGGAAGAATCTGGCGATATTAATATTTTGGTTATCTTTGGTTGGAGACCCTTTAGTATTGGTTTGTCTGTTATGGCTATTTCATCTAGTGAGCAGCAAACTAAATCTGGGGTTTGTACTGGTGCACTATGGGATACCTGCTTAGCCATGAGCCAACCAGAAGTCTTCAAGCTTATAAATCGGCCGAGTCGGAGCCGAGGAAAGGCTCTGAACCAGTACGTAAAAATGAAGGGTGAGCTGGACTACCAACATGGAACGTTATGGTGAGTACATGACTTCTTTTTACTTACGCCGTGAATTATTTTAGTGAGGAACATCTGTGGATGTTCCAGTTGTTGGATGTACCTGACATTGCGGGGGGATTTCATGACTCCCTCTTTCCAGATGTTGTCATGCACGCTGTCAGCACTGTGGTAGTATTATACATCATCAAACATTTGTCCCATTTGTTGGAACACAGTTGCTTTCTGGCAGCCAGATATATCCTGGGCAACCCAGTTCTTCAGCAGGTAGGCTCAACCATTCTCTGCTGTTGCATCACAAGTGGTCTCTAAATTATTTGGTAGCCAAGATGCAGTTCTGTTGTTGGAAAAAGCCTTACTGTGACCTATTTGCATGTTTGCGTCCCCAAGCAGTTTCAAGGGCAGTAAATTATTTTCACTTATTTCTTCATTTGAAAGATGTTCTCATACAGAAGTGACATCTGGGCCTGTTTTATAACTTCCCCCAATTCTTGTTATTCTGAAGTTTATGGAGAAAGCCAAGGTACAAAAGGCAAAGTCATTTTGATATTCCATTATGGTTCTGGCCCGAACAGATGTGCTCCCTGTGTTATGGCTTTACATTCTGGGCAGTCTCCTGTGTCTGATACCCTCCAGGAGGCTTCTAACTCACCCATCTAACAAGCCCCAAATGCATGCCTACTCCCTACTTTAACTATGGGGTTTCTCCATTTCTGCTGTTCTGCTGATGCCAGGTGCCCTTATATCCAGACAAGGTGACCCAAACACTAGAAGCCCAGGGACCCGGTATAAACAAAACATATAAAGTATGTGAAATATTTTCTTCTGTCAAAGTTTACCTTTTGGCCATTTCAGAATTCCAACTATTTGTCCTTGGCATCTCTAAAAATTTGCAAGAGTTTCCTCAAATGTACATTTCTTCTCCATCCATCAGTTAAAGATCCTGTTCCCCCAGTACTACTGTTTCACACTGAAAATTTTAATACTGCCTCCATTTGAGCTAGATACTGTTGCCAAAGTCAGATTTGTTTCTTAGAAGACCCTGTTCCTGGTGGTTGTCACTTCTGCCAGAAGAATTTTGGAACTTCAAGCATTGTCTGTACCATCATCCATAGCTTGTGTTCCATAAAGACAGACTGTCCATGAGAACAGATAGCACTTGCGGAGGTAATCACTACATAAAGTATCCTAACTAAAGTATACTAACTCTTGCAGGGAGTTGCAGTGATTAGGCACATTATCACCCAAATTCTGTTTGGCAAAAATGTTTTATTTGGGTTGTGGTAGTCTATGCGTTTAATATCATTTTCATTAAAGCTCTCGGTTTTGTATTAGAACATTACCCCACCAAATGCGCAATAGCAAGGACCACCCAAACCCCGCCCAGCACTCTACACATGAATTTATTTTGAAAACTGCTTTGAATAAACTTGGGAAAACCATCTTCAGACAAATGAGTGTGCTAAACTTTGTAATTATTTCAATACAAAGCCTTTTCTCCCTTATTTGCTAGTACCAGGATTTCCAATTTCCATTGATCAAAAGCTTTGATATATTACATGTTAGACTAAATAATTTGGCAGAACGTGTACTTACAAATGGTATGCCGATCCAAACAGATTTTTACCTATTACAAACACAGAATATGCTGCATTTATACAAAAGTCTTACAGTACTACACTGAGAATTACAATTCTTTAAAGGGGATGGGGCAAACACATAAAATGTTGCATGCATAAAATCTATTACACAGACTTAAAATTTCTATTCTGTAAAGGTGTGGGGTGCGGGTGGCGACCTTTCTGGGAGGTCTTTTTTATTGCATTTATTTATTGCCCCCACTGCTCAGAATATCGCTTGTTGCTTTATCTCCAGAAAAAAAATGTTTAAAGAAAGGAGGGGTGCAGGGGGGCTTGCCCCCCTGCAAAAGCAATTACTGCAAACATTATACCAAAGAAAGGTGGGAGTTCACGGGTTATGGGTATGGACTGCAAAACGGGAACTTGTGGATACTGCATACATGCTGCCCTTCTGACCCGCTTCTTACCCTACAACACAGTATGTGGTTAAGCACAAAGTGACAAAGCAAGTCAGACACCCAGGACATGCGGTGCTTCCGACGGTGCACTTATAAATGTAGAAAATGAGGACAAGTGTATTTAATCTCTGTTTTACGTATCGTATATTAAAGGCTGTAGTAACTCTAATTAAAGATAGTATAAAAAGCATGAAGCCTATGTTAAAAATGGTAAGAAAGTGAATATTTACAATTGACATTCACCATGTCGCTGTATAATCTTCATAGCTTGTCACTCAGCCCTGTCAGTCATGTAGGCCACGCCCATTCCTGCACGAAAATCGCAGTGGGGTAATGTTCTAATACAAAGCCACGCTTTCTTTCAAGACCTTGCAGTGAAGGATTTTTTTCTTTCAGCTGCCAAGTGGTTACTACTGCAGAAATGTGCTGGTGAGATTGGGGTTTGCTGAATGTTCTGTGTGTCATGCCTGCTGGCTGTGCTGGCTACAGAGATTGTGTTGTATCAGCTTTGTTATTATTATGCTCTACCATTTTCCATTTCTGAACACTTGCAGCGGTTAGTACATTTTTTTATTGTATTTTACAATCATCTGGAAGCTTTATTTACATTCGGTTACCTAAAGTACAGCTCCAACCTCCAGTGTATCTAACCTCAACCAAGAATTATTTTTGTCTCTATAGTGTCACATATGTGCAGTTTAGCAATCAAAATACCTTCCTTATCTTTCACATTTCTTCATTTCTGTTAGTTTTTCCTGTCAGTGGTTATTAAGATCCTATCATAGTTTGTTCTGTTCGCCTCTCACATAGTTACATAAATGGCATAGTGGAGTCTGAACTCATTCTGTAGTGTTTCAGTGTTAGTCACCGCCCACCACCCACCACCCACCACCCAGGGTTTTATATTCTTAAACTGTGTCTTGTGAAGTCAGCAGAATACTATGAAACCCATTTTCACAAAAGCTTTTTTAAAGCCTTTCTGGGAATAGCAGGTGTACTATAGCAATGCATAAACAAACTGGTAAGCTTTGTCATTTTTGGCCTGTGAAGTGCGTGATTCACATCACTGTAGAAAAATTAAGCACAGCATGGCAATCTCAAAGTTGCTTCAGTCTGCTTTGCCAGGTCTAGTCATGTTAGTTGTCAGACAGCTAGTATTACTGAAACCTACTTAAGGCAGTCCAGGGAGATGTCAGGCAAACCTGCTGGAAGTACAGGTTTTCATCACAATACAGACCTTTTTTTTTTGGGGGGGGGTTGGGTTCTGTGTAGAGTTTTCCATTTACAGCAGCAATATAGCTGAATGTCTAGTGAATAATTCCTTCAAGAAATTGGTATTAATTCTTCATTGTTAGCCCTCAGTATATCCTTACATGTTTTGATAAAACTACTATGCAGGATGCGTTGAGGCCTGAGCAATGCTAATTGAAAGCATCTTCATTCGTGTAGTGTTGAACTTGTGTGTGTGTGTGTGTGTGTGTGTGTGTGTGTGTGTGTGTGTGTGTGTGTGTGTGTGTGTGTGTGTGTGCATGCGTCCGTCAGTGTATATACATGTGAGCTGCTGTATAGTAACTGTACTGTTAATTAAGGAGAATATTTGTGAGAATGTCTGTCAAAAAATCTGATAACACTGCAGTCCTGGACTTCAGTTACAGATCATGCCTGTCTTTATTGTGTTTTACTAAGCTTAATATTTATAATAGTATTGTTAGCCTTCAGTGCAGCAGACCTGTTTAAACAATGCACTTACCATGTACTTTGAAGTGGTCTGTAGTTCTGTGTACCCTGTTTACTGAGTTTGCGTACTTTAATGCTGCAGTGTATTGATTATATCTTGCCCCTAAGTAAATGTTACCTGTTTCTTAATAGTTTGGAAATTCTCTGTGCCTCATTTAGTATTGTCTTGAAGTCTTCTAATAAATTTAGCCAGAAAGTAACATACATACATAGACTCATTGTGTTGCATCCTTTATGAACTGCATAGATATTGTTCATGTTTCACTGTGGCAGTCATCACATTTGGGTTATCTGCTTGCAGTAGCCTTCAGTCGGCCTGATTATTAAAGTCTTGGCTCCTCCGTCGGTTGCTGTTTCATCTTCCATGACGTCAGGTAGTGGGTTTAAAGCATGCAGCCGACGCCATTACATCAGTCTTTCTTGCCGTGTGGTGCCCGAAGTAGAAGCAGTTCGCAAGTGCCTGTTAGCTGACTCCAGAAATTTTCGTTTTCGAGTTTCAGATCTGAAGTCTTCAACTAAGCTAAGTACCCCATTGGGGATCCTTTTTCTTGCTCTAAACTGATGTCATTAAAAGTTAACAATTGTATTTCTTTTGGAAAGCAAATACCTCATAAAGATTTTCAGTCATACTGCATTCCTTGCTTAGGCCCAGACCATGACGTACCTCGCTGTCGGTTTTGTGCCTTATTCAAACCTCATACTATTCGTCGTCGGTTCATTTACGCATCTACATATTTTGGTACTGTGTTCAATTATCCAGAAATGGCTTCGATAAGCCACTTGACTACCGACATTCCGAAAAAACGCAAAGATAAAGACAGAGACAGACCGCATAGGTCCAAAGCTGCCGACGACACTTCTGCTAAGCTAGTCACCAGTTCGCTGGTACTCAGTGAGGTGTTTCGCAGCCCTTGATACCCGCTACTTCAGATTCGCAGGCCTCTACTGAGACCCATTCGGAGTCTGGTATGTTGCGAGATGCTTCTTCGATTGTGGAACCTGAGGATGTCTCTACCTTGGATGGGTCCGGAGCTGCTGTGCAGGCACCGGCTTCTGAGGGTGTATTCAGGCCTACTGACTTGCATATTAAACCAACGCCATCTTTTTCTTCAAGGCCTAAAACTCCATCCATGCCTAGAAAACCGATGCCCAGACCACATGGTCAGGCCCCTGTGCCTAAAAAAACAAATGATAAGAATGGCTGAAGACCTTATTACTCTAATTAGGGGAAGCCGCCCTTCCCCCTCTAAGAGACCCAGGACTGATTTTCCTTCTGATTCTTCTGATCAGGATTCTGAAATTTCTGTTTTCTCTGATGACCAGGATTTGCCCTTATCTACCTATGAGGATTCTGATGCAGAGGACTCCATTCCCTCTGCTTCCCCTCCAGAGGATTTCTCTTTTGGTGAAACCGTGCATACTCTTTGGGAGCATTTTCGCTGGGAAAGCCAGGATTACTCTGACTCCAAAAAGAGGCTTAGGGAATTCTTACTCCTACCTCAACACAACACAGGCCTTTAGCTGTCCCTCCTGTACTGGACATTGTAGATGATGCCTTCTCGGAATCTAGCATGGCCCCTGACTCTTTACCTCCTGCTCCCAGAAAACCTGATAGGTATTAGTGGGTTCCTGACTCTCACAAGTTCCTTTTTAAAAATCCTACTGCGGATCCTGAGACCATTTCACAGGGACCCAAGGGCATTAAGGCTAGTAACTGCCAAAAATCCTACCCCCTCTGATAGAGATTCGAGGGCACTGGATAGAGGGGTAAGAAGGTATACACCTCTGCAACCTTGGCCATCAGGGCCTTAAACTGCCAGTTTCATATGTTAAAGTATCAGAAGCATATTATTGGATTGCTTAAACAGAAAATGATGATGTTTTTGTAGACTTAGAGAAAGCATATGACAGGGTGCCTAGAGAGGACTTGTGGTATTGTATCAGGAAGTCGGGACTGTCAGAGAAGTATGTAAGAGTGGTACAGGATATGTACGAGGGTAGTGTGACTGCGGTGGGAGTGATGGATGCGTTTAAGGTTGAGGTAGGATTACATCAAGAATCATCTCTGAGCCCTTTCTTATTTGCAATGGTGATGGATAGGTTGACGAGATCAGACAGGAGTCCCTGTGTACTATGATGTTTGCAGATGACATTGTGATCTGTAGTGAGAATAGGGAACAGGTGGAGGAGACCCTGGAGAGATGGAGATATGCTCTAGAGAGAAGAGGAATGAAGGTCAGCAGGACTAAGACAGAATATATGTGTGTGAATGAGAGGGAGGATAGAGGAATGGTGAGGATGCAAGGAGTAGAGGTGGCAAAGGTGGATGAGTTTAAATACTTGTGATCAGTAGTTCAGAGTAATGGTAAGTATGGAAAAGAGGTGAAGAAGAGAGTACAGGCAGGATGGAGTGGGTGGAGAAGAGTGTCAGGAGTGATTTGTGACAGACGAGTACCAGTAAGAGTAAAAGGAAAGGTCTACAAGAGAGTAGTGAGACCAGCTATGTTATATGGGTTGGAGACATTGGCATTGACAAAAAGGCAGGAGTTAGAGCTGGATGTAGCAGAGTTAAAGAAGTTAAGATTTGCACTGGGTGTGACGAGGGTGGACAGGATTAGGAATAAGTATATTAGAGGGTCAGCCCAGGTTGGAAGATTTGGAGACAAAGCCAGAGAGGCAAGATTACATTGGTTTGGACATGTGCTGAGGAGGGATGCTGAGTATATTGGGAAAAAGATGCTAAGGATGAAGCTACCAGGTAATAGGAAAAGAGGAAGGCCTAAGATAAGGTTTATGGATGTGGTGAGAGAGGACATGCAGGTGGTTGGTGTGACAGAGCAAGATGCAGAGGACAGGAAGAAATGGAAACAGATAATCCGCTGTGGCGACCCCTAACGGGAAAAGCCGAAAGATGATGATGATGAAACAGAAAATTATGTTGATTCCTGGAGGTGCTGAAAATAAATGATATTAAAATGATATTAGCAGAAGTAAAGAAGCAAATTCCTTCTATAAACACTCCTTAGTATGTGAAAGAATGAAGATAGAATTTATCATACTAGAACAGGTAAATATCAACCCCAGAGGAGGTGATTGGGAAACATCATTAGAATTTAAGGAACTGCTTTGGCAGGTAAGATTAGATGCGGCCAAAACCCCAGGGCTAAATGGAGCTATTAGTATTGGCAGCCTGTTAAAAATTAGAAGGGCCAAGCTATAAAAGAATAAATTGTACAATGTACTATAGAAGCATTACCATGTAAAAAATGATTAATACTTAATGAAAAGGCACAAAGGTTGGGTTCATGGCTGTATTATGGGCAGGGAAACATGGAGTTTATTAAGACAACTACAAGCTTGGCCTGAATACAACACAGTTGTAAAGTGTGAAAAAAGAGTATGTCTGCCTTTAGTGGGATAGAAGAAGAACCAAAGAAGGTGCGGACAGATGTATACCTCCACCAGTTTTTGGGTATACACACTTGTACTTTTGTAAATATTTTATACTAAGGTTTTGTGAAAAGGGGCTTGCAGTATAATTAATTCTGCAGATGTAAAAAATGGCACATTACCAACACAAAATGTATTAATGATTTAGCACAATAAGTATTTTTATATGTACAATTTTTTGTTGTATATGTAGGGTAATTTGCCATTTAGGGGTTTAGAAATAATCATATTTATTGCCATCATAAGGCAAGACACAAACACTGCATAATATGTTTCTAATATCCATATATTTTTAAAAATGGATGATTTTTAAAATGTATGATTTTTAACAGAATTTTTTAAGTACAATTATATGGATGTTTAAGGTTTATTTATGGATATGCATTTAATACCAATATGAATAAAAGATAGGTTAAGATACAACAAACAAAAAATTAACTAATATTAACAGGTTGTATCAGACATAAAGAACAACCCTTTGGCTTTAAATGTAATGTAATCTTACAATTAATTGACTATTAATTAAGTAATTAAGTAGGATAAAACAGTATAAAAGAAGTTGCTGGAAATGAATTAAATGTCTTGATAAAGCCTGGGAGGGCCCGGGTGAAAGCGCTTGACGAGATATTGGATTTATTGTATGCTTTTAATGCTTTTTACTGGTGGAGCTGAAAAATAAAACTTTCTTTCTGCACTTTGGTTTGACACCTGGATATCTTACTTCTTCAAATTTACCAGTTGGTGCTGTTCCTACAAGGAGTTGTGTTTGGTTTTAGATTTGGAGACAAAGCCAGAGAGGCAAGATTACATTGGTTTGGACATGTGCTGAGGAGGGATGCTGAGTATATTGGGAAAAAGATGCTAAGGATGAAGCTACCAGGTAATAGGAAAAGAGAAAGGCCTAAGATAAGGTTTATGGATGTGGTGAGAGAGGACATGCAGGTGGTTGGTGTGACAGAGCAAGATGCAGAGGACAGGAAGAAATGGAAACAGATAATCCGCTGTGGCGACCCCTAACGGGAAAAGCCGAAAGATGATGATGATGAAACAGAAAATTATGTTGATTCCTGGAGGTGCTGAAAATAAAGATTTACAGGACTTGATGCATTCTGCTGAGCAAGTTGGAAAACATACTTTGCAATGTGGTTTTGATTCATTAGAGGCATCTTGCAGGGCTGCTGTTACTGGGTCTGTACTTAGAGGGCATGCTTGGCTTAAGGAGCAATCTTTGCCAGATCATGTTAAAGCTAAATTACTGGATGCTCCCTTAAACCAAGGCCGCCTGTTTGGCAACAAAGCAGAAGAAGTACTTAAAAAGATGGAGGAAAAAGCTAAATATATGCAAACTGTTAAAGATTTCCTGCAAGTACAACCTCCCAGATTTAGTAGGCATTGGCCCACTAAGAATTGGTCCTTTCCTGTCTCTTCCAGGCCTTCTCAGTCCATTCCCAGAACCAGCAGAACACCCAGGCTTCAGTCCCAACGTACTCACAGGCCTAAGCAGTGGGGGGCTCCCACTTCCAAAGCAGGGAGTAGTAAGACTCCCCCCTATGGTAAACTGTCTCAATGACTTAACTTTAAACCTTCTATGCCCTGCTCAACTGACTGTCCCTTTAGGGGAAAAGATTGCCCTGCATGCAAAAAATTGGGAACTCATTACCCAGGACAAATTGGTTTTAAATATAGTTTCCCAAGGATACAGATTCCACTTCCGCTCCTTACCAATCCCAAACAGTTGGCCAGACCTACCCCCCAAATCAGTGGGCAGAGGCTCAAAAGCAAATTCTCTCTCTTTTAAGCATCAGGACTATTCAGCCTGTCCCAGAAGAAGAATGGGGGCAAGGTTTCTACTCAAGACTTTTCCTGGTACCCAGAAAAGACATTTCCTGGTGTCCTATCCTGGACCTGTCTATCCTAAACACATTTTTGGTAATCCCAAAATTAAAGATGCTAACTCTTCATCAGCTACTTCCCATGCTAGGCAAAGATGCCTGGTTGGCAACACTGGATTTAAAGGAAGCCTACCTGCACATCCCAATAAGGGAATCTTGCAGAAGATACCTATGCTTCTGAGCAGGCCACATGCATTATCAGTTCTCTGCACTGCCCTTTGGCTTATCTACTGCACCCAGGGTATTCACAAAGTGCCTAGCTCCAGTCATTGCATTTTGCAGGCAAAGAAATATTCAGATATACCCATACCTGGACGATTGTCTAATTCAGGCAGAAAGCCAGGACATACTATTAAATCATCTGGCATTTGTAAAGAAATTGCTAAAGTCTCTGGGTGCACCATAAACGAAAAGAAATCACATCTTGTACCCTGCCAACAAATTGTATTCCTGGGAGCAAGCTTGAATACAACTTCCCAGATGACCTACCTCATACCAGAGAAACAAGTTCATTTGACAGTCTACTTCAAACTACTGGCCACAAAGACCCAGCTATCTGTAAGGAAAATACTGCGGGTTCATGGCCTCTTGCATTCTACTAATTCCATATGCAAGACTGCGTATGAGGAAACTACAATGGTATCTAAAAAGCCTATGGTGTCAAAATTCTCAGGATCTAGAATCAATGATTCCTATCATACCTTGTCTATAGATAGAGTTCCTTTGGTGGGCAGAGGCCTGCCACCAAAGCAAGGGACTGCCATTCACTCTACCCCCTGCTGCCCAAACACTAACAACAGATGCATCAGATTATGCATGGGGGGCTCACTTGGCAGGGCAGTGCATTCAGGGCAAATGGAACCCAAATCAAATGCACCTGCATATCAATCAAAAAGAAATGTTAGCTGTACAGAATGCTCTGACAGCCTTCAAGGACCACATTCTTCCAGGACAATTACTGGTAAAGACGAACAACACGACTGTTATGTGGTACGTAAACAAGCAGGGGGGAACCCACTTATACCCTCTCTGCAGACTAGCCATGGCTCTGTGGAACACAGCCTTGAGCTACCATGTGCACCTACAGGCTCAGTTCCTGCCAGGAAAGCTAAATACACTGGCAGACAACCTAAGCAGAAATCTCATGGACCCACACGAGTGGAAACTGGAATCAAAGATATTCAGTATGTTGAGAAACAAATGGGGGAGCCCAGAGATAGACCTGTTTGCCTCCCCCCAGAACTACCAATTGGACAAATTTTGCACAAGGACTCCCCAGAAACAAGCTTGGAAAGTGGATGCCCTGCCCTTCACCTGGAAAAACCTATCGGTTTATGCCTTTCCACCTCTGCCTCTCCTCTCCAAGGTACTACTAAAGATCAAACAGGACAAACCAAGGACAATACTGATTGCACCAGACTGGCCACGCCAACACTGGTACCCCTTCTTGCGCAGTGTGTCACTGCTGCCACCATGGCACCTGCCTCAGACCCCTGCCCTGCTGTCCCAGCAAGAGGGCCAGATTCTGCACCCACAGCTTCAAACCCTGAACCTGGCAGCCTGGCTAATTACCTGATCTCTCCATTACCATCCCTCAGTAAGCAAGTGATGGATGTTATTCTGGAGGGAAGGAGGCCTAGTACTAGAAAATCCTATGCTGAAAAATGGAAAAGATTCTGTTCCTGGAGCCAAACTTAGGGGATGGGCACAGCAATGCCCAATTTACCCCATATTCTTCAATACTTAACTGAGATGCTTCACAAGGGCCTTTCCTTTTCCTCCATCAAAATTCACACCTCAGCCATTTCAGCTCATTACAATACAGAACCACCCCTCTTCTCTCCTCCACTGCTGAAGCAATTCCTCAGAGGGGCCAGAAACTTAAGACCACCCAGGAAAGCCCCTACTCCAGCCTGGGACCATAACTTTGTATTGGAAAAGCTCACGCTACCTCCCTTTGAGCCAGCTGCAAATGCAGAGTTGAAATTCCTTACTTGGAAAACAGCCTTCCTTCTAGCCATCACTTCAGCAAGAAGGGTGTCTGAAATACAGGCCCTCATGGCAGTGGAGCCTTTCATCATCTTTGATGCTGACAGGGTGTCCCTCAGGACCAATCCCTCCTTCATGCCCAAGGTGGTATCCAGTGTGACCCTTAATCAGTCCATTCATTTGCCAACCTTCTTTTCTAATCCACAGAACAAAGGGGAACAAATACTGCACTCCTTGGACGTGCACAGACAACTTAGATTTTACTTAGACAGGACTAAGCCTCTCAGGAAATCTGAACAGCTGCTGGTTGCATTTGCTGCAGGTGCAGAGGGGAAGGCCATTTCAAAGCAAACCATTTCTAAGTGGATAGGCCATTGCATTTATTTCTGCTATAAACACCATGGAAAACCTACCCCACAGGGGATAAGACCACATTCAACCAGGGTTGCATCTACCTCTATAGCCTTTCTCAGAGGTGTCCCTACCAGGGACATCCTAGAAGCTGCTACCTGGAGTTCGGTACATACCTTCACCAAGCATTACCACTTGCCAATGTTTTCTAAATCCAGAGCTGGCTTTGCCACTGCAGTCTTGCAGGGCCTTATAGCTGGTCCTAATGCTATCTAATTACCTCCTCCCATCCTTAGCTTTGGGAATCTACCCAAATGTGATGACTGCAACAGTGAAACACGAAGAACATAGTACAGTTGTGTACACTTACCATAAATGTAGATGTTCGAGTGTATTCACTGTTGCAGTCCTGGTTACCCACCCTCCAGCCTCCTGACTTCTATTGACTATGCCTCTTTTCTTGTTTGCCAGGCTTAAAGCTTTTTGGTGTATTTGCTTTTGTGTTGGGGGTGTAACCTTGTATGTAATTGCTTCCCATTATTGGGGCAGCTGACATCTGGGGCAAGAAAAACTGATGTAATGTCATCGGCTACATGCTTTATACCCCTGACTACCTGACGTCATGGAAGATGAGACAGCAACTGACACAGGACCCAAGACTTTGATAATCATGCCGACTGAGGGCTACTGCAGGCAGATAACCCAAATGTGATGACTGCAACAGTGAATACACTCGGACATCTACATTTATGGTAAGTGTACACAACTGTACTTTCTACTGACACTAGTGTAAAATGGATACGCTTGATAAGAGATTGAATTCAACGAAGTTTCACAGAAACACCGTGCTAATCATTGAGAAATTGCCACAAGCTGATTTTTTTCCTTCGGCAAGAATTAAACAAGTCTATTACTAGTATATGCCATGACAAAATGGAATATTTGCAACTGCTGCTAGTGTAATGTAGCAACTACATTTATCATTAAATAACACTAAGGAAAATGATTTGCAGACATTAGGTGATAGTTAGCAAAATGTACAGATTTCTGGATGGTTTAAGAGGTAGATGTGGTGAAGATAATTAAAAAAACAGGATATGTCTACAGATGAAAGAACTGAACAACATGTAACTATTGCAGGTGTAAACGTGAAGGATGGGGTTCATCACTATGCTTTGAATGTAGTCAGGTGTCTGGAAGCCATCACCTTTAGTCCTGGATAGATAATTTGTTGGCCTGGAAAAGTGGGTGAAGTCTATGACTGCAGTATTTTCTTGTTTTTATGAACCATTTGCACCACTACATACAATGCATCGAATCTGGCAAAGTTTTCCCCGCCCATCATCTTGCCTGTGTATAATTTAGTATATAATTTAGTTAAGCAGTAAGATTAAGTTTCCCTGTGCTGATACCACTTATGTCAAGAAAGTGAAAGTGTTGAGAAGAATCCATGGGGTTGCAGGCATCAAAGGCTGTGATTGTATTCCCAGACTGTCCCTGCAGTGACTTCTGTAATCCATCCATCCACAACTCCCGTTTCCCATTTTTACACACAGGGTCCAAGTGTCACTTCAACAGTGGCAGTCATCTAGAGGCAAGGTTTACACCACTGGGTGGCTAGCCCTGCCATGGTGGTTCTTGCTCACTACGCACTCACACGCACACTCACTCCTATGGCCAATTTAGTGTCCAGTCCACCTACTGCATGTCTTTCGAATGTGGGAGTAAATCAGAGAATCCAGAGGAAACCCACATGAACACACAGAGGACATGCATACTCCGCACAGAAGGCACCCCAGCTGAGGATCGAACCAGGGAGCCTCTTGCTGTAAGGCAACAATGCTATCTGCTGCTCCAGCAATAGGGTATGTAACAAAAGTGATAGGTAATAGTTATAGGGTATATAACAAAAGGACTTCACTAAGGGGTAAAATAACATTGTGTGGTCATGTCCTAATAACATCTTTACAAAGCTTTTTATGTAGAAATGCCCACATGAACTTAGTTTTATGGCCAAGAGTATGTGTCACTGCACTTAAGCTGTCAAGTACCAGTGTGTGTGTGTGTGTGTGTGTGTGTGTGTGTGTGTGTGTGTGTCTGTGTGTGTGTGTGTGTGTGTGTGTGTGTGTGTTAAATAGTTCATTTTAAGGTCATACAGAACATTGTATGGCTAAAAGCTAGAGGAAACGGGAGGAAAATAGTTGTGAGAATTGTAAATCTAGAGGAGTTGGAACATTAATTTGTCTTTATTTGTTTTGTTGTTAGCCAGAAGTAGTAAACTGATTCAAAAATCCTTTTCAACCCCTTCTCAGACTAGAGACAAGTACATATGCAGTTATATTAATGCACATTAAGATAGATGCAGGACATTTTGATACAGTAGTTTGATGTTGTTTGATAAAGAATTTCAAAAGAATAAAATTCTAATTAAATTTGACGAGAAGTATGGGCTAAATAAGAAAATTGAAATGCAATTTCTGAATTTTGTAATTTAGTCTTATGTGTGGAGCCATTATTGTTTTAATAGTATGTCAGTGTCATTTATATTCTTATGGCTAAGAACATCAGGAGCTGCATAGCTCACACACTGGATTGTAACTTTTCATGCTATTTGGCTGGGCTGTCTGTGTCCCAGTAGTATATGATTGCTGATTTAGCACTTCACATTAGTTAGCATTGTGAGTAGCTGGAGAAAAGTAAGAGTGATACATCTGGCTACAGAAAAACATAAGTTATAAGGATTCCTTGATGTGAGTTATGACACTGCAGGTGATGGCTGTACTACACAGTCCAGTTCAGAAATGTGAGATGTATCAGATACAAAGACAGTACATAACAACATAGCTAATCTCAGAACAAAAGTAATTGAATTACTGATGCTAGCTGCTGTAATTGCTTTGTAGCACTAAAGCAAAACAAAAGAATCCCCTTAAATGTTGATCTGATGTTGTCAATCTTCATTCATTCTGGATCTGTTGGGTCTCTGTTCTGACCATTGTAACCAACTTGGTCGCTATATCAAGCTCGTGCCAGCCAGAAACTCTCAAGCCAAGGCTACCCATAGTGCCTCTCTTCCATTCCCCCAGATCTCACTTGCCGTGTAGAAAATTGGACTTGTCAGCCGTGCTCTCAGCTAAGTGCTAGATTTTTTGATATATATATTTACATATCGTCTCCTCTTTATTTAATTGCGCCTCTCCTTGATATTTGTTGTTACTGCTGTGTTTTTTTGGTGTGAGTGATATATATATATATATATATATATATATATATATATATATATATACATACATATACATACACACACACACACACACACACACATCTATATATATATATATATATATATATATATATATATATATATATATATATATATATACACATATATATATATATATATATATATATATATATACACACACACACACACACACACACACATATATATATATATATATATATATATATATATATATATTTTGCGGGTATTTTTTTTTCTGACTACCATTGTTGGTACAGTTAAAAAAAAAGTCTTTACTCTGTGTTTTCCGTTGGTTTGTTTGTTTTGTTAATGTGTATGTGTGAGTTTTGTCTCTGTGCGCTTGCCCTCTTGTATTTTTGAAAGATGGCCGAGAAACAGAAGGGAACCACAAGGTTCAAGCAATGTGAGGAATGTGACAGGAAGATGCCCAACTCTGATGGGCATCTTTCTTGTGTTTATTGTTTTGGGGTGCCACATTTGTAAATTCAACCGCCTTGTGAACTCTGCAAGGGTTTCAGTGTTTGAACCCTTGCAGAGAGAAGAAACAAACGTATCTTCAAAGAGCTGCTAAAATGCCCTTTTGGTGAGGCTTTGTCTGAGGCGGAGACATCTAAGTCTCCCAAAAAAGAGCCCAAGAAAAGGAGTCATTCAGTTCCTGCATCTCATAAACTACACAAATCTAAATCTACTAAGGGCCAGGGCCTACTCATCCCTCAGAACCGAGGCTGAAGATACCAAAATCGACACCAACTACTACTGCTCCGGCACTGAAGCCTGTCACATCTCCTATGGTGCCAAAGACTGCTGAAACTTCAAAAATTCCTACGGCACCGACTTTATCATCGGTACCAATGACCCTCTGGGCACCAACAATAGTTTCCCCAGCATACCGGTTACTTCCTTCCCTGCAAAGCAAGTTCTTGGTCAACCGACCACAGTGCCTAAGGTCGAGAGTACATCAAGGGCTAGGTACTCCCCATCTATAGACCCCTTCTTGGGTCAGAATTAAGCCCATTCATTGAAAGGCCGGAACTGCCCTTGGGGATGTCCGTCTGTTCCACCAGGAGCCTTTCAGAGCTTGATGTTGTCAGATTAATGGATCAGCTCTTGGCGGCCAGAGGTCTCCCTGCTCCATCTAGGACCTCTCTCCCATCTGGAGCTGAGGTTTACTCTCCAAGGACTCTCACTTATCTTCCTCCTTCAACCTCTCCACAGATCTTGGACCCCTCAACTTTGACATCCTCAGTGCCAACTACTTTGGCGCCGATGGTGGACCTCAAATTGGTTCCAGAACTGACTTTGTGGTCGGCGGCTCTGTCGGAGCCGACCCACCCATGGGACTGTGACTTGGCTGCCAGCTCCGGGATCCCTGGATCAGCTCCTGATTTTTTTCCATGGTGCCATCTACAGTTCCTAGTGCCCTGGCAGTTTTGAGTCCTCTCACGGCTCCTATTCTGGAGGTGGGCTCTTCGGAGCAGGGTGTGACCCCGGTTCCGAGGTGTTCTTTCTCGGTTCTAGGCTCCCATCCCTCTTCGGGCAGGCCTGACTTCCAGATTATGGAGAGAGCCCTGGCCTCTGCAGGCTCACAGCTGGCACCATCCCCGTCGGACTGTCACATCTATGTGTACTCTGGTTCACAGCTGTCACAATCCGCTGCACTGGGGCCGCAGGCACAAAAGCAGCAAGACACCTGTTGGAGGTTCCCCTCTCTTCGGTGTCCTCTTCCCCCTGAGGAGCCACCCAGTAAGAGAATGTGCAAGAGGAAGCACCTGGATTGTCCAGAAGAATCGGACACTGAGGATACAGATTTCGATGAAGGGGAAGGGTCCCCTCGGTAATTAAATCAAAAGGTGCTTCAATAAAGTATTAGTTTAAGGGTTTAAGGGTGTGCACACTTATGCAACCAGCTTATTGTAAGTTTTTATTTTTTTTAATATTTTCTCCCCTAACAATTTGTTTTTCAATTAAATTGTACAGGTTATAGGTCACATTAAAGGTGGGAAAAGTTTTGAAATGATTTACTGTGGTATCATTTTTTATATCACAAAAAACTGCATTTTAACAGGGGTATATACACTTTTTTTATCCACTGCATCAACAAAAGTTAGGGCGCATTCTACCAGATCTGTTTCCACTTCAGTAGCCTTTCATTCCAGAGCTTCTATGGATGATGTACTGTATGTGCAGCCACAACTTGGGCTACTCCCCATACCTTTATCACTCATTACAAACTGGATATGGTCTCCAGGGGAAGAGCATCCTTTGGCTCTATGGTACTTAGGAATATTCTTCCCTAGGGCCTCCCAAGGTTTAAAGTAACTTGGGACTCTGTCCCAGCAGTCAAGAATGAATGAAGAATGACAATATCAGATAAAGAAGTTATGTTCTTACCATAACTTTCCATCTGTGTCATCTGTCTTCATTCATTCTTGAGATCCCACCCACCTTCCCCCTCTTAAGACACCTGGAGGTTCGGAACTAGTCCTGGGATCCTAGTAAGGTTGTTGCTCAGACAAAGCTTCCATCATTTTCTACTCTATAGACAAACTCTGTCTGAGGTAGGGAAGAGAGGTGCTATGGGTAGCCTTGGCTCAAGAGTTTCTGGCTGGCACGAGCTTGATATAGCAGCCGTGTCGGTTCCAAGGGTCGGAACTGAGACCCAACAGTCAAGAATGAATGAAGATCAGCAACACAGATGGAACGTTATGGTAATAACATAACTTCTTTTTATGGACCCTTTGGTGGATGGTATGCAGAAACTGTGTGTGGGCTTTTGGTTTAGAAATATAGCACAGTGCAGTTGGGCAGCTGGCACTGAGCAAGCAATGTGAGCATGCAGGTATAGTAATGTTTAAGGAGGTACTTGTAAGAAAGGCAGGGGACTGTAATTCTGGTATGCATTTGATTGAGAAGGAAGGGGATCTGGTCAGTGAAATCTGATTAATGAGTAGCACAATAAAAGAGATCGCTAAAAGGGTTGGAAAGTTCCTCAGGATTTGGTGCTCCAGCCTACTGTTGTTCTCCCTTTTCATTTACAGTTTGCTGTGGACCTTCCACAGGTCAGCAGCATGATGTATGTAGATGATATTGTTTTTATTCTGTCATATAGATTCTTCCTCGTTTTTAATTACAACCCTCCAAAGTGACTTTTGCTTTGTGTGGAACTGGGTCACAAACAAACAGTAAGTCTTCAAGACTCTACAGTGATGCTACAAAGTCCCCCTAGAAGTATAGCTTTCAAACAATGCTTTATTTGTTAAAGTCAGTAATCTCTCTTCTCTTTCAGTTATGACTTAGCAAGGAGTTATCATTGGTCATTTTCTGTCCTCTTATCTACAGTCCCAACATCGGTCAGTAGGGAGTGTTAAATCAGCTTATGGTCTTATATAAAGCAGTTTATCTTCTTACAGCAGAAGCAAGGTGAGCTACTGCAGTAAATACATTATTCCCAGGATGGAGCATGTCCAGCCTATAAATCTTCTAGTTTTCTTCCATAATAGCTCTTTTCTTTAGTCTGTAGAAAATAAAATTCTCTTATTAGTCACGTAGAAACAGTCCAAGCAGCGTAACATGGCAACAGTACCACAAGGAAAATCCAAAAACGCTGCAGGTACAGAGTCACCAGGAGTCATTCGTGTAAAAGACTTTATTAAATACAATCTAAGCAATAAAACACTCTGCTTAGATTGTATTTAATAAAGTATTTTACACGAATGACTCCTGATGACTGTGTACCTGCAGCATTTTTGGATTTTCCTTGTGGTATTATTAGTCACTTAGCTGACAGCAGAGAGCACGACTGTTTAATAGATGGGAAGGCAAACTGGATGCCTGTAACACCCAGAGCTACCTTTTTCTCCTCACTAACTTAAAACTGAAATTGCTTAATAGCTTGCTCCATTGGCATAGAGAGATAAAGCTGCGACTATGACCCAGGTGACCCAGTTTCAGTTAGAGGCTGGGGTGTCTGCTGGAGTTGGCAGGGTAGGGAGAGGAGTAAAGAGGGGGGTCTACTTCACCCTGTTGAAGGCCGACAATATCGAAGCTGATATTGTCAGCACCAAAATGTTGAAAGTGAAAGTCATCGTGCTTGTAAACGGAAATCTCCGTAAGGGGAGA
The DNA here is from genome assembly GCF_019279795.1 of Protopterus annectens. Taxonomy (NCBI): domain Eukaryota; kingdom Metazoa; phylum Chordata; order Ceratodontiformes; family Protopteridae; genus Protopterus; species Protopterus annectens. Next base: position 200,040,207 of record NC_056725.1, on the reverse strand, counting down.
TTTCTGTTTACTGCAGTGTAGTGTGATCTCGGAGTTGGTATATTTTAAGTAGTGGGGGGTGTGGGGGCTGCAGAGGGGCTTGCCCCCCTGCATAGAGCAATTTGTGTTGTGTTTGGATGTTTTTTTTTTTTTTTGTGCGTGTGTTCGATGTTCGGGGGTTTTAACATTTTCGTGTCGGTTATTATGCTGTCGATATTTTGAGTTTTCGACAGCGTAATATAAACGCGTAAAGAGGCCATGCCTCCTCATCTATTTTGGGGTGGGGATTACATGCCCAGGCCACACAGAGTGAACTGCTTTCCCTGTTGGAGACTGAAGAAAGGGGCTCAGTATGCTTGCCGTAGGAGGTGGGGTCATTTGCGAGCTTACATCAGTTTCAAAAGTGAGTAACAACCCCATGTTAGGCCCATTGCACATTCTCATGGGGAATGCTCACTGGGCATGTGCTGGCAGTTGGGACCTTATGCTAAAACTCCTGATGGCCGCCTTAATGATGGCTCATCTTGTTCAGCCCCTACCCAGGCTAAGGAGAATGAATCAACAATTTGGCTGTTAAGAGGGCTGATGGATAGTATGCAGCGGGGGATAAAAAGTGCAAACAAAAAAAGGTGAAATTACTTAATGAAAAAAAAAAAAAAAAGATGTTACAGAAACCCACCTATTCATTGAAAAACAAGAAAGGAACCCAGCCTGAGGGAAAAAAAATATTCTGAAATAATACAGATTCCTGTAATTGTATGCAGTAGACTTAAAAATAGTATATTTATTAAGGAGGGGAAAAAAATTATATCTACAGAGTGAAACAAGTATGCTTAACTTTAGAGACTCCAGAGAAGCAGTTTGCCTGTCAGACACCAGATAAACTACTCTTACACTGTTACGTACCTTGAATACATAGTTTGACAGCAGTCTTTAAGTTTTGTAAATATTCCATATGTATGTGAATTCTGCACTGTCAATAGCTCTTTGGCTAACTGTGAATACAGACTAGAAAGTTATCGTTTATGTCTCAAACTAGTATACCTTTTTGCTATCTCTCAGCTTTTTATCTTTAGTTTGTTCTTTATTTTCTTAGTTTTTCTTCTCCCATGCTATTGTATGTCCCAATGTATATTATGCTGAAAACCTTTGAAATGTAGGATGGACAGTAACTTCCACATTTTAATTGTGCTCTACCTTGCCGTCTGTGTTTATTTAACTTTTTTATATGGTAACAGGGAATGAGTACCTTCTTTGGTACCCCTAGTTTTGTTGTCCAAAATGCATATATATATATATATTTTTTCTTCTTGTAAGTAGGAGCATGTGCTGTCAGCTGACCTTTGTCATAGGTAGTTTACAGTTACTTTATCTTTTTGTCCCACATAGACTGGGATTGATCCATGTTGTCAGTGGACATGAAATGAATCTGAGTCCCAAGAGTGAGCTGCTGTTTTAGTGTTACAGCACAAGTTGTGACTTCTGTCTTTTCTAATTTCTCTGAATATTTATGGTTTATGGTACTATGACAGGAATGGACCTCATTCCTAAGTCTCGGTAGAATAACAAATAATGAAATGAGTATTGCTTCAGCCTTTGTTGTTTGCCAGGAGTGATGTAGCTAGCACCCCCATGCTGTAACTATAGAGAGTATGTTTTGTGACTCCACAATTGTAGGTACTGTTTCTCCCTTTTACCTTTCTCAGTTTCAGACAGCTACCTGGTCTCATTCCTAATAATGTCTGGTATTTCTAGCACTGTCTTCTACTTTTTATTTGCTTTGTAGTTCAGCTGCCATTCTAAGAATAACTCTTATGGGTACACAGTCCTCTTTACTGTGGCACTTTTATGTTGCCTATTATTCAGTCTAGAGAGAGAGAGAGAGAGATTCTCTAACTTTGTGGTTGCATTCTTCCCTTGTTGGCTTTGGTAAATGGATAACATTCCATGGCAATTTTAACTTCATCCATATTTTTGTGCTAATTTTCAAGCACTATGGAAGTTAAAAGTGAAACATTGTGACGATGCAGTGATACAAAAAAATTTACTTTAAGTTGTGACTATTTCCATTATATAAACAGGTAAACAAAAAACATTCCCAAGTACAGACTACACTCTCATTAAAAACACAAAATAAACCCAAAAGAAAATTGTTTCAGAATAAAACCACAAGTCCATTGACTTAGCATGTGTCACTTCAGATAGCTGCAAAAGTCTGAAATCTAGAATACTAAAGCCAATGGTAGCACAGCTATGGAAGTCCAACCCTGCTTAGTCTGGGTCACTCACAGTTCCAGACAACATGATGCAACAATTGAAAGTGAAACTTCAGTCATCCAGTCTACCAAGTTCAAGGTAATGCACAGAGTGAAAAACATGTTGTTGGTCAGGTTCACTAGTCAAAACACAGCAGAGTAATCTGGGCACAGTACACTTAATCGAATGTTATAGAAAATTCTCAAGGAACCACCTATCTTCCACAGTGAATTTTGTGGATTCCTCTAGATGCTTCCAGCCTGCTGTGCCCATGCTGCACACATCCCAGATATTGTCTTGGGGTTCAGGTACAACATAAACAGCACAACAGGACAGAGCAGTTCTCCATGTAAAACACTGAAGAAGTAGCTGCAGTAGGTGCATGTAGGAGTGGTAAAAAAAAATAAAACTGTGAACTTAAGCATTTGCAAACCTCTAGACTGAAAACTGGAGGGCTGCAAGTAATGGGGTACCATCTGCACTGTGTCCATAGTGTGTTTAAATGGAAAAGCACTGGATCATAAAATGCTGTTGTTTGATTAGTAGTCCATCAGGTTTCATAGTGGCAACACAGAGCTCAGGCACCCATGTAGTAAACTAACCACAAAAGCCCTAAGTGCATGTACATAATCAGCCTGAAGTACTTGTCCTATGCAATCAACTGCTGCCATCTTGGACCAGCCTAAGCCTCCTCATCCTTCTGTCTGCTGTGACTGGGATTAATCCTAAACAAGGCAGAATGCTCCTGAGTACGCTTTATACTTCAGCCTGGTAGTGAAGAACTAGAAGATGTTAGAAGAGCTCTAAGGAGAATGCAGTTCAGGAAAGCAGCAGGCTCAGATGAGGTCACAGCAGAGATAACCAAGATGTTGGGTGAGTTATGGGAGTAATGGCTGCTGAACGTACTCATAGCAGTATGGAGAGAAAGGTGAATCTCAGATGATTGGTAAATAAGCATACTAGTGCCAGTGTTCAAGAACAGAGGGGGACATTCATAACTGTGGGCAGTACAGGGGTATCAGACTCCTGTCACATTGCATGAGAGCTCTGGAGGGGGTGATTTGATAAATGAATATGCAGAGTAGTAGAAAGTAAAATGGGAAATGATCAGTTTGGATTCAGATCAGGATGCAGCACAACAGACCCAATGTTTGCAGTGAGCCAGGTACTTGAAAATGCTAGAAATGAGGAAGGAGCCCAACTGGGCATTCATACACTTGTAGAAAGTATATGACTAGGTGCCAAGAAATCTGATTTGGGCAGTCCTGCAATGGTTCGAAGTCCCAGAAACATTGATAGAATTAGTGCAAGCTACGTACAAGGATCCAATGACTCAAGTATGGACAATGTTCAGTTGTACAGTGGGGGGTTCCCAGTGGGAGTGGTTGTGCATCAAGGTTAATCTCTGAGCCCACTACTGTTTATACTGGTGATAGACTACATTAGCAAACAGGTCGGAGGTGACAGGTTAACAAAGTTGCTGTATGCAGACGATGTGGCATTACAGGCGGACATTGAGCAGGAACTTCAGCAAAGGGTCGGGGAATGGAATGCAAAACTGAAGGCACATGGGATGAAACTGAGTACAGATAAGACAGTTGTAATGGTAGCAAATTGGTGAAATCATATGCTGAAAATTGAGATAGAAGGGAAATAGTGGAACAGATTAACAGTTTCATATGTCTGGGAGGGGTAGTTATGGAGAAGGGAAGTCTGAATGAGAACGTCAAAGCTAGAATCAGAGGGGCTGCAGCTAACTGACACAGAGTGTCGGATGTAGTGTATAACAGAAGAATGCCAAAGAAGCTGAAAAGTACGGTGTACAAAACAGTGGTGTGACCAGTACTAGTGTATGGTACAGAAACCTGGGCAGTAAAGGCAGAGCAGTTGAGGAAGCTAGACGTGATGGAGATGAAGTGCTTGATATGTGTGGTAGGATGTACACTGTGGATCATAAGAATAAATAAGTGCAGAAGCCTAAGTAGCTCCAATTGTAGAAAAAATCAAAGAGAACAGATTACGGTGGTTCAGGCACATGTGCAGGAAAGCAGAAGACAAGTCTTGTGAAAATGATTTGGGGTAGAAAGGACGAAGGCAAGAGGAAATGAGGGCATTCAGCAAAGAGGTGGATGCATTGTGTGAGAGAAGACCTGCGACAGTGAGTGTCGAAGAAGGTAGGAGAGTGGCATTGAATAGGGAAAGATGGTGAAAAGTGACACAACACCCCAACCCATTGTAGAAGACAGGAAAAAAGGGAGGGTTGATAATGATTTTGGTAGTGAACAACAGTGGTCATAAGGTTTTGTTTGTCCACACCTCTTCATAGGTCATTTATTTTTAATTTTTTGGCCCCTTGCAGCAAGTCATTGTCTGTCACTGGTTCCTCTGCTTGATCTCAGAATGTAGGAGGCACGTCTGACTCATCTAGACCTAGTCTGATACCTGGTATCCCAGTACATTGTCATAGTTGCGCCTACAGGGATGTTTTGTTTTATGCCTTACCCATTTTTTTGTCTGCATGCCAGATGTACAGTAATGTAAGGCTATTAAGTTATTTGTTTCCATCCTGTGCGCTGTAAGGTAAACACCTTAACCATTATGTCAGCCTCCCAACCGAGATCACAATATGTGATCTTTTTACATTAATGTTTAAAGAATGACCTGTTATGTAGGGCCTTGTTGCTCAGTTAGTTACTGAACTTCCATTCACTTTCCGGCTGTTGACAGATATGTGCCTTTCTGTCTTCAGCAGGTCTTGCTTTTCCAGAAGAATGTATCTTTCTGTACTAATAATGCATTATGTAGTGGTATTTGTTGGCCTCTATCTCCAACAGTCAGACCTTCTTATTGTGGTGGCTGTTTTTAATTTGCACGTAAAGCCATATGCTTAGGATATCTGTTTATATTCTTCTTTCTTGGTATCCTAGGTGGGCCATACATTGCATAAAACATCTAGCTCTTCTGCTGGAGCTTTTTTCTTGTACCAGATTGGCCTCTTTTTCAAGCTGTTTGATGTTTGTTTAGTAACTGATTTATGGACGCTTGTACTTATCTGTAACTTGTAACTACTTAAGTGTTGTACACATCCCAATCTTCCTGGAAATCTTTGGCAACAAGGGTAGTTTCCTTAGGGTAACCACTCACTTGTGTTAGCTGGAGATTTTCCAAACATCTCAATGAGACTGAGAGCTACAGAATCAAATAGCAAAATTGAGATCACTTGCCATAGGACTAAATCTGTGAGCAGATCTCCATCTGCAGAAATCAGTCCTCTCTCACTCCCCCTCTTCTTATCTTTCAGTCATGTTAGTTTTCTAGCTTTTACTTGGTCAAGAACTGGAAAGGATAATGAGTGGTACATTGTGGGAATCGGGCAATAAAGTTAATAGCCTGAGAAAGTTTTAGATGTTGAGCAGTCTTAGCATTGGGTGGCATCAGTCCTGTTTTTTTTTTTCCTGCAGATTGCAGTATATGTAAAGATCTAGATTTATGGTGAATATCCCTAACTTTAGTTCAGTTTTTACCCACTGCTGCATCTGCTTCATGCATGCTGTACTCAACAGGTATCACTTTCTCCAGCCACGTCAGCACCTCCCCTTTGAAGATTCCTATGCCTCTCTTCCAGTTTCTTCTTGCCACTGAAAGTGTCAAGTTGGATCCTAATGGATCCAAGCTACTGGGTGTGTTGTTTTTTCCAGAACATTTTTTTCCTTCTGAAAAATCTCTAGGTTTTGATCATAGATTGACATCCTTCTTTGCTGTTCATGTTTTTTCTCTTTATACTGTATGCCACAGTAACTCTCTTTTTTTAAGCAACTTTTCTTTCCCTTGGCATTCTGCTGTTTAGGGCAGTGGCAGTTTGACTGTCTTCTTTTTTTTCATTGCTTCTGAACTTGGGTTAGTCAGCTGGTTTTCTGCTTGTCTTGTAAGTGCATAGGTTCATAGAAGGTTATTAGGGTAACGTCGCAAGAACCCTTACAAGCCTAGCCATATTTATCCCAAGCTGCCCCAGTTGTAGATGGTTAGATGAGTGAAGTTCACAGAGATAACGGGCTATGGTAGTTAATACCAACTTCCTGTGTCCAGGAGGAACATGGGCGGCAGCCCAAGAGTGAATTTGCCGTCAACCAACCATTGATCTAGGTTACATTTGAAGAGCTCTGTTTAACATGAATTTGAAGCTTGTTCCAGGGAAGTGTCAGTCTCTGGGATATGTATTTATATCTCCAACATGACTTGTTCATGTCAGAGGCTAGGTTAAGATCCCTGGGGCGAGTGACCGTCATGCAGTTTGATTTACAAATATGTAGCATTTCCTTCTGGGCCAGGACAGAGACTGCCCTATAAACCAGGTACAGGTCACCCATTAACAACCTGTAGGAGACAGTACAGTGACAGGGCTTTCAGTTTTTCTGTGTAAGACTTGTTTCGTGTGCCCTATAATTTCTTGGTGAGAAACCTCTGTGGTCTCTCCAGTTGTTGCAAGTACCTGGTGAGGTACATGCAAAAGGGAGCATTGTACTCAGTTATTGGTCTGATGAAGCAGAATATAATGAAATTCTAACATTGTTAGATCTAGATGTGATGCCTGTACTTATAAGATGTGCCACATAGAAGGATTTCCTTACTACTGTGGATATGTAATGGTCAAAGTTCAGATTGCTATCAGCCTGAGTATCCAGATCATGTACCACTGGGTCTGCTGTTAGGGGGGGTGCTGTCTAAAATCTAATAAGCAGGGATGTCAGCTTTTCGAAAGTGAATAATGATGCATGTTTTTGCTTATAGCTTTAATCCGTGGCATTAGCACCAATGATTTGTCTGCGTTAACCCTGCCTGCAGTATATTAACATCATTAGGGGACTCGGTGGTTGCTCCCAATATGTAATCATCAGTGAACTTGGTCAGCCACAGGCCGTCCGAGTTTGCCTGAACTTCTGAGAAATAAATTCTGAACAGCAAGAGGCCCAGCACAGAACCCTGTGGTACTCCACTGGTGACTGGTCTTTTGCTAGAGGTGAAGTCATCCACTTTGACAGTATATGTCCTGTCGATGAGCCATTTGGCTACCTATCTGGTAATATAGGGGTTAATTTCCAATTAGAAGAATTTCTTTATTGTACCTGAATGGGGGATTGTGTCAAATGCCTTGGCTGGGTCAAGATGTCTTTCCCTCATCCAGGGTCTTGGTGACTTTCTTGAAGACATCAACCATGTTTAACAGGCATGATCTACCAATGAATCCAAACTGGGTTAGAGTTTGGAGATTACCTATGTCCTTGTTAATAAGGTCCATTTCTTTCCCTGGCCTTGCAGATGAGGCTAGTCAAGCTTATGGGGCTGTAATTCCCAGGGTTGGTTGATGGTTCCCGTTTGTGCAGAGGGATAACTGTTACTGTCCTCCATTCTGCCAGAACATAGCCGTCTCGCAGGCTGTGGTTAAACAAGAATCCAAGTGGGTCTGCTAGGTCATGTTTTAACTTGTTTAAAAGGCAACCTGGGATGTTGTCTGGTTCCATTGATGTTGTGCTTTTGGCCTTGGAGAGCACCAAGATGACCTGCTCTTGAGATAATTGTCTGAGCAATGTTGGCAGGTATACTTTGGGGGATGACTGGGGGAGATGGGGGGTGAAGTTCTGTTACGTCCAGTTGAGTATGGGTGGTGTCATCCATAACCAGTTCAGCGCATAGCTGGGTATTCCTTTTTAGAATTTGGATGTAGTTAAAGAATGCCTTATGATTATCCTTAGCTGGAGAGGCTATTTTTACTTTGTAATTAGCTTTGGAGGACTTGACAAAGCTAAAGAGGGATTTCTTCCTGTGCTGAAACAACTCCCTCTTGTTCTTGGGCAGTAGTTTTTTTCTGTTGTTGTATAGCTTGTTTATACTAGGGGCCCACCACGGTGACTTGCTTTTTTGGCAAAACCTGGATGTTCTTCGTGTTTCACTGTTGCAGTTATTACACTTTGGTTATCCTGCTGGCAGGCTACCCTCAGTCGGCCTGAATTCCAAAGTCTAGGTCCGGCTTCGGTTGCTGTCGCCTCTTCACTGACATCAGTGCGCCAGGGGTATAAAAGATGCAGCCAACGCCATTTTCTTCAGTCTTTCTTGCCGCGCGGTGCACGAAGCATAAGCAGTTCGCAAGTGCCGGTCGGCCGACTCCTGAGATTTTCGTGTTCAAATTTCAGATCCGAAGTCTTCATTAAAAGCTAAGTACCCCGTTGGGGAAACTTTTTTCTTGCTCCAGACCGTTGTCAGAAAAAGTTAATAATTAAATTTCTTGTGGGAAGCAAATACCTCATAAGGACTTTCATTCTTACTGTATTCCTTGCCTAGGCCCTGACCACGATGTTGCTAGTTGTCGGTTTTGTGCTAGATTTAACCAACGCACTATTAAGCGTCGGTACGATTTTGCATTACACTATTTTGGCAGAATATTTAATTATACGATGTCGTCGGATAGCCATCCCACTACCGGAATTCACAAGAAACGCATAGAAAAAGAAAAGGACAGGCATCCGAGGTCCAAAACCGACGACGAGGCTTCTCCTAAGCCAGTCGCCGGTTCGCCGGTTCGCCGGTTCTCAGTGAGGCGACTTCGCAGCCCCTGAGGCCTGCTACTTTAGACCCGCAGGCCGCTACCGACTCCCACGTGGAGTCGACTATGCCACTGGAAGCTCAAGGTATTGGACCTTCGGAGACTATTCCCTCAGATGGGTCCGGAGCCGCTGAGCAGGCATCGGCTTCTGAAGGTGTTTTCAGACCTACTCAATTATACATTAAATCGACTTCAGCTTCAAAGACAAAGAAACAAGTACAACAGCCTCATGGACAGGCCTCCATGCCCAAAACACAGATGCTCAAAATGGCCGAAGACTTAATTACTTTGATCAGGGGTTCCCATCCCCCACCTGATAAAAGGCCTAGGCAAGAGACAGAATATGAATCTTCAGATCAGGTTTCCATTTCATCTGATTCCTCTTCTGATCAGGAATACTCTCTTCCTCCCTATGAGGATTCTGATGCTGAAGAATCTATCCCTTCAGCCTCTCCTCCTGAGGATTACTCTTTTGGGGAAACCTTGCATACCATGAGGGAGCATTTCCACTGGGAGAGCCAAGATTTTTCAGAAGCTAAGAAAAGGCTCAGAGACTTCCTTTTACTACCACAACACAGGCCCCCTAGCTGTTCCACCTGTGTTAGACATTGTTGATGATGTATTTTCAGAGTCCAGTCTGACCCCTGACTCCTTACCTCCAGCTCCTGTTAAGCCGGACAGGTACTACAGGGTTCCTGATTCTCATAAATTCCTTTTCAAAAACCCTGCTGCTGACACAGAAACTATCTCTCAGGGTCTCAAAGGGGTCAAAGCTTCCGCTGCAAAAAACCCTACCCCCTCTGACAGGGATTCTAGGGCATTGGACAGATGGGGAAAAAGATTTACACTTCTGGTACCTTGGCTATAAGGGCTTTAAATTGTCAGTTTCATATGCTCAAATATCAGCAATATATTAAGTCACTGCTTAAACAGAAAATGTTGATAAATTCTGAATGTGCAGAAAACAAAGAAATGCAGGATTTATTGCATGCAGCTGAACAAGTTGGAAAGCATACTTTGCAATGTGATTTTGATTCTTTGGAGGCCTCCTGCAGAGCCGCTGTTACGGGTTCTGTCATCAGGAGGCATGCTTGGTTAAAGGAACAAAATCTGCCTGGTCATGTCAAAGCAAAATTATTAGATGCCCCATTACAGCATGATACCTTGTTTGGTGTTAAAGCAGAAGAGGTGTTAAAGAAAATGGAGGACAAAGCTAAATCCATGCAAACAGTTAAGGATTTCTTACAGGTTCCGACTCCAAGATTTAGCAGACACTGGCCTACAAAGAATTGGTCCTTTCCAGTGTCAGACAGACCACAAAGGGGCAGATACAGATGCCCATGAGGCAGATCCCAGCCCCAAGGTTCGTACAGGTCTAAACAATGGGGTGCTTCTACCTCCAAAAGTGGAGAAGACAAATCACAGCCATACAGGAAACAGTCCCAATGACTTCCCCCTGCCTGCACCAAGCACTTATCCTCTGGCAGCACCTTTAGGGGGAAAACTAGCACTTTTTTCTCAAAATTGGCACATAGTAACCCAGTACAAATGGGTCCTAGACATAGTGTCATAAGGCTACAAGTTTCACTTCCATACCCTGCCAAGGACAAACGGTTGGCCAGACCTGCCAAAACATCAATGGGCAGAGGCACAAAAGTAAGTCTCATCCCTCATGGACATGAGGGCCATTCAACAAGTACCAGAGCAAGAGCTGGGACAAGGATTTTATTCAAGACTGTTCTTGGTACCAAGAAAGGACAAGACCTGGAGATCAATACTGGACCTATCTATTCCAAACACATTTCTGGATATACCAAAATTCAAAATGTTGACTCTACAGCAACGTCTGCCCATGCTGGGCAAGAAGGCTTGGCTTGTGACTTTAGACCTAAAAGAGGCATACCTGTATGTCCCAATCAGACAAACATGCAGAAGATACCTCAGATGCAAAGCTGGCTCATTACACTACCAATTCTCTTCACTGCACTTTGGCTTATCTACTGCGCTCAGGGTCTTCACAAAGTGCCTGGCACCAGTAATGGCATTCTGCAGACAAAGAGGAATACAAATATATCCTTACTTGGACGACTGCCTCATTCAAGCAGAGAACAAGGACATTCTACTACAGCATCTGGCGTTTGTAAAGAGATTTCTAACAGGCCAAGGGTACACAGTCAACGAAAAGAAATCAAAACTAGTACCCTCTCAAGAGATAATATTCCTGGGTGCAAGCTTAAATACAACTGCCCAGATGGCTTATCTCATGCTAGACAAACAAAGGCAACTGACTACCTATTTCAACCTATTGGCAACAAAGGCCTAGTTATCTGCAAGAAAAATTCTGCAGGCTTTGGGCTTCATGGCATCCTGCATTCTACTAATTCCATATGCGAGACTGCATATGAGGAAACTTCAATGGTACCTAAAAAGTGTTTGGACTCAACATTGTCACAGCCTGGAAACAATAATTACCCTCATTCCCTGCCTGCAACAGGAGTTTTGATGGTGGGCGAAGGCTTGTCACCAGAACAAGGGACAGCCATTCACTTTACCCCCAGCCAGGCAAGCATTAACAACGGATGCATCAGATTATGCCTGGGGGGCCCACATGGCAGGAAGATGTATTCAAGGCACATGGTCCTCAAACCAAATGCATCTACATATCAATCAAAAAGAGATGCTAGCTGTTCAGAATGCCCTGACAGCCTTCAAGGACCTACTTCATCCGGGACAACTACTGATAAAGACAGACAACATCATGGTCATGTGGTATATAAACAAGCAGGGAGGCACTCTTTCTTATCCCCTTTGCAGACTAGCCATGACTTTGTGGGACACAGCATTGACTTACCAAGTACATCTGCAGGCACAATTCCTGCCAGGAAAGATAAATACTCTGGCAGACGAACTAAGCAGAAACCTCATGGATCCCCATGAGTGGAAATTGGATCCACAAGTCTTCCGCATGATAATAAGGAAATGGGATATAGATCTATTTGCCTCTCCTCACAACTACCAACTAAAAAGATTCTGCACAAGGACTTATCACAGACAAGCATGGAAAGTGGACGCCCTATCTTTCAGCTGGAAAAACTTAGCAGTATATGCCTTTCCTCCACTGCCTCTCCTTCCCAAGGTACTCCTAAAGGTCAGACAAGAGAAGCCAAAGATGATGCTGATCGCCCAAGACTGGCCCCGCCAGTACTGGTATCCAATCCTAAGGAACTTGTCTCAATGCCCGGCTTGAACCTTGCCTCAAATACCTCATCTACTATCCCAACAAAACAATCAGATCCTGCACAGCCAACTAAAGACCTTAAATCTGGCAGCATGGCGGATAATGTAGTGATACAAAACGCACCTCTCACTAAAGCTGTAATGGATGTCATTTTGGAGGCCAGAAGGCCTAGTACCAGAAAATCTTACGCTGGAAAATGGAAGAGATTCTGTGCTTGGAACCAGGCACAAGGAATTGACACAGCTGTACCAAATATTCCTCAGATTTTGCAATACTTAACTGAGATGCTGGACAAAGGCCTATTGTTTTCATCAATTAAAATTCATGCCTCTGCCATTTCGGCTCATTACAATACAGAGCCACCAATCTTTTCTCATCCCTTGTTAAGGCAGTACCTCAGAGGAGCCAAAAACTTAACGCCTCCAAGGAGATCACCAATACCTGCATGGGACCTCAATTATGTCTTGGGAAAACTCACCCTGCCTCTTTTTGAGCCAGCCGCTACAGCTGATATAAAGTTTTTATCTTGGAAAGCAGCTCTGCTCCTAGCAGTAACCTCTGCAAGACGAGTCTCAGAGCTACAGGCATTCATGGCTGTGGAACCTTTTATCATTGTTTATCCAGACAGGGTTTCTTTGAGGACAAACCCGACATTTATGCCTAAGGTAGTGTCCATTGTGGCCCTTAACCAAACTATTCATCTGCCTACTTTTTATCCAAACCCACAGAATAAGGGGGAGAGAATTCTGCATTCTTTGGACATACACAGACAGCTACGCTTGTACTTGAACAGAACCAAAGCTTTCAGAAAGACAGAGCAACTACTAGTGGCATATGCTGCAGGATTACAAGGAAAGGCTATCTCAAAGCAGACTATTTTAAAGTGGATAGACCACTGCATTAGTTTCTGCTATTCACAACATGGCAAGCCAGTGCCTAAGGGCATTAGGCCACATTCAACCAGAGCAGCAGCCACTTCAGCAGCCTTTCTCAGGGGAGTACCAACCAAAGACATTTTAGAGGCTGCTACCTGGAGTTCAATGCACACCTTTACAAAGCACTATCATTTGCCACTCTACTCTAAATCCAGGGCAGGCTTTGCCACTGCAGTGCTGCAGGGCCTTATAGCCTCATCTAATGCTGTTTAGCTCCAGTCTCCCAACCATAGCTTTGGGATTCTACCCAAATGTAATGACTGCAACAGTGAAACACGAAGAACATAGTACAGTTGTGTACACTTACCATAAATGTAGATGTTCGAGTGTATTCACTGTTGCAGTCCAGGTTACCCACCCGCCATCCCCCATATCTTTGCTGCAACTTATCTGCACTTCTCTAATCTATACAACCTATGTGGTGTATTTGCTTGTAGATGAAGGTATAATATATTTTGGTGCATGCATGTTTTATTGGCATATTTTTAGCCTACCCTTTTGGGGGCACCTGACATCTGGGGCAAGAAAAACTGAAGAAAATGGTGTTGGCTGCATCTTTTATACCCCTGGCGCACTGACGTCAGGGAAGAGGTGGCAGCAACAGACGTCGGACCTAGACTTTGGAATTCAGGCCGACTGAGGGTAGCCTGCCAGCAGGATAACCCAAGTGTAATGACCACAACAGTGAATACACTCGAACATCTACATTTATGGTAAGTGTACACAACTGTACTTTTTAATTTGGTCAGGTACAGCTGATTCTATACAACTGCTTAAGTGGTTATACAGGGCATTGGTGTATACCTCTGCATAGTTGTTGTTGTTTTTCTTTCGGCTTTTCCCGGGGTCGCCACAGCGGAACTCTGGTCCGCTAATGATTGGCAGTAGATTTTTACAATGCCGAGGTGCCAGCTCAACCCCCAACCTTCAACGAAGGCACGCCCATTCACACATGTCTTTCGAACGCTACTCGACCATGGGGAAGACATGCAGACTCCACACAGAAGGCACTCCAGCCGAGAATCGAATGGGAGAACCTCTTGCTATGAGGCGACAACGCTACTGCTCCACCATCGCATACCTCTGCATAGTATTTAGTGTTATCTGCATTTGAGGGGGCTTTTAAACTTGTTATGCCATCACTTAGTAGGAAGTAATTTGTCTTAGAAAAATTCTTGAGTGTTTTTGAGCTTGATGGGAAATCTGGTCTTGTAATTACCTGAAACGAGACTGATTTATGGTCCGATATTACCAGGGAGGACATCACATGGGGGGGGTGCAATGCTTTCCTGTGTTAGAGAGTACTGTGTCAGGATATTTGAGCCTCTTGTGGGTGTGCTGATTAGCTGTTCCAGAGCACCTGCATTGACTATGTCCAAGAACCTCTGAGCTAGCATGTTTGTGGTCATGTATGTTTCCCAGTCGATGATAGGAAATTAAAATTACTCATGAATCAAATGACTGCAATAAGTCCAGGTATGCAATATGCTTTTCCTGTTTCATGGTGGGGGACCTATAGCTAGCTATGATGTGGTAGGGGGCTTTGCCTGTAGTTAGTTGGACATGGAGTAGCTCAAGAGATTTATACTATTTGACCAGTCTATAGGTATTTATCCCTAATGAAGATAAATACATCTTCTCCTGTGGTCCTTTCTCAGTTTGTGATCTGAATGTGTGGAAGGCATTGTAGCCCTGCATGGCCGGGGTGCTTTCCATGCCTTTGAACATGTCTCAGTGACTGCACACATGTAAGCATCTTCCACAGTAAGGAGTGCTTCCAGGGAGTGAAGTTTCTCATTTAGACTCCTAGCATTAAGCAGCAGTACTTTGCATTTAACTAGAGAGGATTTTGTTATGTTGAGAGGTTGGTTATTTTGACACTGCCTAAAAAAGGCACAATAGAGGTGGCTAATGCCTTTGCCAGTATCCAAAAGCCTACAGGAGACAGGTGCAGACCATCTTTGACAAAGCAGAGTGGCCTGTCAACCGTGTCTTCCCAGGCTGACAGATAGTGGATCCCCTTGGACTGACACCAGAAGCTAAGCCAATTGTTAGTCAATCATTTTTTTTGTTTTGTGGCATCATTCTCAAAGAATGTAGAATGCTGCTTAAGGCTAGGCTTATACCTACCTGTGGCACATAATCTGAGACCTCAGTCATATCTCTCTTCATATAGTTCAGTGATGTACGTCTGAAGTCTTTTACCCCTGCCTAGACTATGACAGAGTCATAATGGTGCTTGTGGTTGAGTGACCTGAGTGCTTGAGTGACTTGACGGATTCTGTCACCTGATAGGCAGCTAACCGCAACCTGCTCCTTATCCAGCCTGGTGAGGGGAACTTCCATGTGTGTCACAATGGAGTCACCTGTGACCAGTACATTAGGTTTTGTGGTGATGTCCTTCAAGGATGCATCTGCAGTCTTTACAAATGGGTTGTCCTGTCGTCAGGCAGCCCTTCGGTCGGCCGGATTCCAAAGTCTGGGTCTGGCTTCGGCTGGTGTCGTACTTCACCCGACGTCATTGCGGCAGTTATTTGGGTATAAAGGCATCAGCCAACGCCATTTTCCTCAGTCTTTCTTGCCGCGTGGCGCCCGAAGCAGAAGCTGTTCGCAAGTGCTGGTCGGTCAGATCCAGAGATTACTACTACCGAATACTACTTCGAAGACTTCTATAAAGCTAAGTACCGCGTTGGGGACTCTTTCTTGCCTCAGCCGATGTCAGAGAAAGTTAATAACTGTTTATCTTGTGGGAAACAAATACCTCATAAAGATTTCCACTCCTATTGCATACATTGTTTAGGCCCAGACCACGACGTAGCAGCTTGTTTAGCCTGTGCTTCTTTTAACCGACGGACGCTTAGACGTCGGTCGGACTTTGCTGAACAGATTTTCGGCTCCGATTTTGCCTACATTATGCCGTCGGATCCTCCGACTACGCAAATTACCAAAAAACGCAAAGAAAAGGACCGACACTCGCGGTCCGCGGTTTTGGCCGAAACCGCGGTTAAGCAAACCACGAGTGTCTCGGTTTCGGCCGAAACCGAGCAAGCGGTTCTTTCTTCAGCCGATAACATGCCTTCTACCGAGGCCTCTTCTAACCTGGTAGAAACGGCTTCTGAAATCCAACCTTCTGTTGCGGCTTCACAGGATTTATCAGACACCATTCCCCTGGATGTTTCAACCCCTGCACGTGGAGCTGCTAGGCCTCCTCCAGCTATGTCTATTAAGGCCTTTGCCAGGGCTAAAGCAGCCAAAGCATCAAAACCTGTTTCTGCCAAGCCCCCTTCTCACAGGCCCAGCACCAGCTCCCACATGCTTTCTTTGGCTGAGGATCTCATCTCTTTAATTCGTGGAGCCCAGCCTCATCCAGACAGGGCCTCTCCCTCCTCCAGAAAAGAGGCCTAGAGCAGAGCCCCCTGAGCCAGTATCCACAGATGATTCCTCTGATGACTCAGAACATACAGACCTTCCTGAGGCTTCTTATTCTCCTTACGAAGACTCTGATGCTGAGGAGTCCATCCCTTCAGCCTCTCCTCCTGAGGAATTTTCCTTTGGGGAAACCTTGCATGCTATGAGGGAACAATTTCAGTGGCAGGGCCAAGACTTCTCAGACTCTAGAAAAAGGCTTAGGACCTTTCTACATTTGCCACAGCATAGGCCTTTAGCTATACCTCCAGTTCTGTCTGTTGTTGATGATGCATTTAATGATGCTTGCACTGCTCCTGATTCTTTACCTCCGGCTCCTGCTAAGCCCGATAGGTACTACAGGGTCCCGGACACTCATCACCACTTATATAAGGCTCCTTTTGCAGATCCAGAGACTATCTCCCAGGGTCCTAAAGCTGTAGCCGCTACTTCTTCTAAAAACCCCCTCCCCTCTGAAAGGGAATCCAGGTCCTTAGAGAGATGGGGTAAAAAAGTTTACACCTCGGCTACTTTGTCAGCTAGAGCTTTGAACTGCCAATTTCATATGATTCAATATCAAGAGTTTATGCTTGACCAGTTGACTAAAAAGCTGTCCTCTGAAGAATCTTTAGATAAAAAGTATGTTCAAGAAATGGTACATAACATACAGCAGGTTAGTAACCATTCTTTAAAATTTGGCTATGATGCACTGGAGGCTTCCTTTAGATCAGCCATGACTGGCACAGTTATCAGGAGGCATGCATGGTTGAAAGAACAGGCATTACCAGATCATGTCAAATCTAAGCTTTTGGATGCACCTATGGACAAGGTCAATTTATTTGGTTCCCCTGCACAGCAGGTACTGAAAAAGATGGAAGAGAAAGCAAAATCTTTGCAAACAGTGAAAGATTTCTTACAAGTTCAACCTCCAAGGTTTAGCAGGAACTGGCCCTCCAAGAATTGGTCCTTTCCGGAATCCTCTAAGGCACAAAGAGGCAGGAATAGGCGCTCTAGAGGCAGAAACCAATCCAGGGGTGCCTACAGGGGTCGCCAGTGGCAGGGTAACAACCAACAAGGCACGGATACAGCCACCACCACTACAACAACTCAATCACAGTGACTTGGCGGTGGCACCGCCTACCAGGGAACAACTAGAAGCACCCTTAGGCGGAAAGCTAACCTTATTTTCAAGAAACTGACACTGCATTACAAGAGAAAAATGGATTTTGCAAACTATAGACCAAGGTTACAGGTTCCATTTCCATACTCTACCAGGGAAGAGAGGAATGCCAAACCTACCACCTACTCAAAGGACAGAAGCTCTAAAGCAAATATCTCAATTATTAAGAATGAGAGCTGTGGAAAAGGTACCATCTATGGAGCAAGGAAAGGGATTTTACTCCAGACTCTTCCTGGTACCAAGAAAAGAAAACAAATGGAGGCCTATTCTAGACCTGTCCGCTTTAAACACATTCCTCATTGTTCCAAAATTCAAAATGCTGGCCCTACAGCAGCTTCTTCCCATGCTGGGCAAGGAGTCTTGGCTGGTAACTCTAGATCTCAAGGAGGCATACCTGCATGTCCCCATAAGACCAATTTGCAGAAGATACCTCAGATTTCTTGCAGGATCAGAGCATTATCAATTCTCAGCATTGCCCTTTGGCTTATCTACTGCGCCCAGAGTGTTCACGAAATGCCTGGCATCAGTAATCGCTCATTGCAGACTTCAGGGATTCAAATCTATCCCTACCTGGACGACTGCCTGATACAAGCGGACAACAAAACAAACTAACAGAAGACTTACAAAGAGTCATCTACCTGCTGCAAGCCCTGGGATATACAGTCAATACAAAAAAGTCAAGGCTGATTCCATCCCAAAGAATAACCTTTCTGGGTGCAGAACTGGACACATCAAAACAAATGGCATTTCTAACTGCAGAAAAGAAAGAGCAACTTCCTCTCTACTTCTTGGCATTAACAAAGCAGAACCATCTAACTGCAAGAAAAGTCCTGCAAGCTCTAGGCTTCATGGCATCCTGCATAATACTGGTCCCTCATGCCAGGCTGCATATGAGAAAGCTACAGTGGTACCTAAAGAATTTGTGGTCCCAGCACAAGCACAGCCTAGAAACCAAAATTCCAATGATCCCATGCCTGAAACAGGAGTTCCTATGGTGGGCTCAGGCCTGCCAATCAAACACAGGATTGCCCTTCTGCAAAAGTCAACCAAGACAAACCATCACGACAGATGCCTCAGACCTCGGATGGGGGGCACACATGCTGGGCAAGTGCATTCAAGGCCTATGGACTCAAGACCAGCTGCATCTGCACATAAATCTAAAAGAAATGATGGCAGTGAAATTGGCAATCCAGGCATTCAGACCTTTTCTCCAAGAAGGCGAGTTGATGATAAGGACAGACAACACCACAGTTATGTGGTACATCAACAAACAGGGAGGCACACACTCATACCCTCTATGCCGGCTGGCACTGGACCTATGGGATGTGGCTCTGAGCTACAACATTCAGTTACAGGCAATTTATGTGCCAGGGAAGGAAAACATTCTAGCAGACATATTAAGCAGAACTACAACAGATGCCCACGAATGGATGCTGCATCCGGACATCTTCAAAACCATCACAAGGGAATGGGGATTACCACAAATAGACTTGTTTGCATCCCCATTCAATCACCAGTTGAAGAAATTCTGCACAAGGACTTACCACCCACTTGCTTGGAAGGTGGACTCCCTCTCTTTCATTTGGAAAAGCCTGACAGCATACGCATTCCCACCACTTCCTTTGATGCACAAGGTGCTTCTGAAGATCAAAGAGGAACGTCCGAGGATCATTCTGATAGCCCCAAACTGGCCAAGACAACATTGGTATCCTCTGCTGAGGAGCATGTCCCGGGAACAAATATGGACACTGCCCCTGATCCCATTACTGCTAACACAGAACAACTACAACATCCTGCATCCAAACCTAAAAACTCTGCAGCTAACTGCCTGGAACATTACATAACAGCAATTAACCCAAATTTATCCCAAAGGGTTAAAGACATAATCCTGGAGGCTCATAGACCTTCAACAAGAAAGAATTATGCAGCAAAATGGAAAAGATATCTCATCTGGAGTACTGCAAAGGGGCAAGATGTGACACTAGTGAACATAGCCAACATCCTGGAGTACTTGGCTGAACTCTACCATACAGGCCTGTCCTATTCCTCTATCAAGATACATGCATCAGCTATTTCAGCAGAATACAGCTTGGATCCTCCTGTCTTCTCGCATCCTCTGCTCAGACAGTTTCTGAGAGGAATTAAAAATGTAAAACCTCCCAGGAAACCTCCATTGCCAGCATGGGACTTGAACTTTGTGCTAGAAAAACTGACTCTTCCTTTCGAACCAGCAGCAACAGCAGAATTACAATACTTATCCTGGAAGACTGCTTTCCTGCTAGCAATAACTTCAGCAAGAAGGGTCTCTGAACTACAGGCATTAATGGCAGTGCAACCCTTCCTGATCTTCCATCAAGATAGAGTGTCCATGAGAACAAATCCTACATTTATGCCTAAGGTGGTATCCAGAGTCTCTTTAAATCAGGCTATCCACCTTCCTACATTCTTCCCCAACCCACAGAACAGGGGAGAGAGGCTCTTACATACCTTGGATGTACACAGACAATTACGCTACTACCTGGACAGGACAAAAACCAATAGAAAAACTGACCAGCTTCTGGTAGCATATGCAACAGGAAAGGAAGGAAAACCAATTTCTAAACAGACAATCTCCAAATGGATAGGAAATTGCATTAGATTTTGTTACTCCTACCATGGAAAGAAAACTCCAGAGAACATCAGGCCTCACTCCACAAGGGCTACAGCCACTACCACAGCTTTCTTACGAGGAGTGGCTACCAAGGACATTATAGAGGCTGCTACTTGGACCAATGTGCATACATTTGCCAAGCATTATAACTTACCTCTATACTCTAGATCCTGTGCTGGTTTTGCCACTGCTGTTTTGCAAGGGATCCTAACTACACCATAATCTCTTCTCATTTCCTCCTCCCCTAGTTTAGCTATGGTATTCTACCCATTTGTAAAGACTGCAGATGCATCCTTGAAGGACATAGTACAGTTTTGTACCTACCATAAATGTAGATGTCCGAGAGGAATGCATCTGCAGTCAGGATTACCCACCCTCCTTCCCCTCTGAGGTACTCCTAGGGTATTTGCCAATCTTCAGCTAGCTTGGGGGGGATCTATTATGGTGTATTTGTTTGTATATATGTACATACATGCTTATCTTGTGTGTTTGCTCTCTACTATTTGGAAACTTTGGCATTTATCCAAATTTAGCCATCCAAGAGGGCACCTGGCATCTGGGGCAAGAAACACTGAGGAAAATGGCGTCGGCTGATGCCTTTATACCCGAATAACTGCCGCAATGACGTCGGGTGAAGTGCGACACCAGCCGAAGCCAGACCCAGACTTTGGAATCCGGCTGACCGAAGGGCTGCCTGACGACAGGACAACCCATTTGTAAAGACTGCAGATGCATTCCTCTCGGACATCTACATTTATGGTAGGTACAAAACTGTACTTTATGCCTTCTGGCCTTATTTCTTGATACACTGGTGTGTGTGTGTTATTATGTGTTGTGGTTGTTTTTTGCATTGTTATGTGTGAAAGTGGTTTCCCTTTGGGAGGCCTCTGATCTTTTGGTAAGTTACTAGTGAGTACCTCCACATATGTGGGTTTGTGTGTCATGTCCTTATTTAGAGTGGGAACTGTGTGTGTGTGTGTGTGTGTGTGTGTGTGTGTGTGCGTGTGTGCATGTGTGCGTGTGTGTGTGTGTGTGTGTGTGTGTGTGTGCCGACAACCTGTTTGGCATTCAGTTTGTCCTTAAGTGAGAGTCTTACCTCCAATTTCATAGTGTAACTACATCTCTCACATAAAGTATTGGTTTGCTTCATGAGTAAATGGTTGTTAGTATACATGAGACCATTGCTACATTGCCTATGGATACCCATGTGTGTGTCAGGCTGGCCAGAGAGATGATGAGAAACTGTCCGCAAATTTTATTAGGGAAGGGAGTGGGTTAATTTGACAGGACTGTGCTTGTACCGCAGAGACTACAAGCGGACCTGTACTTTGTGTAGGCTAAGTATGATGCAACGCTGCTCATTGCACAACTAGAGCAGCAGAAAAGCTTGGAAGGGTTTCACTGACAGCTCTTCAGGGAAAACCTGAGCTTCTTGGCTTTTGTGTCTGTACAGGGCACTGCTGTACCTCTCAACTCCACAGATTTTTGCAGAATGTCGATTTTGTCCTTATATTTTTGGTCCATTTTTCATAAAATTGTGGCATTCTGGCAAATTAGTGGTAAATCATTGAAGAGTAAAGTTTGAAAATAATGACAGACATTTGAGTTTCAGGCTTCATATCCTTCAGAAAATTCATGCTAATGCAAAACCTGTTAAATGTGAAGTTGTTCTATCTTGCCGTTCATTCTTACTGATGGGTTTGGAGCCGATCCTCGAGGTCTTCAACCAGCTCGAGGCCAACTCCCAATCTCATGATGCACCTTGAGCTTCCCCCAGATCTCGTTTGCTGCAACTAGATCGGAGTTCACCAGCTCTGGACAGTGAAAATTATTGCTTTTTCTTCTTAAAACTTTGTTAAAAACCTTAAATTAGATAGTATAATTATAAGTTTCTGTTCTTATAGTAGTTAAATAAATTCTTAGTTGATTGTTGGTAATTTTCTTGGAGATATCGTTGTGGCCGTATTTTAGGCCTTTAGTTTCTCCCTAACCCATATTTCATTTTTACATAGCTGTGTGGTGTGAGTTTAGAGCCCTTTTTTGTTTACAGGGTTAGTATAGTTTCATTTAGTTTGGAATTTAGATTATTAGAAGTTAGTGTGCTGTTGTTATATATTGTTTAGGTATACTATTCATAGTTTAGAGATATTAGAAATTACTGTTACAACCTGTTTTTTACCTTGTGTGTATATATATATATATATGTATGGGCTTTCTCTGTTATTGCTATATTGCTAGTAGTATGTCTTATCAAGAGCAAGAGAAATCCAAATCCGGATTTAAAAAAATACCCAAGGTGCAGGCAAAAAATGTCCATCACCGATGGGCATACTGACTGTGTCTATTGCCTAGGTGAGGTGCACCTACAAGAAAACTGTTCGATATGCCACTGTTTTAGTGCTAGAGTGTTGCATGAGTGGAAAAGGGAACTATTGGATAGAGGTCTGTTGAAATCCTCTTTTCAGGAGGCACTGGATAAGCATGACAAACAGTCTAAGACTTCTTCGAGTTCTTCAAAGCCAAGGAAAAGCCCATCAACTTCTAAATCCGAACCAAGTAAGGCTTCAACATCGGCTCCACAGTCATCAGAGCTGACTGTTGCTGCGGTTAGGAGCTGGTCCCCAACATTGGAGCCGGTATCTCCTACATTGAAATCCACAATTTTACAGTCTGCAGCTTCATCCACACATTCTTATTGGGCCTCAAGCAAACTGTCAGATTTGGACGTGGATCGTGTGGTGCAGAGGTTTCTACAGACACCAGCGCTTGCCAGAATATTATCGACACCGATCCCTGGGACTTCGGAACTGACAAAAATTCCGCCATCGTCTTCTGTTCCTCCTCCTCCGATCTGCCTAGAAGTTTTGGAGCTGGAGAGCTCAGAGCTAATGATTGTGGAGCCCTCGGGGCCAGCACCTACCTTAGGGTTGTCGGTCCCAACTGCCTTGATATCTTCGGTGCCGACCAAAGGATCTAGGAACTGATGCTCACCGGTCGTGTCCGGGGAGGATAGTCAGACCGACTTGTTGGTTCCGACTTTGCTTTGCCTCTCGGGGCCTCAGTTCGAGTGAGCTCGGCTCTAACCTTGGGCTCAGAGCCCTCTGTCCCTCTGTTCTGGTGCCGAGAGAGTCTTCCGCATCCTCGGATCCGGGGGATTTCTCGAGTTAGGACCGGGGTGCCCTCAATGTCATGAGGAGAGTATTGTCCACTCCGACAACCACACTGTCAGAACCTGCAGCTCCCTCCCTCAAAGCACCAGTGTCTACCTCTGCAACACACGCTCCATTAAAGCATAGAGACCCTGAGCCTCAGGAAGCCTCATTGGGCAAGCCATGCTTTTCTGAGACCTCTCCAGAAGCTCCCACTGAAGAGGTTCCCAGGAAGAGACTTTGCAAGAGGAAGCATCTGGACCCCCCCCCAGGAATCTGCCACTTCGGACACTGACTTAGATGAGTCAGAAGGGTCCCCACGGTCCCCCTCGGAGGATATCTCATTCACAGATATCTTGGGAATTCTTAAACAGAGGCTGGAAGTCCCTTAACCCTACTGATGATGTGTCAGTCCTCCTAAAGGCTTTTGGGTCTTAACCCTCCACCTCTTGGGTGTCTCCACCCTTTGATGAGTTGATTGAGTTACTCTCTCGAAGGGCATGGGAGTCCCCAGACACCGCATAGCCTCTTCCCAGGAGGTTTAATAAATTTATAACTTGCCCTTAAGACAAGACCTTTCTAACTGAAGGAGTACCCGTTGATGCCATGGTGGTGGCAGCGGCCACCAAGAAGGAGCTATAAAAACATCTATGTCTGTTCATCCTCCTAATAGAGATTCCAGGATCATGGGCAGATATGGGAAGCTTATGTGTAGTTCAGCGGCTTTTGTTCTTCGATCGCTGAACTATCTCACACACTTCACTAGGTTGCAAAGATATTTCCTGAAGGAACTAGGAGATACTCTCCAGGGTTCAGTAGCTGTGGGGGTTTCAGAGAGGGTAACTTCCCAGCTCTCTATCCTTAATTCTGTCGTAAACTCTTCCTTGTGTCTGGTTTTGTATGCAGCTGATGGAATGAGCAGAGCAGCAGGTACAGGAATTGCCCTTAGGTGACATTCCAGGATGTGGCTATGTTCCTTTGCGGAACCCTTTAAGTCTTCCTTTATTAACACCCCTTTCGATGGCTCATCCCTTTTTGGACCAGACGTGAAGGAAACGCTTACCAGGAGTGAGAAAGATGGAAGGACTCTGTCTGCTGTCAGAGTACATTTTCCACCCCTGTTAGACCTTACCCCAAAGGTAAGGGGGGAGGGAAAATGTGGTTCCGTAAATCTCAAGGGCCTTTCCAGGACACTCGTGGCAAACCCCCCTCTAGAGGCAGAGGAGGGGGAAATAATGGAAGACGCCGACCTAGCGGCAGAGGAGGTCCGAAGAATCAGGGCGACAGAGATCAGTTTTTTGGGAAGCCCTATCAGCGCTCATGAGAGGAGGCCCACCTGCCCATCTCTGGAGGCAGTCGGGGGACACCTTTCTTTGTACCTAGATGCCTGGCTAAAAATAACAAAAGACAGCTGGGTACAAAGTATCATATCCAGAGAATACTCAGTTCCCTTTACCACACCGCCCCCCCAATGAAAAAAAATCCCGGATGTCCCAGTCACAGGGAACAAGCAGCTGTAGAGATTCAAAGGTTGCTGTAAAAAAGAGTCATCCAACCAGTCCCAGCAGACCAGAGAGGATCCGGAACTTTCTCAAGATTCTTTTTGGTCCCAAAGAAAACAGGGGACTGGAGACCCATTCTAGACCTCAGCAGGCTAAACAAGTCGGTAAAAAAGACAAAGTTCTGAATGGTCACGCTACAGTCAGTACACCCCTTTTTGGGGAAAGACAATTGGATGTGCTCAGTAGATCTCCAGGATGGGTGCTACCACTTAAAAATGGACAGGCCATCCAGGGATTATCTATGCTTCCGGCTGGGAGCCAGTCCTTATCAGTTCCGCCCTCTGCCCTTTGGTCTCACTACAGCTCCCAGAGTGTTCACCAAATGCATGGCAGTAGTCACGGCTCACCTGAGACATTTGGGATTCCAGGTGTTTCCATACCTAGATGACTGGCTCCTCACTGCCACCACCAGGCATCAACTCATACAAGCAAGGGACACAACTTTAAATATCTGCAGTCATTTGGGAATTACCATAAACTCAGAAAAATCTGCCTTGTCGCCATCGCAACAGACCGTTTTTATTGAAGCAGAGCTAAATACAGTCACAATGACCTTAAGCCTTCCTCCAGAAAGAGTTTGTCTTTTACGAAAACAAGTCCTGGACCTGCTTCCAAAGGAAAAAGTCCTGGTCTCAATGGTGCTCAAATTGCTAGGAACGAAATTATGGTGGCAGCGATCATTACCATTCCTCTGGGTCGAATGCATATGCGTGTACTACAGTGGCTCCTGTTCTCACAATGGTCTTTTCAGGAACTTCCAATGTCACATGAAATCATAATAAGGAATACATGCAAGAAGGACCTTCAGTGGTGGCTGACATCTCACCAAGTAACTCTAGGCCGCCCTTTGTTCTATCCACTCCTATAGCCACGGTGACCACGGACGCTTCCTTGATAGGATGTGGGGGGTACATTATCAGGGAAGAACAGCCCAAGGCACGTGGAAGAAGCGCAAGGCTCATCTGCATATCAGTGTCCTGGAGATGAGAGTGGTACTTCTAGCGTTGCAGTCCTTTCAAGACTCTCTCCCTCTAGGAATGATTGCAATTCAGACAGACAATATGTCAATGGTCCGGTACATAAACAAGGAGGAACCAAATCTTTTCCCCTGTGTCGAGAGGCCCTGAGAGTATGACAGTGGGCAACTTCCACCTAGCGCTTTCTGGTAGCAACGCATATCCTGGGGAGATCCAGTGTGATAGCAGACAAGCTAAGCAGGGCAATTCTTTTGCCTCACGTGTGGTCCCTAAAGAAACAAGTAGCGGAAAGGATTTTACGCAGATGGGGCCAGCCTTGCTGTGATCTCTTTGCAACCCCAACAAACACGAAATGCAGCAGCTACTTTGCCCTAATCCCCCTGCCGGGGGATGCCCCAAGGGATGCACTTGTACACAATTGGCCTCTGGGTCTCCTTTTCGCTTTTCCTCCTTTCCCTCTAATACCCAAAGTCTTTGCTTTCTGTAAAACTTTGGGAAGGACCATCATCTTAATAGCCCCTTACTGGCCTCATCAAATTTGGTTCCCCTTCCTCCCGCCTCATCTGTTGGAAGAACTTTGGATTCTGGACCTGGTTCTGGATCTTCTGACTCATTCATCAGGGGCTCTCCATCCTTCTCTTCATTCCCTCAAACTGACAGCTTGGTTGCTCCAATTCCAAACATAGCCAGGATTCACAACCTCTCAGCTGCGGCTCAGGATATTTTAACATCCTCTCATAAGTTATCTACCAGGAAGTTATATTCTTAGTAAATGGAAGTGATTTTCTATATACGCATTTCAGAATGATATTGACCCGTACCAAGCTTCAATTTCATCCATTCTGGAGTTTTTGACTTAACTTTTCAATGAAGGAGCTGCTGCAGCTACCATTAGAGTTCAATTAGCAGCAATCTCAAACTTTCATCTTGGTGTCCAGGGTTAAAATATCATGTCACATAGACTCTCCAAAGCCTTTCTCAAAGGTACTGTTAATTTCAGACCACCCATCAAAGCTCCAGTTGTTCTTTCCAGAATAATTTTATCCCCTTTTGAACCAGCCTCATCTTGTGAATTTAAATATCTATCATGGAAGACCATCCCCAGGATTTAGCAAACTCTGCACGACGTGCAGGAATAGTGCAAGAGCTGATGCAGGAAATATGGCTGCCGTGCGATCCAGGAATAAGCTCCCAGGATGTGCAAGAGCGCTCCTGCACGGACACAGCCTTTGTATGCTAATTACCTCATTTGCTGGTAAAAACCATGCAAATGAGGTGAATTAGCGATCCAGGAAGCAGGCAGGCGTCCATGCCGGAATAGTGTAGACTGCAGAAATGTATTCAGCCATTAGCTGAATACATTTCTGCAAACTACAAAACAGAGGCATGACTGTTCATACAAACACATATATTAGAAGGGTTAGGCATGACAAAGGCCAAATATATGGCCATAGGCATGAAAATTAATTTCAAAATTATAAAAATTAACTTTTTTTTTTGTTGGCTGATTTCAGACGTTTAAGCGCAGGGCAGTGGTGTGCAAATGGGATCGGCCCGAAAATAATAATAAAAGCTGGAAATAAGCTTTTAAACCAAAATCATCATTTTGCCATAATAGTCAATGGCATGCATAACACAACAAGACCATGGAATAGTGGTTGCTAAGGGGGAAGGCTGAGTGTCGGTTTTGTAACCATGCATTTGCAGTCAGTCCTATGCAAATGAGGGCAATGATACTGAATCACAGATTTCCCCTCAGTGCTAGCTTGCACCCAACCGTGTAGGTGCAGTAATACCGTGGTGTAAGCGTAAGAGCTAGATGACTTCATAAGGGGGTGTGTCATGCATGCTATAAGCTTTTTTGAGCTCTGTGGCCCGTGTTTGCCCTTAGCTAAGCACAGCTAAGGAAGGATGTGTGTCTGAAGGTGCCTAGCAGTATTTACATTGCCTAAATGTCTGTACGCCCCACGCACCAGGTTTAAAAAAAAAAAAAGAAGAATAGCAGCTCCGTTCACATCTCAGCACCGGGTTTGCGCGGCACGCGTCAGGGTTTAAACAGGAAGGCAATGGGAAGGGAAAACAGCAGTAGGAAGATAATCAAGGAGAACTAGCATAACTGGCTAGTGAAATGTATCAGAACCAGCCAATTATGCAGGCAGCAGCCCAGCACACTACTATAAACTATGCAAACACCTTTCCCTCTGGTTTTTCCCACAAACTCTACACCACCGGAGTACACAAAGGGGGAAATTTTGCCTAACAAAAGCAAAAAATTGATAGGGGCTGCTTTTGCTGTCATAAATCAATATGTGGAAGAGGCTGAGGGTGGTGATGATGAAAATGCTAATGACCCACCCACAGTGAAGAGAAGGAGAAGAGTGTACAGACCCAGGGTAACCTACCAGGGGCTACATGAGCTGGAGATAGTGGAGCGCCATAGGGTGGATAGGGACCTCCTACAGCAAATTGTTGAGCTGTGCCGGCCACGCCTCACACACAGAACCAACAGAGGGGATCCCATCCCAGTGGATACCAAGATATGTGTAGGCTTAAGAATACTAGCCACAGTTACCTTCCAAAGGCCAACTGGGGATATCATGGGGATCTCAAAGGCATCAGCATCCAGGGTACTCCACTAATTCCTGGATGCCATGTCAGCACATCCCGGTGAGCAC
The DNA here is from genome assembly GCF_019279795.1 of Protopterus annectens. Classification (NCBI taxonomy): domain Eukaryota; kingdom Metazoa; phylum Chordata; order Ceratodontiformes; family Protopteridae; genus Protopterus; species Protopterus annectens. The sequence continues at coordinate 200,011,603 of NC_056725.1, read as the reverse complement.
ATATATTTCCACAACACCCATGAGGTTTTGACCAGCAATATGCATCTCTACCACCAAATAGCAGAATACCTTGAGGTAGTGGGTGCTATAGACTGCACACACATACACATCAAAGCACCACCTGGTGAGCGGGGTAGGGTCTACATAAACCGCAAGGGCTTCTCCTCCATCAACTGCCAGGTCACGTGTGATGCCCAGGGCATTATAATGAATGTGTGTGCTGGCAGCCCTGGAAGCTATCACATCTCCCACATCTGGTGTATGACGCAGCTGTACCAGAGATTTGCCAATGGGGACATCCCATATGGGCACCTAGTGGGGGATGCTGGTTACACACTGGGGCCGTGGGTGATGACACCCATCAGAAATGAACACACACCCGAACAAGAACTCCATAATGAGGACACGCACAAACCAGAATCATAATAGAGTGTGTGTTTGGGATGCTCAAGTCACGGTTCCAGTGCCTGGACATGTCTGGTGGAGCCTTGCAGTACTCTCCAGCTACATGTACCCAAATTGTCATTGTAAGTGCCATGCTACACAATATGATCCTGTGGAAACAGCTGCAGCAGGAACAGCATGGGGCAGGGCCACACAGCCCCCCACCATTGCCAAGGCCAGCAGAGGCTCAGAGTGACTCGGAGGAGGAACAACCTGAGCCTGCCCCTGTAGGGAGAAGGAGGCGTGCCCAGTATGCCCAGACTTTGGCAAAGAAGCAATGCATAGCACATACACTGACACGGTAGGAACCCAGGGAATGATACCTCTCTGTGACTCGCACATACAGTAAAAGGGATGCCAAACATGACACTACCTGTGCTTAACCATGTATAGGGACTGTAATATGTGCATCCGACTTAAGTCAGTCCTCCAGCACCATCCTCAATGCTGGCACAGCCACAAGGTAAGTCACTCTCACTATCAGTTGCTGAATGGAGTAATATGTTCTGCTGCTACTTGTATCTATGGTACGGATGTGAGCATGCAAGGGAATTGGGTGGCTGAATGGGATGACAGCAGATAGTAGACACCTATATGGGGAGCATGAAATACATAACAAATGCTGGTGCCAACATAGTAGGCAGTACTAGACAAGGTGGCAAATCCCACTGCAGGACATGTGGTGGGCCAAATGTGTGTCCATAGGACACACACATGCATGTCAGTGAGGACAGGTGTAGATGATCACAAAGAGAGGCTGTGCTAAGGCCTCTGATTGATGGCAATGGAGAACGGCCCCCCTCCAGACCTTCACAGACAGACTACAACAGGTCAGGCAGTGGGATGTTAGTTGTGAAGGGTAAGAAGTCTGAAACTGAAATGTAGGTCAATAAAACCTAAGTTCTGTACTACAGTGATATGCCTCTAGTCTGCATGATAGGTCAGAATACAGAATGAAATGGAAGCCAACAGAGTACCTGAAATACCAGTACAGTCATAGCAAATGTTTACAGTTGTGAGGTGTGCCCCCACAATCCTGTGTAGAAATGTAGTAACATTTGCTTGTGGATTTAATAACAGTGGAGCACAGATTACCTGAGCTGGCCAAATTAGCAGGATAGATTGTTGCACGTGTACAATATGCAGGGCTCTGTGTGTTAAGTTGTGTGTTGTATATTGTGTGAAAGTGGTCAGCATGTAGGCATGGAGGGTTGTGTTCCAGTGGCCAATGGCCAGTACTGTTGATGACAGGACCAAGTTCTAACAACTGCAGTGCCAAACACAGTGCATCCCAGCAAGACCCAATCCAGCAGTAATCCATACTAATTGCTCAGATGTAATATCTGTCACCATCTGAAAGATGGACATGGCATGAATGTGGGACCAGACATACACACAGTACACAGATGGAAGTAATCTAGACAGAGAGTGTATAAAATGTTACTGTCAAATGGACACATCTTTGGAATTGTACATGCAGGTTAGCAGCACATTAGTTGTCTGTGTAGTATGGAATACTGATGTAGTCTGGCCAAACACTGGCAGACCACAAAAGGCACAATTATGAAGTACTGAGAAACTGCTGATGTCCCCGCACAAGCTAGCATAAGCGGAGTGCCCTACGTATATCTGTGAGTCAGCTGCAAGTAGCTTCCATAGCATACATGCACTCAGCTCACCCCACCGTCAGCCACAGGTTCCACACAGGTCATATCCCTGCTGTTGGGAATGATTACAATATGACCCCCCCACACTTCTGTACGGGAATACCCACAGAATGCAGCATGCTGAAGAGATGTCCCATGCAGATGTGTCCCTATCTGTAAGCAGCACCCTGGCAGCATCGACACCAATGGATTAATAAGGACAGAAACTATTCCCATTAACACCTTGCACACCTACCCTGTCACCCCAGGGGAATACAGTGGCTTGCTGCCTGGAACTGTAGGAGTGACAAAATATACTGGCCTACTACAGATGGCCTGCATCACTACCAAATGCCCTACATTCCTCTGTCAAAGGCCTGTGTCTCACCCGTACTGCCAATGTATGTTATCTCATGGAGTCCCACGTAACGACATAACACAGTCCACAGAACACAAGTTCAAGGCCATGTTGACACATTCCCAGTAGCATATCCACCATGTCCTACTGCATGAACTGTGGACCAACTCCTAAATACTGCTGGGATAAAGTGATAACTGTAGGGATACTTATCGGATATATCTTGCATAATGTTAGGAAGAGGATAGAATAACAGGGGGGGGGTAGAAGCATAGACACCATGGAGTGTGTAAAGTCTGAAACTCTGATGTGTGCCCATACTGTCCCTGCCTGCAAACACAGGAATGGGAGGCTACAAACCTGCTCGTAAACCACAATGTGAAGGGGTAATGACCAGATATATGAGCCCTGCCTGTGGGTAACCTGTGTGAATCTGTGCAGCTGAGAGGTATGGCCACAGCAGGATATGGCCATTCTGTCACGTCGATAGATGTACAAGCATGGGACCCTCAGCCACCACTGTACCAAGGTGCTGGACCATTTACACAGACCCATCAGCAAGTGTCTGCAGCTCCCCCTCCAGAATGGCATGATTGTTCAAGAATATGTAGGCTGCAGACCACAATACAGGACACAGCTTCATTCATCTTGTATTTTTGTATTCTCCAGGAAATTACTGCAAGCAAATACGTATGTCTGTCAGTAGTTGATGACATAATACATCACAGTGTAAAACAGTACATATGTCTGAATATCTCTAACACCAAAACCATGTAGCAGAAGCAGCACAGACACAATTAGTTCAGGATCCCACTATCCTTTGCCCATTGTGACTCCACATTGTCAACCTATCTACAGATATCCTGCAGAAACAGGTTGCTAGCTGTAGGTATAGAACACAAGTGCCTGCACTGGAGTACAACCTACCTGGAATGAAGTCACACATTCAGTACAGAAGGTCATACTGGGCATGCTCCCACACTTACAGAAACAAAGCCCATGTCTGACAACAAAATATAGAAGGGTCATACTGAGCATGCTCCCACACTTCAGAAATGAAGTCCATGTCTGGCAACAACAGTGGACTATACATATCTGTCAGTCGCAGATGTCTGTACACACACTCCACATTGCACAAAAGTCATGCTTTGCACACACATCGGATAGGAATACACACATATATCCAAGGACAACACACTATAATAGGTCAAACATACACAAACAGAGATGTGGGGAAGAGAGAGACAGACAGTGACAAAGAGCTTCCCATCATGAGGCCTGTCCCACCCACCACACATCCAGTTGGCCAATATCACTTGATGTGCCAATGTCTATCACTGTAGACATTTGCTTCTGGTAGCACTCAGCAATATAATGTCTGTGGTGCTTGTGATAACTGTGTAACATGACAGTACAAGTCATTATTCATCTAGAAGTCGTATACCCAGTCCTGTCAAATGTAAAGTTGTGTGTGTGTGTTTCCAGAGGAGTGGTTTATGGCCCATTGTCGCACACTGCACTCCTCATTGCCCTAGTTTAGCTAGCCTACTGATGTCAGTCACCTTGAAATACCCCTTTGGACAAGGATTATCCGTATAAGCTCTGTGGCATGCGCAATAACTGCGTAATGCTATAGTGTGATGTACTAGTTAGGTAGGAGCTCTAATCTCAGACATGGCAACTGTGAAACTGTGTGTGTGTGTGTGTGTGTGTGTGTGTGGGGATCAATGCTTTTGAGGCCATTCGCCGTCAGTACACCTTCCATTGCCCTACTTTAGCAAGCCTGCTGATGTCATTTACCTTGGAATACCTACTTGAATAAGCTTCAGCCCTGTAAGCTCTGTGGCATGTACAATAACTGTATAATGCTGTAGTGTGATGTACTAGTTAGGTAGGAGTTCTAATCCCAGATGTGGCAACTGTGAAACTGTGTGTGTGTGTGTGTGTGTGTGTGTGTGTGTGTGTGTGTGTGTAACGATCAATGCTTTTGAGGCCATTCACAGTCACTACAACTCCCATTGCCTTATTTTAGGAAGCCTGCTGATGTCAGTCACCTTGAAATACCTCCTTGGACAAAATTCAGTTCTGTAAGCTCTGTTTCGCGTGCAATAACTGTGTAATGTTATAGTGTGATGTAGTAGTTAGGTAGGCGTTCTCATCCCAGACATGGCCATTGTGAAATTCTTTGTGCGCATGGCCATTGTGAAATTATTTGTGTGTGTAGGGATCAGTGCTTTTGAGGCCATTCATAGACACTACACCTCCCATTGCCCTACTTTAGCAATCCTGCTGATGTCATTCACCTTGAAATACACCTTTGGATAAGAGCTAGCCTTATAAGCTCTGTGGTGTGTGCTATAACTGCATAATGGTATAGTGTGATGTACTAGTTAGGTAGAAGATCTAATCCCAAACATGGCAACTATGAAACTTTGTGTGTGTAGGAATCAATGCTTTTGAGGCCATTCACAGTCACTACACCTCCCGTTGCCCTAATTTAGCAAGCCTGCTGATGTCAGTCACCTTGAAATACCTCCTTGGACAAGATTCAGCCCTGTAAGCTCTGTGGTGCTTGCAACAGCTGCATAATGCTGTAGTGTGATGTACTAGTTAGGTAGGAGCTTTAATCCCAGCCATGGCATCTGTGAAACTCTGTGTTTATGTGTGCAGGAATCAATGATTTTGAGGCCATTCATAGACACTACACTTCCCATTGCCCTACTTTAGCAAGGCTGCTGATGTCATTCAACTTGAAATACACCTTTGGATAAGGACTAGCCCTGTAAGCTCTGTGGTGCGTGCTATAACTGTATAATGCTGTAGTGTGATGTACTAGTTAGGTAGGAGTGCTCATCCCAGACATTACAATCATGAAACTCTGTGTGTGTGTGTGTGTGTGTGTGTGTGTAGGGATTGTGGCCATTCACAGTCACTACACCTCCCATTGCCCTACTTTAGCAAGCCTGCTAGATGTCAGTCACCTTGAAATACCTCCTTGGACAAGTTTCAGCCCTGTAAGCTCTGTGGTGCGTGCAGTCATTGCGTAATGCTATAATGTGGTGTACTAGTAAGGTAGGAGTTCTAATCCCAGACATGGCAACTGTGAAACTGTTTGTGTGTGTAGGAATCGATGATTTTGAGACCATTCATAGACACTACACATCCCATTGCCTTACTTTATTTAGGCTGCTGTCATTCGCCTTGAAATACACCTTTGGATGAGGGCTAGTCTTATAAGGTCTGTGGGGTGTGCTGTAACTGCATAATGCTATAGTGTGATGTACTAGTTAAGTAGAAGTTCTAATCCCAGACATGGCAACTGAGAAATTCTGTGTGTCTAGGGATTAGTGCTTTTAGGCCATTCAAGGTCACTGCACCTCCCATTTCCCTACTTTAGCAAGCCTGCTAATGTCAGTCACCTTGAAATACCTCCTTGGACAAGATTCAGCCCTGTAAGCTCTGTGGCGTGTCCAGTTTCTGTGTAATGCTATAGTGTGAAGTACTAGTTAAGTAGGAGATGTTCTTCGTGTTTCACTGTTGCAGTCATCACGTTTGGGTTATCCTGGCAGGGGTAGGCCTCAGTCGGTACGAATACCAGAGGCTTAGTATTTCTGTGTCAGTTGCTTTCGCTCCAGGACTGACGTAAGGTCGTCAGTGGCATAGAATCAGGCAGCCGACACCATTACATCAGTCTTTCTTGCCTAGGACCCCGAAGTAGAAGCAGTTTGCACGAGTGCGGGTTGGCCACTGCCTGAGTTTTTGTGTCCGAATTGAAGTTGAAGACTTCTAAAGCTAAGTACCCCATTGGGGATTCTTTTTTCTTGCTCTAACTGATGTCAGAAAGAGTTAACAGTTGTATCGCCTGTGGAAAGCAAATATCACACCGAGACTTCCATTCTTACTGCGTCACCTGTTTAGGCCCAGACCACGACATCCCCCACTGTCGCTTTTGTGCTTTGTTCAATGCCAGAACTATACATCATCAGACCTTTATTGTAGCTAGATATTTTTTCTCTCAGTCCTCGGAATTCCGATATGGCTTTGGTAAGCCATCCGACTACTGATCTTCTGAAAAAACATAAAGTTAAAGACAAAGACAGACCGCACAGGTTCAAAACCCCGCCGACGCTTCCGTTAAGCTAGTCGTCAGTTTTCTGGTCCTCAGTGAGGCACTTTCACAGCCCCTGATGCCCGCTTCTGTGGATTTGCAGGCCACAACCGAGACCCTTTCGGAGTCCGGTATACCGCAAGACTATTTTTTGACTAAGGATCCTGCGGATGTCTCTACCTTGGATGGTTTCAGAGCCGCTGAGCAGGCATAGCTTCTGAGGAAGTACTTTGCACTACCGATACTCGACACAGACAGACGACTTCTTTCGCAAACAACCGAGTTTCTAAGGCCCAGGGTAAGAACCACACTCAAAAAACCGATGACCCAATCTCAGGCACCTGCTTCCTTACCTTTAGTCTCAAATGCTTAAAATGGTGGAAGACCTTATTATGCTTATTAGGGGAAGCCAGGCTACCCCTTCCAAAAAAAAGAGACTTGTCCCCAGTAGTTTTATCTGAACTGGAGTCCGATGACTCTGATGCATCTGAATATGAAGATATGCAACCCCTCTCTGCTTTTGAGGATTCTGATGCAGAGGAATCCATCCCTTCAGCCTCTTCACCCGAGGATTTTTCCTTTGGGGAAACCCTAGATACTTTAAGGGAGCATTTCCAATGGGAATGTCAGGGCTATCCTCAGTCAAAAAGGAGATTCAGGGAATTCTTAGATCTACCACAGCACAGACCTTTGGCCATTCCTCCTGTCCTGGATGTTGTGGATGATGTTTTTATGGAATCCAGACTGACTCCTGACACCCTCCCTCCTGCTCCCAGGAAACCTGACCGGTATTATAGAGTCCCTGACTCTCACAAATTTCTTTTCAAAATCCTACTGCTGACTCTGAAGTCATCTCTCAAGGAGCTAAAGGAATCAAAGCAACTTCAGTTAAGAATCCCACCCTCTCAGATAGGAATTCCAGAGCATTAGGCAGATGAGGTAAAAAAGTATACACCTCTGCTTCTCTTGCTATTAGAGCATTAAATTATCAGTTCCACATGCTGAAATATCAGCAACATACCATGGAACTCCTCAAACAAAAAATATCTTCTTTTCCAGCTTGTGCAGAAAATAAAGAGTTACAAGAGTTAATGCATTCTGCAAGTCAAGTAACTAAGCACACATTACAGCGTGGTTTTAACCCCCTAGAAGCATCTTGCAGGGCAGCAGTCACTGGTTCTGTCCTTTAGAAGGCATGTTTGGCTTAAGGAACAGACCTTGCCAGACCATGTAAAATCCAAATTATTGGACGCACCCTTGAACAAAGACAGCTTATTTGGCACCAAGGCAGAAGAGGTCTTAAAAAAGATGGAAGAAGAAACTAAATCTATGCAAACAGTTAAAGACTTAACTTAGAGGTCCAGCCACTGAGGTTCATTAGGCATTTCCCCTCCAAGCACTGGTCCTTTCCTGCCCCCTCCAGGCCAACTCAGCCCAGACCCAGGGGAAGCAGACCCCCCCAGACAACAGCCCCAGGGAATGCAGAGATCTAAGCAATGGAGTTCCTCCTCTTCAAAAACAGGGAGTGCAAAGCTACCCCCTTATGGTAAGAAATCACAATGACTTTGCACTTCCACCCCCTCCCTCTGCCCGCCTGCCCCTAGGAGGAAAACTCTCCTTCCACGCAAGCAACTGGGCCACCATTACCAACAACCGCTGGGTCCTCAACATAGTGTCCCAGGGATACAAATTTCATTTCCACACTCCGCCAATCCCAAAAGGGTTCCTAGAGCTTCCTCTAAACCAGTCCTTTCTCTGCTTTCCATGACGGCAATACAGCATGTTCCTGTAGAACAGATAGGCCAAGGTTTCTACTCCAGACTCTTCCTGGTACCCAGAAAAGAAGGCACATGGCACCCCATCCTCGATCTATCCATTCTAGGCACCTTGCTGGTGATACCAAAATTCAAAATGCTCACCCTCCAACAGTTTCTACCTATGCTTACCAAGGATGCTTAGTTAGCCACCCTAGACCTAAAAGAGGCCTACCTACACATCCCAATCAGGGAATCATGCAGGAAATACCTACGTTTCAGGGCAGGATCTGTGCACTTTCTGTTCTCTGGGCTTCCCTTTGGCTTATCCACTGCTCCCAGAGTTTTCACAAAATTTCTGGCTCCCACCATTGCTTTTTGCAGACAAAGAAATATTTAAATTTACCCATACTTAGACAACTGCCTGATTCAGGCAGACAGTCAGGAAAAGCTGCTACAGCACCTGACTTTTGTAAAGGACCTACTGACCTCCCTGGTGTGTACTATCAACGGAAAGAAATCAAAACGAGTCCCCACACAAAAATTGTAGTCCTGGGAGCAAGTGTGGGCACAGCATCCCAGATTGCATTCCTTACTCCAGAAAAATAAGCCTACCTGACAGGCTACTTCTCTCAACTAGCCACCAGAACCCAGTTATCCGCAAGGAAAATCATGCAGGCTCTAGGGTTCATGGCCTCTTGCATTCTACTCAGTCCATATGCCAGACTGCATATGAGGAAACTACAGTGGTACCTAAAAAGCCTCTGGTGTCAGCTCTCTCAAGACCTGGAAACTCTCATACCAATGATACCTTGTCTAAGGAAAGATTTTCTTTGGTGGGCAGCAGCATGCAACCACAACAAAGGACTTTCCTTCTCACAACCCCACTCTGCCCAGACCCTCACCACAGATGCATCAGACTATGCCTGGGGTGTACACCTGGACGGCAGGTGCATTCAGGGCCAGTGAAGCCTAAATCAACTACATCTGCACATCAACCAAAAAGAGATGCTAGCTGTTCAGCATGCCCTGACAGCTTTCAGACCCCTACTCTCCCCGGGGCCTCTACTGATCAAAACAGACCACCACAGTGATGTGGTATATTAACAAGCAGGGAGGGACTCACTCTTATCCTCTCTGCAGGCTCGCCATGACCCTGTGGCACATGGCCTCAACCTTGCAACTGTACCTGCTAGCACAATTCCTGCCAGGCTCTCTAAACTCTCTGGCAGATGACTTAAGCAGAAACCTGCTAGACCCACATGAGGGGCAGCTAGACCACAGAACCTTCACCCTTGTAACCCAGAAATGGGGCACACCGAAGGTCGACCTCTTTGCCTTCCACTCCAATCATCAGCACAGCAAATTCTGCACCAGTGAATCTCACAGCAAGGCCTGGAAAGTGGATGTTCTGTCCTTCCAGTGGGTAAGCCTCTCAATCTATGCATTTCCCTCTCTACCACTCATTTCATGGGTACTGCTCAAAATAAGGGAGGAAAAAACAAGGGCAATCCTGATTGCCCCAGACTGGCCATGCCACCACTGGTACCCACTGCTGTACAGCCTGTCACCCCTGCCACCATGGCACCTACCTCAGATCTCAACACTCCTGACCCAGAGGAATGGAGAATTCATGCATCCCCAATTGCAGACCCTCAACCTGGCAGCCTGGATTATGCCCTGACTTCTCCTCAAGCTGCCAGCCAAGGCAAACAAGTTTTAGATGTTATATGTGAGACCAGATGCCCCAGTACTAGAAAATCCTATGCTGACAAGTCGAAAAGGTTTTGCACCTGCATCCAGGCTAAGGGAGCCGGAATGGCGTAGCCCTCCTTACCTCTCATCCTGTTTTACCAGGCAGACCTACTACACAGGGGTCTATCCTTCTCTTCTATTAAAATTCACGCCTCTTCCATCTCTGCTCATTACAGCACAGAGCCACATCTCTGCTCACATCCTCTCATCAAACAGTTCTTAAGAGGGGCTAACAACTTAAGGCCACCCAGAAGAGCTCCTACTCCAGCTTGGGACCTTAACTTTGTGTCGGAAAAGCTCTCCCTGCCCCCCCCCCCCACTTTGAACCTGCAGCTTCAGCAGAGTTCCAATTTCTCTCTTGGAAGACAGCCTTGCTTCTGGCCATCACTTCAGCTAGAAGAGTATCAGAGCTACAAGCACTTATGGCTGTAGAGCCCTTCATCATTTTCCATGCTAACAGGGTCTCCCTCATGACTAACCCATCCTTCATGCCTAAAGTGGTGTCCAGTGTGGCTCTCAACCAATACATTCATTTACCGACCTTTTTCCCTAACCCACAAAACAAGGGGTAAAGGATTCTGCACTCTCTAGATGTGCACAGACAGCTCAGATTCTACCTGGACAGGTCTAAATCTTTTAGAAAAACTGATCAATTGCTAGTCAGCTTCGCTGTAGGAGCAGAGGGCAAGGCCATATCCAAACAAACAATCTCCAAATGGATAGCACACTGCATCCATTTCTGCTGCAAACAGCACAGGAAACCACCCCAAAGGAGATCAGGACACATTCCACCAGAGCAACCTCCACCTCTACAGCTTTTCTCAGAGGGGTCCACACCAGGGACATCCTGGAGGCTGCAACATGGACATCTGTTCATACCTTCACCAAGCATTACCACCTGCCTATTTTCTCCAAATCCAGGGCAGACTTTGCCACCACAGTCTTGCAGGGCATCCTAGCCAGCCCCCAGTCTTCTTGACTGCCTCCACCCTTTTCTTCAGCTTTGGGAATCAACCCAAATGTAATGACTTTAACAGTGAAACACGAAGAACATAGTACAGCTGTGTGCACTTACCATAAATGTAGATGTTCGAGTGTATTCGCTGTTGCAGTCCTGGTTTCCCTCCCTGCATCCACCTTGTCTGGCTCTCTCTCTCCTTACAAGAAAATTTTGGTATTTACTTTCTACTGGTGGTGTTCTTCCACCATAAGCTAGCTCCCTATTGGGGGCTCCTGACAGGGCAAGAAAAACTGATGTAATGGCGTCGGCTGCCTGATTTTATACCACTGACGACCTGACGTCAGTCCTGGAGCAACAGCAACTGGCACAGAAATACTAAGCCTCTGATAGTCGGGCCTAATGAGGGGTACTCCTGGCAGGATAACCCAAATGTGGTGACTGCAACAGTGAATACACTCGAACATCTACATTTATGGTAAGTGTACACAACTGTACTTTCTAGTCCCAGATATGGCAACTGTGAAACTCTCTATGTGTGTGTTTGTGTGTGCAGGGATGAATGATTTTGAGGACATTTATAGACACTACACCTCCCATTGCCCTACTTTAGCAAGGCTGCTGATGTCATCTACCTTGAAATGTACCTTTGGAGAAGGGCTAATCTTATAAGCTCCGTGGCTCATGCGATAACTGCGTGTGTGTGTGTGTGTGTGTGTGTGTGTGTGTGTGTGTGTGTGTGTGTGTGTGTGTGTGTGTGTAGATAGTAATGCTTTTGAGGCCATTCACAGTCACTACACCTTCCCTTGCCCTACTTTAGCAAGCCTGCTGTCATTTACCTTGAAATATACCTTTGGAGAAGGGCTAGCCCTGTAAGCTCCGTGGTGCGTGGCATAAATGCAAAACAATGTAGTAGCAGTAACTACATAGCTATGGGTTTGAATCTCATCTGTAGCAAGTGTATCTCAATTTTTTTCCCTATTTACACCCAGTGCACATCTCAGAGCCTGACTTTTGCAGTCCTGCAGATATCTTCCACCTTACAGGTATCTGTTGCGAAGCCTATACCATGTCAGGTCAGTGGTGCATGTGGTAAATGTGTCACATAATGGTCCGTAAGGTTGTTAGATAGAGTTTTGAACCTCACCCCTGGCAAACGTAAATGTGTGATTAGGGTACTACATCACCCAATGCCAATATTTACAAGGGCTGGTTATGTTCCTCACCTTAGAAGTACCTTGGGACAACATTCATCCAATAAGCTCCTTGGCACATGCGATAAATGTGGTACACTTTAGTAGCAATGCATAGCTAGGTTGGGGTTTGGATCTCAGTACTGGTAGGTGTGTGTGTGTGTGTGTGTGTGTTTCTCTGTCTGTCATCAGTATCCTGTGTGGAGGTTGCTGTGATTGTGTAATGACAGGATTCATTGTGGGGCGGGTTTTGCTAAATTATTATATTGAGGACGTACTGTATGTCACAATGTCCACCTTACAAGGACAACAGATGTCAAACAGCAGAGAGGCTGGTGTAGACAATCCATAGCCCTACATGTGACGTTATGGATCAGTGAACAATATAGGCAACCCTTGTATTACCCAGAGAACACTCTCCACCCATGTCTCATACAGAAACACACTTGGCTAGGCAACAGCCACCATATTGGTGGTTCTCTGCATATTGCCCACAGATAGTAACCACTGTGTGATTGCAGTGGACTGCATGCCTGTTGACCACAACACTGCCACTGACATCAGAATGTACTGTGAAGTGTAAAATCTCCTGACTGTGTGTTATCCAGCAAGTAAAAGGACAAGGCACCCTGTTCCATCCCTACAATCGGCAAATAATTGCTTACAGTGGTCCTTTGCTATGTTCCCCACTGGATGCCTGTGACAACTGTAGAGTTTGCAAATGTAACCCACAAGTGGAATACCATGCCTTATACACATGCCCTGTATGGACAGATGCCACTAACTCAACTGAATACCTGTATCATGCTGTCAGTTTAGGTGCAGGCACGACCTCAGTTCCATAGCCAGTTCTCACCACTTGAGGTCCAGAATGCCACATCAGATGATAACAATCTGTCCACACAACATGCCCCAGAGACCCCCAGGTACACTTCCACACGTCACAGAACATGCATGTGGGACATGTGCACAACCCAGACACTGTCCATGTTATGGAATATAGATCACATACATGGCAAGCATTGCACAGCACTGGCCACCCACAGTACCCAGATGAGTGGATGGTGAATACAATACCTACCTGTGTGGGCCAATCTAGGGACTACACCCCTGAGCCACAATGGAAACCATTGTCATGTGGCCTGATGCCAAGGTATTCCCTTTGCTTAGCCTTGTACAGCCTTCTGGCACAGTCAACTACTACACACCTGTGAAGCAATGAACCCATG